>NC_087478.1:45548139-45851169 GCF_036417665.1 Passer domesticus | reverse complement strand
TAAAGTCTCCTTTATCTTCACCCTTTGTCTTTATAATCCTACTGTTCATGTGATTTTTTAATTATCTAGTAACTTGCCAAGCTTCTCCCCATGACTGCTTTGGGTTCTCATTTCAAGTAAGAAAACACAGGAAGGTTTTGTTTGTTTGTTACTTATCTGACCTTTTCTGCACTAATCTGTCACTAATTTTAATAAAACTACAAAATACTAAAAAAGTAGACACTCAGGACTGTCAGCTACCAGACTTTGTCACATGCTACCACTGAGGCTGAAGCTGCAGCCTTCCTGAGTCACTCCCTCTCCTTGGATAGTTCCATGCCACCACAGATGCAGATCAAAGCCATTATCACCTCCCAACTGGACCTGAATAATCCTCTATGGATAATTTCACGTATGTATTGTGAACTTTTGAAGGTACTCAATTCATACAGGGAGCACAGAATTATAGAAATTAACTTCCTAGTACTGACTTCCATATTATGTGGCAGTACAGGTAATGAGACAAACATCAGGTCTCATAAATCTGTCACCCATTACCTAATTGTCTTGGGGTGACGTTAGCATGTCTGTATTCTTAATTGTGTGTTCTGTTTATGCTGCATATTATGTTCTGTGCCTTCAAGGCACAAGCTTTCCCAGGTGCCATATGATTTTGAAGAATGCACGTTCCTGAACACGGTCAGATGCTCATGCAGTAGCCCTTGGCCCAGTCAAGAGAAGACCAGAAGTAAAGAACACGCTCTGCTCTACAACTAAGAACCATGGTTTGTCCTGGAGCCTTTAACAGAAAGTACCTGGAGAAACTCAAGAGTCCACCACTGATATTTTGGAGTCAAAGCTACAGAAGGTCCGAAGCTAACAGAGAAAAAAAATCTTAGCTGCCTGTGAAAAGCTCCAAGGTGCCTCAGAGGTGATTGGTACAGAGGCACAACTCCTCCTGGCACCCCGACTACCCGTGCTGGGGTGGGTGTTCAAAGACAAAGCTCCTTCCACCCACCATGCCACCAGTGCTACACGGAGCAAGCGGATTGCTCTCATCACACAACACTCCAGTACAGGTAAACTGAATCACCCTGGGATTTTAGAAGTAATTTCAAATTACTTCTAATTTGTAATTAGAAGCCCGAAAGTGAAAACTTTGTTGTCACAGATAAAGAACAAGAACCAGTGACACATGCTAGGAAAGCTCCTCCATATAACCAAGTGCCAGCAGAGAAAACACGCTACGCTCTTTTCCCTGACGGTTCCTGTCACATCGTAGGGATGAATCGGAAGTGGAAAGCAGCCCTGTGGAGCCCTGCACTACAAGTCACAGAAGCCACGAAACAAAAAAGTAGATCAAGCCAACTCGCAAAACTCAAAGCCATTCAACTAGCCCTGAACATTACAGAAAAAGAGGAGTAGCCAAAGCTCTACCTCTACACTGATTCATAAATAGTAGCCAACACCCTGTGGGGATGGCTAGAGAAGCAGAAAGAGGCTAACTTACAGCTTAAAAAAAAAAAAAAACAAAACAAACAAACAAACAAAAAAACCCAAAACAACAACAACAACAAAAAAATTTAGGCTGCTGAAAAGTGAAAAGACATAGCTACCAGAATAAGGAAACTGCCTGTAAAGATCTGCCATGTAAATGCCCATGTCCCCAAGAGTAAAACTACTAAAAAGCACCAAAACAATGAACAAGTAGACCAGGCTTCAAAAATAGAAGTGTCCAAAATAGAACTAAATTAAAAAAAACAAAAGAGAATTATTCTTAGCCTGATAAGCCCATGAGGCCTTAAGCCATCAGGGTAGAGACGCCACCTGTAAGTGAGCATGAGACCGAAGAGTAAATTTAACCATAGACAATATTTCACAAGTTATCCCTGACTGTGAGACGTGTGCTGCCATCAAACAAGCCAAGAAAATGAAGCCCCTCTGGTATGGTGAGCAGTAGTCCAAGTACAGGTATAGAGTCACCTGGCAAATTAACTACATCACACTGCCCCAGACACGCCAAGGCAAGCGCCACGTGCTCACAGTGGTGGAAGCCACCACCAAATAGCTGGAAACCTACCCTGTGTCTCATGCTACAGCCCATAACACCATCCTGGGCCTTGAAAAGCAGCTCCTTTAGAGGCATAGTACCCCTGAAAAGATTAAGTCAGACAGTAAGACTCATTTCAAGAACAACCTTAACAACACCTGAGCTAAAGGACATGGTATTCAGTAAATATAGCATATCCCCCACCATGCACCAGTTGCAGGCAAAGTAGAGCAGTACAATAAACTAGTAAAAAAACAGTTAAAAGCCTTAGGTGGGGGATCTTTCAAAAATTAAAAGCAGCATTTAACAAAAGCCACCTGGTTAGTTAACACCTGAAATTCCACAAATTGAGCAAGTCCTGCCCAGTCTAAGTCCTTGAATATAACAGATGGAGATAAAGTCCCAGTGGTACATGTCCGAAGTTTGTTAAAGAAGACTGTAAATCAATTCTGCCTCAAGTACAAACAAAGCCATTCTTAGAGCTGCCTTTGCTCAAAGGCCAAGTTACACATAGTAAATAATGCAAAGAAATAGAGCAACACAGTGTGTACCTCAAAGAATTCTGATTGTGAAGATGATATGCAAATATCACTGTTTGTTAAATGTTACTGCCATTGTCTGTACATTAAATCATACAAATATGAAATTTAAAAAAATGTGTAAGTGTTGAAAGTCTGAGCAAGTAAAAGATGAAGAAAGAAATATGAAAGTGTCAAAAGTCTGAGCTAGTGAAAGAAAGGGTTTTAAGTAAGTAAAATGAAAGTGAAGAATCCTACAGCTCCGTGGTATAAAGCCTAGATTCAGTAGTCCAGTGTAAAAATGTGATAAAAGCATGATAAATATCGATCATAATTTTTAAGGAGAACAAATAAAAATTTTACATTAATAAAACGCATAATGTGCAGTAGTATATTGACAACATAGAGATAAGAAGTGGAATGTCCTAGGGTGATGTTATGATGCTTGAATCCCCAGCTGTGTGTTCTGTTAATGCTGGACATTATGTTCTGTGCATTCAGGACTGGCTCTGAAGAGGAAATGTTTTGTTTTGGTTTTTGTTATCAGCCTGCTCCCCCACGGCTGGTGGGACACAGAGACAGGGCAGTACATAGTGCGCCTTTGGCTTTTTGCTCTGTTCTTGCTTCTGCTGTGCTCCTGCTTTACTCCTGCTTTTTACTTCTGCTCGTTAGTTAGTTTTGCTAAGCGGTCCAGATTTTCCCCTGGACTGTTTTTACTTTCCCTTTTTAAAACCACTCAAACCTGCTCCAGACTGCAACCTGGGAAACAGCAAGAGTTTGCATCGTGTAACTGCAGCAGCCATCCCCAGCGCCAGAAAGACCAACAACAAAGCAACCACTCCCAAGAAAAACTTTCGAAATTTGTCATCCTTTACAAATCAGTAAAAGAGTGTTGTCATCCGGTATTGTTCGTTTTGTGTGCTGGGGGTGCTTTGCCTGTTAAATAAACAAGTTCTTTCCACTTCTCTCCAAAAAATCCTTCCCAAACTGGTAGGGGGGAGTAAGTTTGCTTTCTAGAAAAGCCCCTTTTTAATGTTTTCTCCCATATTTTCCCTAATCCAAGAAACTAATGAATGTTAATTTTGGTGTAAAGTGTTTTGGGGACTTCTCAGGTTGGATTTCAGATATCCAGTGGGAAGAGGCATTCTCCCAACTCTTCTTTATCAGCTTGAAATGGGGTTTTGCTATCTTGCCCAGTGCTTTAGTACAAACTCTCAAACACAGGTTGCTTATCCTGAGTGCCAGTATGTGTCTAATACCTTGAAAGATTAATAAACCATTGGATATCCAGTCTCAAGGCTTTTCCAAGCCACCAGAGTAGCACAAAGAAGTGCTCACATACTGGCAGTTGACGATGGTCACCAGCAGAAGTTGTCAGTGGCCATTCTGTGCATAATCAGTCTGAGGTATTTTCACCCCAGCTCAAACTGCAGCTGTCAGGGGAGAGCCCGGATGCCGGACTGAAAGCAGGAGCTCAGTGCTGCCTTTTGGCTTCCCAGCTCATGAGGGCTCCTTTTGCTTTTCCTGTGTGTGTGCTGCATCTTGCACACTTCACTGGGAGCCAGCACAGAAATTCAGAGGATTCTTTTAATAGATTATTTCAGTGTGTGAAATTCTTTTTAGGCCTATGAAACTCTTTACTGAACAGAAAACAAAATGTTGCTGGTTGGTTCTTTCAATTTCAGTATGGATGATAAGGTAATCTTAGGGGGCTGTGATGTGGACACAGCATTTGACATCAGATCTGATTGTAACATAACTCTTAATTTTTCTAACAGTGCAGAGAACAAAGTCTCTCAACTGACAAAGAGCTACCACCATGGAAATTTTTTCCAACTTATTCTTCTCACTAAAGGTAGAGCTAGTAGGATATTTAAGCTTAGCGAAAATATCAAACCTTAAAAATTTTGTGCCACAAGAGGATGAACATTCAAAACCACTCACACAAATAGTGTGAGTATGAAATCATGAGACAGCTTATTCTTCCCTAATTCCTGTTCCTTACTGTTCTTTCCTATTTCTTTCAGAGCAGTTCCCTTTGTGTTCCTAAAGACACCCGACCCAGATGAGATCAGGCAGCCCCGGGGGGAGGGCAGGGTGTTCAAACACAGCCTCCTGCTAGAGCAGGCATTCTTGCTGCTGCCACCAAAGCACAAAGGAACAAAGCAGATCCCCCTCACACACTTTTCCTGCCCTGGGTTCCTCTCTGAAGAGGAGTTTCCCGTTCACTGAGTCAAAAGTTTCTTTATGCAGTGTGCAGAGCAGACAGAGCTGGGTGTCTCCAAGGAGGAACCCCCTACACCAGATTAAAACCCAAATTATATCTGTGCCATCCATCATTCAACCCCAAATCCAGGAATTTAGTTCTTGGTGGTGGTCCCTTGATGTCCCATTGATTTTCTTGGTCACTGGGCTGGTCTCGTTTTGAAGTTATCTCATTCTTGGGATTTGTTCCTTGGTCCATCTTCATTCTGCTTCTCTCTTGCCAGCTTCAGCTTGTTCAGTGTTTGTGGCACCATTTTTATCAAGAGTTTACACTCTCATCTCCCTAGGGCTCCAACTTGCTGATCTTGCAGTGCAAAGCAAAGGTATTAATTCCAACAATTCTCAATATTGAGAAGTCTTTGAACACATAACCTATAAATAGGCCCTTTGTGTTGTCTTTTAACCTACCCTCCATGTTTACCTTCAAAATACCTCTTAATTCACAGCATCTGAAATAAGGGGAATATTTACACTTCATAATAAAACCATTTCTGTCAAAATAATTTGTTATATTAGCATTTTTTTGTATCTCAGATGATCAGAGTGACACTGCAGCTTAGTAAATAACCAGCAAAAAAAGACCACTGAGGAACAATATAACCAGTTACAAAAAATTCCCATATTTTATTTTTAATAGAATAATGAAATTATTATCACTCCTGGAAGAACATAAATCTTCTCTAGATGACCACCCCTGCAGTAAAAATTATATTTATTAATCATCATGTTTAAAAAAGAAAACACCCTCTCTTTTTATTTCTGCAAATGTGAAGTACACCAGCTGGGCAAACAGATATCTGCATTCTCTAGTTAACAGACTGAACAGTGAGTCAGAAATGAGAAATAGATGCCATACACTTGGACCAAAACTTGAACACATCACAGACATTCTGTAAGAATTTTTTGCTACTTCGTGGGGTTTTTTGCAGGGTTTTTTTGTTTTGGTGGGGTGTTTTCTTTTGTTTGTTTGGGTTTTTTAATGTTTGTGTTGTTTTTATTAATGACATGAACCAGTAGCTGTTCTCAAACCTGGATTTTTTTCCTTTAATGGCCCCAGAATGCAATTACCTGACACCCAAGAAAACATATTGCAATGTTAGTTTCCCAGAGGATTTCTTTCCCATTTTAAATAGAAAATATTATTTTTTTAAAATAATTAGAGTTGCAGGAGAAAGTATTGACTGCAGGTAGGGAAGAATATTTGGTCTTACACACACCTTGCTGCAATGTTTTCTGTCAGTGATGAAAATCGGCCGAGGTCAGAGGGTCAATGAAGAAAATGGAGACTTGAGGTTCCAAATACCTGCTCTGAGGGTTGTGGCATTCAGAGAACAGCACAGCTCAGGACATGCCACAAATCTCACTGCAGGAGAGGGCTGAAAGTAGATGGGAATGCAGCTGGGAACTTCTCCCTTCCCAGCCCACACACCTGCAGGGGAGGATGAAGATCACAGTGAGCAGAGGCAGCTCTTTCCTCAAGGACTGGGTCAGAACCAGAGGCCTGTGTGGGTGGAAAGGGTGCTTTTTGTTAGATTTCCTTTGTGCTCACAAAGGACTAAATTATTTGACTGCAGCCCTGTCAAAGTGGGTGTTTCAAAAGCATTCCTTGTCAAAAACGATGGAAGGTATTAATCGAAAAATTCATCCTTTTATTTTCACCACTGTAAATCTCAGGAAGCAATTATGAGGATAATTCACCTTACAACAAGAAAACAAGTAGATTGAAAAGAGTTATAGAACAGATGGGAATTTTAATCCCACATAAAATCCACAACCTTTTTGTACTTGCACTCCTGCTTATATTGCATGTAGATATTTTTACTTGCAAAGGTAGTAAGAAAATGGAAGAAATAATTCCTGAAATAAGAAGAGAGCACACAGAGTGTTACATCTGAAATCTGAACTGCAAACAGATGAAAGGAGATTGATCTCGTTTTGTGCAATATCAGAGCTGTGAAGAAATGCAAACCTCTCTGGTGTGCATCCTTTTTCCTTTTGCAGCAAATAGCAGCCACCTCGAAAATAAACAATCTGAACTCCTCACATGATCAAGTTTTGGGGGTTTTTTTTCCCCTTATGCTCTTGGGACACAGCAAGTTTTTTGCGCCTTCAGTCATTCCACTCAGAAAAGAAGACAAAAATTACCATAGGAATGGCATTGGCCCAATCTTTAACACGTAAAAAACCATCTTGAAGCAGAGCTGCCTCCAGCTGTGCCCGAGCCCCAAGGCTGGGCTGAGGCAGCACAGGCACTGCTGGAGCCTGGGCTGGGCTGAGCTGCCTCAGGGAGCCAAATCTGTCTGAGGCCCTTCTGCTCTCTGCATCGGGGGCTTTTGAAATCCCTGCTGCCAACCCCACGGGAGAAGGGGAATGGCCACGTTTCACAGGCACCTGGAGCCCTGGAGCTTCAGCCTCACCTGGTACTTACTTGTCATGCACAACCTCACAGGATGTGCGTGTGCTGCACTTCAGAGTTAGCACAGCAGCTCACAGGTCCCAGCAGGAATTGGCATGGTGTAAAGAACAGGGGAAACGCCAGGAAACTGCAAAAGAGCTGGGATTAATTTACAGCATTTGCTTTAATTTAATAATATCTACTGTATATCTGCTGTACCAAATACTATCTATTTTTCATTTTCACCTTACAGGTTTGTTTCCGGACAAAGGTAAAGCAGAAAATAATTTACCTGGTGTCTGGGACAAATCTGAAGAGGAAATACCTTGTTTCTGGATTTAAAAGTCCAGGCCCTGCTCTGCCCTTCCAGGAGATATCCCACCCTTTTCTTTGCCTTCTCCCTTCTGTTCCCAGGGCCTCTTGCAGCTCAAGGTGTTGCTGGAAGCCACAGAGCAGCATAACCTGATGAGCTCCTAATCCCAAAACAGCCCCATTGCCACTGTGCAGTCCTGCTCCATCCTGTGTTACCCTGCATCTCCCACCTCCCAGAGGTGGATGAATCCTTAAATCACTGTCCCTGGCCCCAGTGCAGGGACCAGGAAAACTTCTGCTTGTCACAGCCTGACTGACAAACCCAAAGGATTTTGTTGTCGCTGCAGAAGTGATGGCTCCTGTTGGGAATCACCCACTGTGTCACTCACCCCCAGTGCTGTATTTATGCAGCAACAGGAGAACAGCCTCAGCCGAGCTCTCCTCTGTAACGTGCCCAAATTCTTCTCCTGACTTTCAATCGCAAAACGAACAAAGGAAAAAAATCCAAACCAGTCACAAATTCCTATGCGAGTCCTTCGTTTTATGGCACAGGCAGCTCCTCAGTCCGGGGGCCGCGGTGAATCCCGACATTCCAAACCAGGCACAGAATCCTTTCCAAAGCACGGGCTGTGGGGGGTGGACAGGGAGGGATGGGGATGCAGGGAGCAGCGTGGGGGGTTGGTGGGGCCCTGCCCAAAGTTCTGTCCCCTCACAGCTGCTGAGGGCTCCCACTTTCACCATCTCCTCCCATTCTGCTGTTGCAAAACCAAGTTTTTGTCAAAGGAATATCCAGGAGTACATCTGTGCCAATGACTCACTGTTGGGAAATAAATATATTTTCAAAGCTGTTCTACTCACTTATCCCGGTTTTGTTAAACCACATCTATAAAGCATTTCCACAAGAGTGTCTGCCTGTACAATTTACGTTCTAGGTCCTGCAACCCTCCATAATTTAGACCTCATGTACCCATATCTTTAATTTATGGCCTTATTTCCCAAGTATGTAACTCAAAACTACAACTACATAATAACTGAGCACATTTTATAGCAGAAAAAAAAAAGGAGAGGAAATACTACAACGATAGTTATTAATTATATATCTGTTGGACTATTACCACTGTACCTTTAATATCAGAGAATTCTTTTTTAAGGCAAGGAAACCCATAAAATTGTTCTGTTGGAAGTTTCTACAGTCTACAAACTAGAATTTTATTCTAGTATTCACACATCATCGAGATGATGCACACACAGTTTTCCTTAGAAGTCTTTCCCAGTGTTTGCTACAATTCAATGTGCAGGGCAGTCTCATTGCGTGGAACAAGGTGACAATGAGGGGAGTGCAGACTTCCTTCGCCTGTGGAAGGGTGAATTCAGCACCGGCTCACTTTAGGAAAGTGAAATTCAGCCAACACCAGGTCAGAGATGTTGAGTCACATCTCTTTTCTCCTGCACTGGAGGACAGAGGTGGGGAAAGGCAGGGTCAGGTTAAAACTGCTCCCGATGCTGCGGTGCCGCCACTGCAGGACAGAGCCTGGAGAGGCCAAGGAGCTGCTGCCTCCTGCAGCCGAGAGCCCGCGGGAGCTGCTGAGGGAAATGAGCCGGGAGGAGCCCCGCTAAAGCCAGCAGGAAACGGGAAGCCAGCAGGGCAGCACCGGAGAATCAAATTTAAAGGAACCCCGTGAGCTGCTGTACGAGCAGCCGCTTTCCTAAGAACCGCTGGAAGCTCCCCATGCCAAGGAGGGAGGAGGGCGTGGATGCAGCGATCAGTGCCAGAACAACGAAATCAAAGCGGCCGTGCCCCCCAGCCGAAGGCGGTGTCCCCCCCGCGGCACAGCGCAGCCGAGCGCTCCGGGACCCTGCGAGCGCCTCCCGCCCCAAACTGCGCCCGGCGCTGCCGGGGGGCGGCAACGGGAACGGGCCGGGCCGGGGCTGGGAACGCCCCTCCTGCCGGGAAACCATTTCCTCAAGCCGCTGCCAGGGCTGCAGAACATTATTTAGGGTTTGTTTTGGGTTTTTTTTTTGTTTGCTTGTTTTTGGGGATTTTTGGGTTTTTTTTTTAATTTATTTTTTTGTCTGCAATTTATGTTCCTTTCCCACTCCCCTTTCTCTGAAACTCGAAGGTGCAATAGAGATGAGCTACTCTTTAGTGCTCTCAAAGGAAACAATCCGGACTGCTCAGACTTTATTGTTGCCGTCCAACAGGTACTGACTGAACAGAGCACTTACAGCAAAGGCGGAGCGGGCTGGGCCGGACCCGGGATATTTGCGCCATTATAAAACCCCCACTTCCCACTGCCAACACACAACATTCAATTAAGACATGCTAAAAAGACAAACTATGAAAATTCACTTCAGTAATACAAACAAGCGACCTTTAAGAATAAAAGAAAGCAGCTTTAAGGCAACTTCTGTACAAGAACAACGAAACTTAAGCAAAAAATAGCACAATTCTAAGATTTCTGAAAAAAAAAGACAACTCACGCGTTGCTGTCTATTTTCACTGGATAACGAAAAGTGCAGTGACTCAACCCTTTATGAAAAATGTGGGCGGCTCTGAAAAGAGCCTTTGTTTGGAGGAGAGCCTCAGGAAGCGTTTACTTGGCTTTGGCCTTGTGGCTGTCGGTCTTCTTGGGCAGCAGCACGGCCTGGATGTTGGGCAGCACGCCGCCCTGCGCGATCGTCACCTTGCCCAGCAGCTTGTTGAGCTCCTCGTCGTTGCGGATGGCGAGCTGCAGGTGGCGGGGGATGATGCGCGTCTTCTTGTTGTCGCGGGCCGCGTTGCCCGCCAGCTCCAGGATCTCGGCCGTCAGGTACTCCAGCACGGCCGCCAGGTACACCGGCGCGCCGGCGCCCACGCGCTCCGCGTAGTTGCCCTTGCGCAGCAGCCGGTGCACGCGGCCCACGGGGAACTGCAGCCCGGCCCGCGACGAGCGCGACTTGGCCTTGGCGCGCGCCTTCCCGCCCTGCTTCCCGCGCCCGGACATCTTCCCTCGCTCGCTCGCTCGCTCAGCCAACAAACTCCCAGCGACACCGACACTCAGCGCCTCCGACACCGCCGCCCGCCGCCCTCCGCCTTTATATCCCCTCCCTGCGCGCCAACGCCGCCTCCTCATAGGCCGAGCCTCGCTGCCGGCCCGCGCGCGGCCCAATGGCGCGGCGGATCCCGCGCTGACCAATCGCCACGGCCGCAGCGCCGGCCGCCTCCGCCCGCGCGCTCCGCGCGGCCAATGAGGAGCCGCGGCGGGCGGGGCTCGGCTCGCGGCCCCTCCCACGGGAGCCGCCGGCCCCGCCCGGCCCGGCCCGGCCGCACCGCGCGCGCTCTGCCCCGGCCGGGGCGCGCTTTGAGAGCAGCCGGCCCCACAGCGCGGGCTGGGGGGAGCCGAGTCCAGGAAAATACAGAGGAGAAAAAGAGACTGCGGCGGTGTCCGTGAGGGGGAAAAGCGGGACTCTGGACAAGCATATACTTACAGGAGAGAAATGCCCTCCCTCATTTTTAGCGTGACCTTATTTAAAAAGCACCTAAGTGAACATAAAACCTTAAATGAATGTAATACTTGGGCTACAGGCTTTGGTTCCTAGCTTTATCTCATTTTTCCATAATGCTTAATAAGGTGTACATCTCAGTGAATTACATGTAAAAAGTAAAAGTTCACAATGTTCTCCATTCTTGAACTGAAATAACTTTGTTTAGTATGCTTTTCAATTTTTCCTTTCAAGTAGACATTTTCAGATGCTATTTTTCCCCACTTTATCTTGCACATTTCTGTAACTGTTTAAGGGACCTAAATAAAAATACAAACACTTTAAAGGAATTTTTTGTCCTTGTGAACTCCGCAGAAATATATCCATGAAAATAAAAGGGAACCTTACACACTTAAATGGTGATAAAATGAATTAATAAGCACAGAAAAATTATAAACTTCTATAATAGAAAGAACTTTTGAGCTTTGCATGGTTTAGTATTGAAGCTAAATTTTCTCAGCTAATAATAACAGAAGAGTTAGAAGTTTTGAAAACGGAAAGAGTATAGACTGCAGGTTTATACAAGAAGACAAAGCATTAAGTAAGAATAGGCAGTGAAAAATTGGCGGTATTAAGTAGGGGCGGGAATTTTAAAATTCGAATCAACCAATGACGTTCAGCATTCGTCCGTTAGCCAATGAGAGGCTGCAGCAGCGCTATAAATACACCCCGAATAGGCGGAGGGGCTTATTGCAGGTCTCGGTCCGTGTTTGAGTGGTCGCACCCTGAGCCATGGCGCGCACGAAGCAGACGGCGCGGAAGTCGACGGGCGGCAAGGCGCCCCGCAAGCAGCTGGCCACCAAGGCTGCCCGCAAGAGCGCGCCGGCCACGGGCGGCGTCAAGAAGCCGCACCGCTACCGGCCCGGCACGGTGGCGCTGCGCGAGATCCGGCGCTACCAGAAGTCCACGGAGCTGCTGATCCGCAAGCTGCCCTTCCAGCGCCTGGTGCGCGAGATCGCGCAGGACTTCAAGACCGACCTGCGCTTCCAGAGCTCGGCCGTCATGGCGCTGCAGGAGGCCAGCGAGGCCTACCTGGTGGGGCTCTTCGAGGACACCAACCTGTGCGCCATCCACGCCAAGCGTGTCACCATCATGCCCAAGGACATCCAGCTGGCCCGCCGCATCCGCGGAGAGCGCGCCTGAGCCTTGTCAGAGCTTTACCAGCTGTGTGAAACAAGTATTCCAATCAACACAAAGGCTCTTTTAAGAGCCACTACATGCACAATTAAAGGAGCTGTTGCACTCTTAAGTTTATATTAAGTTTTAGGGACCTTAAAAAACTACTTAATTTATGCAGTTAGAGTGTGAATGGAGGTAGTATTATATTTTATTAATTTAAATTTTGAAATATAAACAGGAGGGTTGTTATTTTCCGATTCAGAGAACGGTGTTTTTATAAGCTCCAGAGGAGTATGGAAACTGTTTAAATCTGGCAACACGGCAGGGAAAAAAACACAGCATGGAACAAAGGGAAATTCCACTGCCCGCTCTGTGTACGTGTCCCTTGTGCCCCGCTTTTCCCCCTCGCGGAAACCGCCTCACAGCCGCTTTTTCTCCTCTGTATTTTCCTGGACTCGGCTCCCCCCCCAGCCCGCGCTGTGGGGCCGGCTGCTCTCAAAGCACGCCCCGGCCGGGGCAGAGCGCGCGCGGTGCGGCCGGGCCGGGCCGGGCGGGGGCGGCGGCTCCCGTGGGAGGGGCCGCGAGCCGAGCCCCGCCCGCCGCGGCTCCTCATTGGCCGCGCGGAGCGCGCGGGCGGAGGCTGCCGGCGCTGCGGCCGTGGCGATTGGTCAGCGCGGGATCCGCCGCGCCATTGGGCCGCGCGCGGGCCGGCAGCGAGGCTCGGCCTATGAGGAGGCGGCGTTGGCGCGCAGGGAGGGGATATAAAGGCGGAGGGCGGCGGGCGGCGGTGTCGGAGGCGCTGAGTGTCGGTGTCGCTGGGAGTTTGTTGGCTGAGCGAGCGAGAGAGCGAGGGAAGATGTCCGGGCGCGGGAAGCAGGGCGGGAAGGCGCGCGCCAAGGCCAAGTCGCGCTCGTCGCGGGCCGGGCTGCAGTTCCCCGTGGGCCGCGTGCACCGGCTGCTGCGCAAGGGCAACTACGCGGAGCGCGTGGGCGCCGGCGCGCCGGTGTACCTGGCGGCCGTGCTGGAGTACCTGACGGCCGAGATCCTGGAGCTGGCGGGCAACGCGGCCCGCGACAACAAGAAGACGCGCATCATCCCCCGCCACCTGCAGCTCGCCATCCGCAACGACGAGGAGCTCAACAAGCTGCTGGGCAAGGTGACGATCGCGCAGGGCGGCGTGCTGCCCAACATCCAGGCCGTGCTGCTGCCCAAGAAGACGGAGAGTCACAAAGCCAAGAGCAAGTAAAGCAGGCGGCGGGAGCGTCCGGAGTCCAGAAGCGAAACCCAAAGGCTCTTTTCAGAGCCACCCACAGAGTCGAGAAAGAGCTTGAGACGCTGTGGCCGGGGGAAGGGAAGGGAGGGAAGGGCGGCTGTGCTCGTGTCCGGCTGCGTGTGCGCGGTTTGTCGCGTTCGCTGTGCCCGCCCGGGCTCGGGGGCAGCGCTCTGCCGGCCCGGAGCCGCTGTTTCGGGAGGAGCGCGGGATGCGCCGGAGCCAGGGCCGGCCCGCGCGCGCTTTGGGAATGGCGGGGGCGCCGAAGGCTCCCTGGGCAGGGCCGCGGGAGGAGCAGCGAAGAGCCGAGTCCGGAGCGCCCGTGCTCCAGGCGGGTCTGCAGCTGCCTTTGCCTTTGAGCCAGGGGCGGGAAATGGGGAAAAGAAACCCTGCGGCGCCGTGGAGAATTTGGGCATATCGCATTTTGCTACAATTTTCATGGGGAAAGGCAATTTAACCCAAGCGTCTTGCCCTGTGTGGAGTTTGTTTTATTTCTGCCTATTAAAGAGCCGCTGAGGAACAGCAGCCTGACGTGTGCTAAGTGGGAAGGAGAGGGAGGGAAGATAGGTGCATTTTTAAGGGGAGGAAATTGGAAGTAAATGCAGTAATACGTAAGTATGAAAACGTAGCAATCCAGCTCTTTTGAAAGATTAAGTGGGTGGCTCTGAAAAGAGCCTTTGGGTTTTTTGTCGCGGTGGTTCGGTAAGGCAAGGCTTTAGCCGCCGAAGCCGTAGAGAGTGCGGCCCTGGCGCTTGAGGGCGTAGACCACGTCCATGGCCGTGACCGTCTTCCTCTTGGCGTGCTCCGTGTAGGTGACGGCGTCGCGGATGACGTTCTCCAGGAAGACCTTGAGCACGCCGCGCGTCTCCTCGTAGATGAGCCCCGAGATGCGCTTGACGCCGCCGCGCCGCGCCAGGCGGCGGATGGCCGGCTTGGTGATGCCCTGGATGTTGTCGCGCAGCACCTTGCGGTGCCGCTTGGCGCCGCCCTTGCCGAGCCCCTTGCCGCCCTTGCCCCGCCCGGACATGATCACACCGCCGCTGCTGCCGCTGCTGTGAGCGGCGCCGCCCGCGGCCCGGGCCTTTATGGGGTTCGGTCGGACCTGGTTGGGAGCAGGGGCGGTTCCGGCGGGCGGGGCCGCGCGGCGCCTCCGCCCCTTTGGCCGCCGCGGCCCCGCCCGGGCCCGGCCGCGCTCTCCGCGCCCGCCCCGCCCCCGGCTCTGCCCTCGCTCCGCGCCCGGCTCGCTGTGCCCCAGCCTCGGCTCCCCCCAGCCGCTCTTCCCTGCCCCGTCCCCTGCGGGCGGTGTCGGCCCCGGAGCTCTCTGTGGAGTCTGAGCGGCTCCTCGCGGTGGTGGCCGTCTGTGCTTGGTTCCGGGCATGGTTGCAGCCCGCTGCGCTGGGGCTCGGCCGGCCCTGCCGGCCCCGCGAGCCTTCCGCGGGTGCTGGCGCTGCGCTCTCCCGGTGCCGGGCTTCCAAAAAGCGAACAGCCTTAGGAGCTGCTTTCCCGAACTTCGCCCGCTTCTCTCTTGCCACCTGTTTCACAGCATTTAATTTCCCTTTAACATTGCCTCATCACTTTTTCTACCCGATGATAGAAACATATGTTTGTCTTCCTATGGTGGCTCTCTTAGATTTACAACGAATATTTTCTACCTTACTGTGTTTTTTTACCTACTGCACGACTTTTTTATTTTTTTTTTGTCTCAGATTTAAGGTATAAAGAACCTACTTTTGGGGAGTACTAATTTTTTCCAAGCATGGGGACAAATATTATAATGTGATTTTGTTTTATTTCCTTTAGTAAGTTGTACTAAATCCTCTAAATATCTTGGTGTTCTTATACTGTGTACTGTATACTGGGAACTAAATATGACAGTATATACAAGCATTGTAAATTAACTTAACCAAGTACACCTTACAGTGAAAATATTTGCCAGAAAACTGTATGTCGACTTCATTCGTCTTTCTCCTTTTTTTGATATGTGTTTTGGGCCTACATATGCTCTGGAACCATGTTAAGCATCACTTCATGTCAATATGTATATACGTATGTATGTGTGTATATATATATAATAAAAAATAACGAATAGCTTAATAATGTACAAAGCCACTGACTAACCACGGCAAGTATTCTGTTAATTAATCATAAATATTCTGAATGAATTTCCAATAGTTGTTCTTAATTTATTCCTCCCGTTTAAGTTTTCCTAGATGGGGTTCATTGTGGGCTTTTTTATGTTTTTCTGAGGATTTGGTGATGTTTGGTATTCTGCTTGGTTTATTTTGTTGTTGCTTTGTTTTTTTCTTTCAGAAAATCAGCACAGAACTATTATTATAAGTAGAAGATATTTTGTTTTGTATTTTATGAACACTAAGTTGACTTCTCTATATTTCACCAGTGAGGACCAGCACTCACTGAATACCAGAAATGTGAGCATGTCAGCTGTGAACTCCATCTCAAAATGACTTCCAGCCGCAGGAAACAGCAGAAATTGCTGTGAAATGGCTGCCGTGGGCTTTATATGCCTCCAGATATTTGTATACATGCAGAGCCTTACAAAGCAAGCTTTATCCATCACTGTATTTTTATTTAGCACTTTTCTGAATAATGTTTTCACTCACTTATGAGCCATCTGGTTATCTTCCCCTCTTTTATCTTCTACAATGCATGCTGAAGAATCCACCCAATAATCTCCTTTTTTATGCAAGAGTTAAAATCTTCAGAAAACTGAAAAGCAGCAGGGACACACTTTTCCCTGAATTTTGGTTGTTTACTCAAAGTTTCAAAGGCTGAAGACTGGATGATAAAGTTCCCTTGGAAGGTTTGCAGTTTACATCATTAGGTTAGAAATAAATCTTCCTCTCCTCTAAATGCTCAGTAAAGAGATTTTAATGCAGCAGTATTAAGACAAGAAAAGCATCAAAAAAGAAGGAGGAATGCAAGTATCTTTTTTTTTTTTTTTAGAAGAAACAGTAAAATTTTAAGTTATTTTAATAGAAACTGAAAGGGAAATAAACATGTTGTAATGTTGCAATGCAAGATGTATTTTGTTAAAACTGCAACACCAATTTAGTAAGTTTTGAAACTTAAAGGCAGGCAGACATTTCATTCCATGCAGGAAGACCTGGAGTGTGTTCTGAGTAACCACTGCGGTCTGGTCTGTTACACATTAATAACAACTCACTTACCTGGCACCAGTGGAGTTGGACAACTCCATGAACTGGTTTTTTATATGAAGGAAAAGAAAAAAAAACCCATCTAGGTTAGAAATTTTGCAAACATCCCTGACGTCCCTCACTACACTGTAGAAAACCTTCACCTCCTTGTGCCATATCTGGAGTTTCCAAAGGGAATTCCTGTTTGTTGGTTGTAGATGAGAAGGCCTCACTCACCTCCTACCACTACAATCCTGGGAAGAGGTCTAAAATGCTTCCTAGAAAACCACTGCAGGTCACAGAATTCTTCAATCAGCTTTGGGAATCCGACCTGGAAAGTGGCTCTTTCTAGTGCTTATTATCAGATCTGTACTGTGGACTAAACATAAAATGACCCTTCTCACAATTCACATCTTTGTGCCAGCTCCAGCAGCAGATTTAGGTCTAATGCTGTGTCAGAAACTCCTTGTGTTCCGTTTAAGAAGGAAAAAAATTACAGTCCATTTGTGTTTCTGCATGCTGGGCAGGAGGATTTCTGTCCTCTGAATGATATTAGTGGACAAATATTGAAATACAGTTTCCATCTGTATTTGAATAATGTGAATTTTAATTTCTATGCTATAAAAATTGTTTCATTTCCTTAAAATGAGGCACGTTCTATTACACGAGGAAAAAAAAAGAAAAATAAATAAAATGTTTATGTATTTCAAATGTGGAATACAGAGTTTTTAACATTCTGAATTGCATATCTCACCTTAGGCCTTGGCCTAGACCCAGAAATTATCAGATAGATAAAATAAGATTACTGTACAACCAAGCCAGAAGCCTCACCATTGTGGAAGCCACAACATTTGGTGAAGAATTTGGGTGCTGTTCATTTAGGCATGGGGTACTGAAAATACTCAGTCTATGTTTGTTATAGGACATTTTGACTTTACTAGTCATTCAGGAAAATATCAGTGGGCACAGAGAAAAATAATGGCAGCCTTCCACTTATTTAACAAAAGTAGCAAAAATTTATTGTTTATTTTACATAAGATCACCCATGCTAGGCATCACCTTTGAAATTTGGCATTAAAGCACATAAAACCAATAATTTTTTTACTACTAACCCTATTCATTGTTGGAACAGGAGCAAGGTTAGATGCCCAATTTTGGTAATCAATGTGCATAAAGTGTAATTAATTTACAGCATGTGTGGGATTTTGATGCAGAACATGAACCCACTTGACAATGTTTTTTTGTTGTTTTTGTTTTTCCCCCCTCTTTTAACCTTCTGAAAAAACTGGGTAGAATACCTGTGCAGGCCTGTACTAATTCATAAGCATGTTTATTCCCTGGAAGGAAAGCAACAATAGCTTACTAAAATATTTCAATATTTCTATTGACATTTGCGGATTTTAAAAAATATGGGGAAGGCAAATGGAATGATGATACCCAAACACAACTTCTAGGTGAAGAAATGATGGAGTATCAAACCCTGGGAAGCCTCCCTGGTACACAAATGCAAATGCACCAGCTTGCCCTGTTGAGCACATGTTCCCTTTTTTGTGTTTTTCTATAGTGGCTGAAAAAATAAATTCTAGTCTACAGCGGCTGAGAAATTAAAGCTCACTGGGTTACAACACAAATACTTGGATGATTCTAAGCTATTATGCCTGAATATCCAAAAGCAAAACACAGCTGAAGGAAAAAAGTCAGGCAAATTCCATCTGACTTGCTTCAACACTCAGGTCTGCCCTTCCTGTCTTGTGCTCACCTTTGTTTTGGTCTCCACCAAACAGGAATTCACAAGGGTTCCTTTCCTGCCAGCATCCACTGCCCCACATTATCAAATCTGCTTTTTCTTGGACTCTCACAGTGGGTAGAGATTACCCCCAAGGCTCAGTGACAGCTTACATGAAGGAAAGATGAGTTTAAGAGAGTTGAATCACAACTCTGAACACTTCCCCATTCCTAAGTATATCAATATACAATCATGACAATGAAAATAACAAAAAAATACTAATTGTTCTGTTTATATTCCCAGGAATTTCAGAATTTCTTTCTGCCATAAAGAAGTAGGAAGAAATGAAAGATTACTGAGTCTTTCAAGGGTTGATCAAGATTACAACAGTTCCTGTACAAGCCCAGAAAGTGGAGAGATAGCTGCCAATAAATGTGAATATCTTGACACAAATTAACCACTGATATGTAAATATCAGGGGACTAGAGAAGTAGAGATATTAGCACTAGTGTCTCTGGGTGGTTTTGAACTGTTTTTGTTATGGGATTACTATTACTAGTTAAAAAAAAATATTTTCAGCATTCTGCTGGTGTTCAGCAGTGTCACAGAAGGCCTTAATCCTCCCCCACTATAGGAAATAAGTATCAGATTAAGTGGGCATTAAATTTATTTTCCCATTTCTGTGCTTAAGCAAGGAACAATGCAACATTCTGCAGGGACACACCAGGGTTTTGTTATGCTTGTTATTATCATCCAAAACGTGCATTTACTTTTGTTTTAGAGGTTTAATAAGGGAGACCTCACTAAGCTGTATTTTTTTTTTTCAATGTTTACCTTCAAGCAGGGGAAAACAGGTATTTCAAATTACCAGAATAAATCCAGTATTTCCTCTGACTATAGCAGTTTAGATTTTTCAATAAACATGGGTAATAAGAAAAGAACAGGACAATTCTCAAATTACTGAAGTCGCTGAGTTTCTTTATTTTCACACTCTCAAACAGCGGGGACTCCAGGTTTTACCGTCATTTCATTCATCCTTTCGCACCTCCTTTTAGCTCTGAGTTTAGCTGCTTGCAGGGTTTTAGGAGCTGATGATAGCCCCGGATATGGAGGGAACAAAGACAATGCGGCTGCAGGCAGACTGTTAACTGCCCGGCGTTTGGAAGAAAGAAACATTGCATTGAAAACGAAGGAAAAAAAAAAAGGAAAAAAAAAAAGAGAGAATCTATGCATCGTTTGTAGTACGGAGCTGCCACTTCCCGGGGCAGGAATGCTCTTGCTAAGGTGTAGGTTCGGTTCTTCTGAAAGTAAAGAAGTGGTGAATCACCAGATGGTGTTATCAAAGATAGAAGCTTACGCAACCAACATTCTTTCATTAAAACCGAGAAACCAGTTTTGCCCTAAGTGTCCTGGCTACTCAACACACCCTCAAAAGTTGAATTTTCAGGTTTAACTCCCCGTACAATTCAAAATTCAGTACACTCCAGATTCTGCTTCCCAACCAATTTTAATTACGGGGCAAAGGAGAATAATTACGGCACGTATTAACACTAAAAGCAGGTAAACTGTAATTGTAGTAATCCTGATTTCGGGATTTAACAAAGGAATGCTACTTCGGTAAGGTTATATGGAAGATGCAGCGACAGGAGCATCGGTGCACAGAGGGGGCACGCCGGTGCTTTGTCCCCCTGGAATGCCCGAGCACAAGGAAAGTAACACGGACTTCCACCCAGGCTGCCCAAGCACAGACGCTGCCCAAAGGCAGCGGCTGAGGCACGGCGGTGCCTGGGGGGCCGGGCGCGGGGATTTCGGGGGGCAGCGGCTCGGCCGAGGGAGCCAGCGCTGCGCCGGCCTCTGGGGCCGCGGGGCAACGCTGTGTTACTTCCTCGGAATAAATGTCCATTTGCTCTGACACCAACCGCTCAAACCAGTCCGGTTTTTTCCTGATCTGTAGAGGACCTTCTAAAGAACAAGATTTTGTGCCAGTTGTGCCCGTTTAGCTCACGGTAAATTTTTAATTTAAAATATAAACCGAAGCTTTCTCCCTGCCGAGGTCTCTGCAGCCGCCCGCCGCGAAGTTTCGGCGGTCGCGTTTCCCTCATTTCTGCTCCTTCTAAGGAGAAACTCCACCGGCTTGTAGCGCAGACTCCCCCCTTCCCTCCCGGCCCGAAACGGGGTGCAGAAGCGGCAAATTTCGTGAGGAAAAAGCGCTTTTTGGACCTTGAAGAAACACAGCGGGCGCGGCGGCGGGCGGCGGAGCGGCCCAGCGCGCACCAATCAGCGCGCGGGCGCCGCTATAAAAGGCGCGGCGGCGGCGGCGCCTCCATTGTTCGCCCGGACCGCGCCGCAGCCGCCATGGCCGAGACCGCTCCCGTCGCCGCGCCCGATGTCGCCGCCGCCGCCCCGGCCCCGGCCAAAGCTCCCGCCGCCAAGAAGCCGAAGAAGGCGGCGAGCGGCTCCAAGGCCCGCAAGCCCGCGGGGCCCAGCGTCACCGAGCTGATCACCAAGGCCGTGGCCGCCTCCAAGGAGCGCAAGGGGCTCTCGCTCGCCGCGCTCAAGAAGGCGCTGGCCGCCGGCGGCTACGATGTGGAAAAAAGTAACAGCCGCATCAAGCTGGGCATTAAGAGCCTCGTTAGCAAGGGCGTCCTGGTGCAGACCAAGGGCACCGGCGCCTCCGGCTCTTTCCGCCTCAGCAAGAAGCCCGGAGAAGGGAAGGAAAAAGCTCCGAAGAAAAAAGCTGCCGCAGCCAAGCCCAAGAAGCCGGCGGCGAAGAAACCCGCTAGTGCCGCCAAGAAGCCCAAGAAGCCGGTGACAGCGAAAAAGAGCCCCAAGAAAGCCAAGAAGCCGGCGGCCGCCGCAGCCAAGAAAGCAGCGAAGAGCCCCAAGAAGGCGACAAAAGCTGCCAAGCCCAAAAAAGCGGCGGCGGCAGCGAAGAGCCCGGCTAAGGCGAAAGCGGTGAAGCCCAAAGCAGCCAAGCCCAAGGCAGCTAAGCCCAAAGCAGCCAAGGCAAAGAAGGCAGCACCCAAGAAAAAGTAAATGGGTGCGGAAAAAAACCCTGTCTGCATTGCAGATAAACCCAACGGCTCTTTTAAGAGCCACCCAATTTTTCACAAAAAGAGCTGGAACTCTTCTAATTTATTTTTTTTGTAATCTTTGTGTTATCCGTGCGCAATTAAAACTTTTTTTTTTTTTTTTTGTTTCTCCATTGCTGTCTCTTTTAGGTGGACCTGGTAACTTCTTTGCGCATCGCCGGTGCAGAGCAGCGGCGCATCTCAAATAAATCAATAATCCCCGAGCGGCGCTGCAAATACCTTCCCGCTCTGTGCAGGAAACCGGGGCCGACCGGAGCTCCTCGGGGTGGCGAGAGGCACCGCTCCGGGCGCCTCGGCTCCTGGCAGGGGGATGGCGGTGGGATTGGGGATGCTGGGGGGATGGCGATGGGGATAGGGATGCTGCAGCTCCCCATGGTTATCCGCCCTCGGCCGGGAGGCGGAGAGCGGCGCCGGGAAGAGCCTCGCACCGCCCCCGAGCCCGGCAGGTTTCGAAAAGCCCGCGCTCCGCAAACATTGGCCGTCGCTCGGGCTTTTCTGGTGCCCGGCCATTTGCGGGTTAAAGAGGCGCTCCCCCTTTCTCTTTACGTTCGAGTTCCCTGGTAGGTTTGTACCGCTTCTTACACCTCCCCCATCCCTTCGGCCTTTTTCTCTCCCTGTCCGGTTTTGTGCCCGCTTTGGGAGCCGTGGGGCCAGCGGGCTCCGAGGGGTTAAAGTTTGGAGCTGCCTGGGCGCAGTGCTGCGCTTCGGCGCTCACTGGAGCTGCCGCGCTCAGCTCTTTACAGGGTGTTCGTTTTGGCCCACTTGGAAGCATAAAAACTTGGTATTTTCAGCACATGTAACAGCCTATAGCTCTGGTCACTGGCAGTTCTCCCGTCTCGGTTTAAAGGATGCAGTGCACACTTTGTTTTACTTTTTACTTCCTCTGTGAAGAAGTGGCTTACTGGGAGTATGAGGAGATCATAGCCTGTGGGCCAGGATTTACTTTGTTAATGAGCACAGAGCTGGACCAAAGCTGATCTCTCACTCATATGACTCAAATATTGTAAGGAATTGTTCACAACAATAAAGGGTGTATGTGTGCAGGAACACTGAATGCACTGCCTAATGAGCTCCAGTGGTTATACTGTCCATTTCAGGAGCAAAATTACCCTTAAATCAAAAATTCCTGTTAAACTTGTGAAGCTGGGTTGGGCAGATGCGTTTCCCTGCTGGGAAAAGGGAGTGCAGCAGCAAAGAGCAAGAGTGTTCTGGGAAAACTCGTGCTGTGGGGATAAGTGTAAGGTCACGTTTATGCCAACTGCACCACTGGCATGTCAGTCACAACCCAAATTCATCTTTTCTCATCCTGCTTTCCCCTGAGCTTGGGCACTGCTGGCCCTGCAGTCTGAGCTCAGCTGTGGCAGAGCCGTGCACAGCTCCAGGCTGATTCCCCTCAGAAACAGCCGAGGTTAAATCACCAAATCACCAAGTCACTGACACGGTCTGGTCACTGCCTGTCCCTCAGGACCCACAGCACCTTCAGAAGGCTTCTCTAGCTGATAAGCAGATTCCTATTCCTGACATAAGGAAAGCTGATATCCTAAGAAAAACTCAGGGGTTACTCTTTTGCTATCATGGCTCAAATTCCTTGCTAACCTACTGAACTGAGGTTCAGTTTCGTGATTTATGATTGCAGTGAAGAGGGAACACATCTCACTCTTCTATGACACATTTTTTTGGACATAATTTGGTCATTAATTTTTAAATTAATTTAACATTAAGCATGTTAAGATGCCTTGATAATGGCAAAAGAAAGAAAATGCATAAGCTCTGCTCAGTATTTTCTAAGATGTGCTGGTGTTTAGTGTCTGATCATACTTCAACAAAAAACCAAAGGATATACTTTATGATTAAATGCTCAGCCCCAAAAGTAGAAAGAAGGTAAAAAACAAATAAACAAGGGTTCAGCATTGCAATTTATTACCTGGCAGACCTTGTTTCATTTCTTTTCTCTTCCATAGGGTCAGCTGTTTATTTCACAGATGTGCTTACTTAACAAATGTCAATATCAAAAGTCTGTGGTGTTCCAATAATGCAAAATGAACCAGTGAATTAGATAAAGGCCTACATACAGCAGAACAGACATAGGAACCTGCCAAGAATTCTGTTTAAGTTACTCCCCCCAGAATAACAAGTCACTTTCTACTGATCAACACTTCTTTATGATGGGGTTACAGAATTTTTCATCAGCATTAGTCACCACAAAGCCCAATGGCCTGTCAGATTACAAAACCAGGTAATTTTCAAACATATGTTTCTCCCTGTGTTCATTCTCTCTTAGTGGGTTGTGTTATTCCTGTACTTGTGTATATCTATATCTTTTATGGTAGTTGTCAGGTGAAAGAGTTTGTTTTGCCTGGTCTCATCATGTCTTTGAAAAACAATAAAAAAGTCTCCCTTAAGGGCTCAATTCTTAAAAACATCAAAGGTGGAGTTTTATTGCTATTGAAACTGTTCCACTAATTTATTAAGAGATCTTCTGTGTTTGGTAGAGAAAAGTAGAAGCTAGACTTCCATAAAAAGCAAACGGTGTTATTTCAGGCACAAATATGTTTAAAATTTGTGCTGGAAACTGTTGATAAGACAGGGATGTTGAAGTTGTTGCTGAGCAGTGCTTACACAGATCCAAGGCCTTTTCTGCTTCTCGCACCACCTCACCCATGAGCAGTGCACCAGGAGCTGGGAGGGGGCACAGCCCCTCAGGACAGCTGATCCCAGCTGCCCAAAGGGATTTTCCAAACCGTGCTGTTTCGTGCACAGCAGATAAAGTTGTGGGGAAGAAGAAGGGAGGAGAGGATTCCAGTGATGGCTTTCATGTTCCCAAGTCACCATCAGGGTGACAGATCCCTGCTCTCCTGGAGGTGCCTGTACCCCTGTCTGCCCATGGGAAATGATGAATTCCTTGTTTTCCTTTGTTTGCATGCATGGCTTTTGCTTCACCAATTAAATTGTCTTGATATCAAGGCACAAAGTGTTTTTTCACTTTTCTGATTTTTTCCCCCATCTCTGGAAATCAGTGAGGGAGCAGCTGCATTGTGCAGAATTGCTGGCTGGGGTTAAACCATGACAGCTGAATAAAGCAGAGAAAAAGTCCTTCCTGTTATCCTGGGCTAAATAAATTGTAAAATGTAAATTATATACATTTAAAGATTAAGTTTACAGGTTCTCAAAAGGAAGGAGCTGTTTTCAGTTGTGAAACACCTACAATGTGTGGGCAGGAAGCTGGGGACAGCCAGATGTGGAGTCTGGAAGAGGGTAACATAAATAGCATTAATACCAGACCTGGTCTCTGCTGCTTGCATGACAGTAGCACCGATTTGAACCAGCTTGAATTTGGGTGCAGAACCACTTTTCAACTAGACACCTTCCACATAGTAAGATTACAGAACAGAGTTTTCCTTCCACAAGTTTAATTTTTACTATCTAGATCACAATGCACCCAATGTTCTGCTGGACACAGGGTTATCAAATATTCTTCTGTGGGAATTTGAGATCTCTCCTCTACCTAACATGTTGTCAAAGCATAATGAAGGCCTTGGTGTGAAGGATCCTAGGATCTCCATGTTCAATTTTGGACAATTATTTCTAGGCTTGGAGTTATGTTGCATTCTGACTTTCACTTTGCACATAGTTTTGTTGATCTCTTTGAACTTCTATTCCCACATGAATTTTGTTCATCAGTCCTGCAGGAATAGCTGAGACATCAGTGAAACCTCAGTGACTGCAGGATTCTTTTTTCAATGATTTCAGGATTGGGCTGCCAACAGCTATGGAAGAATTGAAATGTAAAAAATAATAATAGGATTATGGCTTACATCAAACATTGCAACTTGATCTAGCAAAAGAAATCCTTGCCTGCAGCATGGAGGTGAGATGACAACCAAGGGCCAAGGCAAGGGCTGTAGCTCACTGCCTGTGGCCTGCACTGCACCTCCTGTTATCCGTGCACATCAGGAGATTTGTTCTTGGTGTCAGAGAGAATGATGGGGCTGAAGGGGAGCTCCTGGGGAGATAGGATGGCCACACTCTGGGTCTGAGGAACAGCACAATTGGATCAAAGTCATGATCTGAACTTTGAAGGACACATGGCCAAAACAGGAACTTTTGCCTGATAAAGTCAATTATACAGCAAATTGCAGACTACTGTATATGGTGATAACTTCTACGAAGTATGTGCTGCCACATATGTGACTATGCTACTCAGTTCTCCACCTAGATCATGCCACACATGAGAGGGAGGGTGGGATAAGATCATGTTTGAGATAAGGAGGGTAGAAATTTAACCTGTTTGGGAGGGAGACAAAAAGACCTTGGAGACAGTCAACAGGCTACTCTCCTCTCCCTCCTCCCAGATGGGCAGGCCTTTCTGGTAAACTGCATAAAATAATAACAATAATAACAATAATAACAATAACAACAACAATAATAATAGTAATGTCTGGGTTAACACAACATTATTGTTCTTGTTGGAGCTTTATCATAGTGCACTTAGCACTGGCAGTTCTGGATTTGTAGTTCAGTTTCTTCAATAAAGTGCTCTGTTCTCCTGTCTGTGATTACAGAAGTTCTTCAATACAACCACATCTGTAGAGCTGAAATGTTAAGCTGCACTATTTGTGAATCTGTGCTCATGTTTCTTATTTTACACTACCAGGCTTACAGTGCTGAATTTGCAGGAATCAAAACTTAAGGCCAGCTGCACCCAGCCCCTCTGATGTGTGAGGATGAGCTGGAATGCAAGGGTGCTCATTCTCTGTCAAGTTTCTGTACTCTTAATGCAACACAGAGGTTAGTCTGTATGATCTTTGAATGTCTCTTCCATAGGAAATGATTCAATGGATCTTAAGTTACTGTTTAATTTTATCAGACCTCACAGAATAGATGAAATTTAATGTATAATTAAGAATCAGCAGTGAGTGAAGAAGAGCAGGAACTCAGCTCAAAACTTGCTTTTCCAAATGGTTTCTGATTATTTGCAAAGCAAACAGACAGCAAGAGACAGAGGAAAATGTTATGTAGTCAGTCACAGATCCTGGGGCAGAAGCAGCTCATTATGGAGCAGGATTTATGTTATGAGATTGTACCTTCATTTTATTCCTTTGGGAAAAAAAAATAAAAAAAAGCTCAGCTTTACAGAGCTGTACGATACATCACAAGCTGCTTAGGTGTGTGATTTGCCCAGGATTTTGTGATAGCCTCATTAGAGGTATTGTGGTAACAGTGGTAGCAGTTCCTAGGGAGGAGCTGTGATAGAGTCAGAGTCCCTGAGGTCTGCTTGAACAGACTGAGGGGCTGCATTTTCATGGCAGAGTAACTCCAGGGAGTTCTGCAGTGCTACACTGCCCTGCTGGTGACACTCTGGGGACTCCCCTGTGTACTCAGAGTGACAAACCTGCTGCAAGCATGACACCAAGTGTACTGTTAGCAATGCAGGACATACCTACCTTACTCCCAAAATCTGCTGGAAGTGACAGAAGAGCTGACTGCAGAGTGCCCAATTTCTCCTGATAGCCTGGTCTCCCTCAGCAGTCCATGGTTCCTGAAATTCCCTCCCTGAAAGGAGCAAACTGGCCTTAGGGAAGGTAACACCTGAGCCTTGGCACCCCAACTGCATTCCAGAAGTATCTCCATAGCCCAGACGAGAATACTGAAAATTCCTTGTGGAACAGAGCCTTTGTCAGAGGTTTGAAATTTTAGGATGTCTCTGTCAGAGTTTTGGTATTTGCCTTGCCCCGTTTGGGTTTCCTTTGGGCCCGTGCTGAAAAGATGGTGCAGGAACACGTGACAGATGCAATTATTTTCATTTATCAGTGAGAGAGGGGCCAGTGAACAGTGATTTCTCTGCCAACAGGTGCAAAATCTCTTTCTGTGGTCTTAGGAAAGATAAATTGATTATTGCTCAATCTTTTGTTGTATCCTCATGAAGGCACACATTACATAAAAGCTGCTCAGCCAGTAAGAAAGAAAAAACACTATCAAGCAATGAAAAAATATCTGGGAGAGGACAGCAAACACCCAATACAGGACACTTTTGTTATCCTCCCTGATAATTTTCAGATCGAAAACAATCTATTGAACAATTTTTTGCTAAATACAACTTGATTTCAACAGCAAAATCTCAGAACATTTTCCTCCACTAAAGAGACTGAACCCACAATTAATAAATACCCAAGAAATGCAAAACCACCCTTATTTTTTCAGTATTTATTTTTTCAATTGCTGTAATCAAAACTTAAAAAATACATGAATCGTTATAATAAAACAGACACGCTCTCCGGGCTATCTGAAACACAAGAAACACGCCGAAAAGCGACAGAAACACCGAGCCCGTTGTGCTTCGGGGAAGGGAAATTCACACAAATCCCGCTGAGCCGCAGAGAACGCGGGGAGGTGGCGGGAGCCAGACGCAAGCCCCGCCCCCTTTTCTACAGTCTTCAACTAGGTCGGACCGAACCCCATAAAAACCGCGGCGCGGGCGGCGCTACATCAGACCAGCGGTGTCGGCAGTCCTGGTGGCAGCGGCGGCAGCGGCAGCAGCAGAAGTTCCATAATGTCTGGCAGGGGCAAGGGCGGCAAGGGGCTCGGCAAGGGCGGCGCCAAGCGGCACCGCAAGGTGCTGCGCGACAACATCCAGGGCATCACCAAGCCGGCCATCCGCCGCCTGGCTCGGCGCGGCGGCGTCAAGCGCATCTCGGGGCTCATCTACGAGGAGACGCGCGGCGTGCTCAAGGTCTTCCTGGAGAACGTCATCCGCGACGCCGTCACCTACACGGAGCACGCCAAGAGGAAGACGGTCACGGCCATGGACGTGGTCTACGCCCTCAAGCGCCAGGGCCGCACTCTCTACGGCTTCGGCGGCTAAAGCCTTGCCTTACCGAACCACCGCGACAAGAAACCCAAAGGCTCTTTTAAGAGCCACCCACCTATTCCTTTAAAAGAGCTGTATTACGATGTTACAGAGGTCGGAAGAGAAGGATGACATTGGTTTTAAATGTTTCCAAAGCTGTTACTGCAATGTTACTTGTGCTTTAGCGGATCTCTCAAATGTGTAAGTTCACTGCTAACAGGGAATTTCTCTTTGCAGTATAAGGTGGCTCTTTTGTGTTCCAAATTATTTTCCAAAAAATATTAGGAAATTTTAACGAATATTAATGCTAGAAAAATCGTTCAGCTGCCCTGAGGTGAATGCTTGCTGATATTTCTATTGCCCCCTACACGCACACCTTGTCTATGATATATTTGCTTCTAAAATAAAGGAGTAAATCTAATTCTGTTTTCTAGCGATCCTTTGGTGCGTCAGGGGGAGGGAGGGGGAAAGGGGGGGAAAGGGAGGGATGGGAGGGGACTGGACAATAAAACCAAATTATGAGCCTAGGAACATTTTCTTCTTAATGTATCAAAAGATGCCTTGTTTTTATACTTTTGTCAACACAAATAAATACAAAAAAGAATCCCCCCCCCCCCCCCCGAAAAATTTTGTTGTACCTAGAGATCAAAAGGAAAAAAAAACTATTTTAATGTTACATGAAACCTTTGAAAATTATTTGGCAATTGCAGCCAATTATATCAATATGTATTTGTGGCTGCATCTGGATTTCCCACACCATCACGAGTAGGGGAAAATGAAATAGGAGACCAATACCGTATTCCTTTTCAATTAACTTCATAAAAAAAAAGTCAATGGCCAAAGTATCATCATCATGATGTTGCCTGATGACATGTAAAGCTTCTTATTCAGAATTTCCTAATGAAATTAAAACATGAAAACCATAAAAATAGTAGTTTAAAAATGATGCTGATCACTACAGCTTGTCCATTGTATCATAGTATCATAGCTACCAACCTGTGCTCCTGGATTTTGGAGTGCCCGTTTCACGGTGCCAGCCCATCTGTGCTTTGTGTCTTTGCGAATTACGTGTCTATTCACGTAAGGAGCTCTACCACGCTGAAAGAAAATTTTCCTTCTTTTGTGAACGGCCCATCATTAAGAATAGCAAGCCAAAGCAAAGACACAAAGACAGAAGCTATGAAGTGCCAGTGCGGAGTTTCAGCCCCCGCGCCCTTTGCGCTCCGCCGGGTGCGGAGGGGCAGAGCCGCCGCGGAAGCGAAACGAGCGGAGCTTCAGCCCCGGCTGGCATCCCGCGGCAGCCAATGGGAGCGCGCTTCGGGCGGCCAATCAGAGACGGGGCTGCTCTATAAATAGCGGGGTTGGAAGCACTGCCGCATTCATTCCTCTCGGTTGCTGCAGGAGGTTGTGTCCCTGAGCCATGGCGCGCACGAAGCAGACGGCGCGGAAGTCGACGGGCGGCAAGGCGCCCCGCAAGCAGCTGGCCACCAAGGCTGCCCGCAAGAGCGCGCCGGCCACGGGCGGCGTCAAGAAGCCGCACCGCTACCGGCCCGGCACGGTGGCGCTGCGCGAGATCCGGCGCTACCAGAAGTCCACGGAGCTGCTGATCCGCAAGCTGCCCTTCCAGCGCCTGGTGCGCGAGATCGCGCAGGACTTCAAGACCGACCTGCGCTTCCAGAGCTCGGCCGTCATGGCGCTGCAGGAGGCCAGCGAGGCCTACCTGGTGGGGCTCTTCGAGGACACCAACCTGTGCGCCATCCACGCCAAGCGTGTCACCATCATGCCCAAGGACATCCAGCTGGCCCGCCGCATCCGCGGAGAGCGCGCCTGAGCCCCTGCTGCAGCCCCACACAGACCCAAAGGCTCTTTTAAGAGCCACTACGTGCACATCAAAAAGAGCTGCAGCGCTGCTTGAAATTTTCTTTTAAATTTACGCCTGATGCTTCGCAAAACCGCGAAGTGATAAGTGATTTTTAAAACACTCAGTAGTGGTAGTGTGTGAAGTAGAAGTTGGGAGGAGGGTGATCAGAGCCTCGGGCAGGGTGGGGGGGTTTTTCACATCCCTGTGACTGATGGATGTGACACAGCTTTGAGGAGAGAAGGGGGTGGAGGGGCCTCACAGGGACCCTCCTGTGCCTGGGGTCGAGCCCTGCTCAGGAAATTGCACCTTAAACCCCGCCCGGCGCGTTCCAGGCACGGGCAGGAGCTCCCCGCGTTACCGTGCTCTGTTCCCGCGCTGCGCTGCTGTCCCTCGTTACCGTCACAGCCAACAGAGATCCCTTGAGGGGCTGCCACCCTGCTCCAGCAATTCTTAACTCCCGGAACAAGAACAACCATCGCAATAGATCCGTTTTGATTATCTCAGCTATGATTTATATTGTTATACCTGGGGTTAGAACAATGGGCAACCGTGCTGATGGCAGAGGGTGCCTGAGGCTTCTTGCAGCACTGAAAAGGCAAGAAACTGATTGAAAAGTACTGGGGATTAAGGGATAATTTACCAAAATTTTCCAGGTTTGTTACCATAATAATACAAAACTAGTGTGGAAAAGGTTGTGGGTTTTAGTTTATTTGGTTTGGTTTTGGTGGAGGCATATTTTCAATAAGTTTTTTAAAAATCATGGATTTAAAATGTGCATGTTCTTACCCTAATAAGAGTAAATGTATTTGCCTTTTAACTTGCATTTCTTCAGCAGTGATCACCATATATGCTGAGTTGTCATTCCTGCAGCCAGTTCTTCAGCATTCTTCATGAATTTCTGGAAGGACAGATATACACACCTGCACTTTTCAGCCTTCTAAGCACCCGCCTTTGTTCAAATTCTTACAATGAGGCAAGGTCAGTCTAACAAGAGTGAGAATCAAGAGGAGTTAAAAAATAAACCTCTGATTCATTCGTGGCTGATGTTTCTCCAGTTATTTTTGGAATCATCTCCCTTTCTTCTGCAGGGAGCAGTTACCAGATCTGCAAAAATTCACATCTGCTACTTGGGACGCCGCAGCCTGGAGGGCACTGGAAGGCAGCTGCTGGAGGCCAGGGTGGCCCCTGTTGTCTTGAGAGGCTCCTGGGCCCTGTTTGCCTGCCTGGAGACGCTGCTCTACAGACCCCGCCTGGCAGAGACAGCCCTGGGGGCTGGGAAAAGACAGCAGAAAGACTCGCTGAGTTTGCCAGTCAGAGAGGATAAAGATTTGTTTGGGGGTTCTGCCTTTTATCCCTTTCTTTTTTTTTTTTTAATTTTCTCCATTCTTTTTTCTTCCTCCCACAGAAAACTCCCTGAATGAATTTATTGATTGTCGTGGCCTGGTTTTTAGGAGGAGGTTGGAATGGAAGGAGAGGTGTATAGTGAAGCAGGATTAAAATTTCTCCTTATTTTGATTAAGCAGCATGATAAGAAACCTTTAACTAACATAAATTTAATATTTCAGTAGGCCATAAAAGTTCCATCTTCTCTTAAAAGTCAGAGAAAAAAATAAACAACAGAATAATCTCAGCCTTTCTTTCTTCTTCTTCAGTTGTAACAGAGCATCTGAACACTAACTAGGAAAAATAAATAAATAAATAAATAAATAAATAAATAAACTCTGTATTATTTCTAACAAGCATCACCACGTCAATGCTGTAAGATCCTACCCAGTCCCTTTTAGGAATTTTACTGGAGATCACTGACACAGAGCCTGAGAACACAGAGATGTCCCTGATCCCTGCAGAGGTGTTGGACGAGATGACCTCTGAAAGTCCCTTCTGACCCAAACTATGTGTGACTCTACAGGATTGGAGACCAAAAAATTCTTAAAGTAGAATGATCACATTAAAAAGATGGGTTGGTTTTTTTCCTGCTTTTTTTTCTATTCTTTTTTTTTCTTTCTTTCTTTCTTTCTTTTTAATTTTTTTTTTTAAATTTTCCTGCTGTTACTAACACTATTATGATTATGTCAGTTCTTACAACTACCAGACAGGAAGGAACCCCAAGTTCTTCCAGTCCCTGTCTAAATTCCAATCAATTTAGCAGCCATAATGAGTAATTTCCTCATTCACTTTTGGGAGCAGTTTCCACAGATTGGTACCAGGGAAGGCTCTCTATGGAGCTTGGGTTTGCACTATAAGGAACCACCAGTGGCCCCTGCCTCTTTATTTACAATTGCAACATTTCTAAGGCTTTAGTCCTTTTAACCTTTACTGACCTCACATTTGGGCCTAGACACAAAGTTTCAGTCAGTTATAAATTGCAAATGTGTAGCAACAAGGAGTATCAGGATGGAGGCTACTGAACCTCAGAGAGAGAACCAGACATATTGTAAATTTTAATATTCTAATAATGGAGCTCCTTTTAAATTACACTTAGGCACAGTCTCTGTACTTTTCCAGCAGGAGCACTGCCAGGTATCAATTCTCACCCCACTCTGCAAGTGGTGATGGACAAAGAAAAGAATAAAAGATAATAGAACCATTTCAACTAAAAGAGACTTAGAGTGATCATCTAGTACCAGCTGTGAGACAGTTTCTATTATTTAATACACCATGTAATATTGGAACTGAAGAAAAACATGCCAGATGGTGCTGAGGCAGAGGGGGGTGAGAAATGGATGGATCTGAAATTTATGAATGGAGGAAGAGAATGTGAAGGTGTGTATACAGGTATGTAACATTTACATAGATGTGTTTATATTCATTTCCATACCTCCATCACTATGCTATGAGTATTTCTTGTATATAACATGTTAACCTTGTGTGTATTGTTTCAGAAAAATACCATATGAATCCTCTTGCAGGGATCCCCACATGCTATACTCTAATATTTGAATTTTAATTTCAAAACCATTTGGCTGGTGACATTTACAGAAGGGTTTTGGAGAGGCTGGAGTCCATTGTCAAGGACAGAGGAAAAAATGTGAGAGCAAAGAAACAAAATCAATAGAAATCTCAGTTCTTTATTTGTGAATTTGTAGAAAAGTTGACCTCTCTAAAATACTAAAACAGTGACAGTGTAAGACCTGGCACAACCAGAAATTGAACTAAAGGTCAGCTGTAACTTCCTGACTATGAAGTTTTATTGAATCAACTGAATTCTGCTGAGTGTTGGTGTTTGATCTCCTGGTGCGTGTTCCTCTACTGACTCAGTTTTCTTGTCATCAGATACAAACCACTTGTCTTTAACTCTCAAAACTGCATAAACCTATTTCCCACAGGTCTCTTGTTGGCTAAATCTGCCAAGCCCCGACAGCCGCTTTCTTTTCCTCAGCTGACGTGGTCCCAAAGAGGAGCCACAAAACTTCCTGTGCCCGTGCTCTCCGTGCGTTGGGAGAACAGAAGAGAGGAGACTTGTCAGAAACAACCAACCACGGGATTCTCTTTGCCTTTCCAGGCACTCACTGGCCACTTCTCCAGCCTGACCTCAGTCTTAACACATTAAACCAACCCACTCACTCACCCCCACCGCCCACCCTCCCCCCCCCCAAAAAAAAAAAAGAAAAAAAAAGAAAAAAACCAGGCTAAATTATTGAATTTCTCAATTTTTAATCCTTTCATCTGGTTTATAATCTTAGCACTCCTGTTGCTAAATTCTTGCTTAGCACTCCTGTTGTTAGTTATGTGAGGTACAGCTGATATGCAGTTAAAATTTCAGGAGTATACCACAGTAAAAGCAACGATAAGAGTATAATAGTTAATAAAAAGCTGTTTGAAACTTGATGTTTTTCTTCCAGTGCTAACTCAGGTTATACCTTCCACTATGCTTCAAAGCGAACCTGGACTATTCCAAATAGGCTGTTCTACAGAATGTATCAAGTTGGGGGTGGGGGGAAGGAAAAGGGGCAGGGAAAAATACATGTAGGCTGTCTGCCCTAGTATATTTTCCAGTTGCTGTATTTGAACACTAATCTGCTTTGTGCAAATTACTCTGTACAGGTCAATGGGCATTAGGAAACACCTCACTAAAACAGCATGCAACACTGCCTAAAATGGGAAAGCAGCTTAAGGACTTAAAATTGCTAGCATGCTTACATTGGAAATGCAATTACCTTCAAGAATGTCAGAATTATTGACTTTTAAGAAAGTATAAGGAAAGCAGTGTTTCAACTCTCTTGTGCCATGTAGTGGCTCTTAAAAGAGCCTTTAGGGTGTGGAGAAAAGTCAGGATCACACGGAGAGCACCCGGGGCAGGGGCTCAGGCGCGCTCTCCGCGGATGCGGCGGGCCAGCTGGATGTCCTTGGGCATGATGGTGACGCGCTTGGCGTGGATGGCGCAGAGGTTGGTGTCCTCGAAGAGCCCCACCAGGTAGGCCTCGCTGGCCTCCTGCAGCGCCATGACGGCCGAGCTCTGGAAGCGCAGGTCGGTCTTGAAGTCCTGCGCGATCTCGCGCACCAGGCGCTGGAAGGGCAGCTTGCGGATCAGCAGCTCCGTGGACTTCTGGTAGCGCCGGATCTCGCGCAGCGCCACCGTGCCGGGCCGGTAGCGGTGCGGCTTCTTGACGCCGCCCGTGGCCGGCGCGCTCTTGCGGGCAGCCTTGGTGGCCAGCTGCTTGCGGGGCGCCTTGCCGCCCGTCGACTTCCGCGCCGTCTGCTTCGTGCGCGCCATGGCTCAGGGACACACGGGAGCTGCCGCTGCCGAGCCCAACAGCTGAAATAAAGGCACCGCGCTGCCGCAGCCGCTTTTATAGATTGCACCGCTCTCTGATTGGCTGCCGGGAATGCGCCGCTCCGATTGGGTGCTTTCAATTTCGAAAAGCCCGCCATGATCGCGCGCGCCTTTTCCAACGGCTGCTCGCGCCCGGCCCCCCCGATCCCGATCCCGATCCCGGTCCCGGTCCCGATCCCGATCCCGGTACCGCCGGTTCTGCTCCCAGGGCGGTCCCTGCCCTTCCACGATCCTACAGTTCCCCTCAAAAATGGGACTTCATGAGGTGTTTTTTTTTTTCCTTTAATTGACTATTTTTAATTTTTTTTTCCTAAATAGGAATCGTAACATTATTTTGGGGCTTGGGTTTTCCTTACTATAGGGTGCGTGGGGCTGTGTGTTGTGAGGGAGATTTGGTGGGGGAGAGGTTGGGTTCCACTGCATCTAACTCTCATCAGGCGGGGTAAATGTTTGGGGACCAACATTAATTTTAAATGTAACTTGTCTCATCCAAGGGCGAGTGCTTTCCAATGACTCAATCTTTCCAATGTAAAGTGTCCTGAGGTTGCTGGTGAAGCAGAGTGGGGCGTAGGGTGACTTTTCCTCTTTCCTCGCGGTGTACATGAGCAGTATTTCCCACTCGGGTGAGCTGCCGCGGCAGCCCGATGGCAGAAGGGATTTGGGGTGAGAGGCACCCGCTGACCTGGGCGCGGAGAACGCCTCTGGCACCCCGAACGCAAAGGAAGCGCATTCCTAACCTCAAACCCGGCGAAAGCACAAATCATGGCCGATTTCCTACACACCACATTTAGAGGACAGAGGAGACCTTTTTAACATTGAGAAGGGATTAGGGAGCTGATACCTCTCGTGTTGCACTATAATAGACATTATTTAAATACGAATGGGTATCCACTTCTACCGTTTACATGAGGGGGACAATTCCCGCCCCCCCCACAATGAGATGCCTGCAGGGACACCCATGTACCTTTCAGCTCCCAGCACGGAGCAGGAAGGTGCGCGTCTGGGTTGGTAACGACTATTAACAAAGAAATTAGTCTTTTGAAAAATGCTTAAAACAAGCATTTATTGTACTAAAATGTCAAAAAATAATTAGATTTCAAGTTTTAAAGTAAACACATCACTTTTAAAGCAATCCAGCTCTTTTCCAGACAAAGTGTGCGGCTCTTAAAAGAGCCTTTGTGATTTTGTGGCGGTGGTGCTGCAGGCAGGCGAGGCTTTAGCCGCCGAAGCCGTAGAGAGTGCGGCCCTGGCGCTTGAGGGCGTAGACCACGTCCATGGCCGTGACCGTCTTCCTCTTGGCGTGCTCCGTGTAGGTGACGGCGTCGCGGATGACGTTCTCCAGGAAGACCTTGAGCACGCCGCGCGTCTCCTCGTAGATGAGCCCCGAGATGCGCTTGACGCCGCCGCGCCGAGCCAGGCGGCGGATGGCCGGCTTGGTGATGCCCTGGATGTTGTCGCGCAGCACCTTGCGGTGCCGCTTGGCGCCGCCCTTGCCGAGCCCCTTGCCGCCCTTGCCCCTGCCAGACATTATGGAACTTCTGCTGCTGCCGCCGCCGCCGCTGCCACCAGGACTGCCGACACCGCTGGTCTGATGCAGCGCCGCCCGCGCCGCGGTTTTTATGGGGTTCCGTCCGACCTGGTTGAAAACTTCACAGAGGCGGGGCGGGGTTCCCGCCATTTCCCTGTTGCGTCACCGATGACGGAACACCGCTCGCTGTTGGCTGTTTGGGGGGCTGTAAAGTCTGGCAAGTGCAGCAATGAACAAACCTCCAGGAAAAGATTTCCGGCCATGCGCGTGTTCATACAGTTGGAAAGCTTCCCCCCCAGATTTGTATAACCCATTTGCATATATGCACGTATTATATCTATTTGCACTGGCAGGGGTTGGTGTGAATTAGTTCACATTTTCATTATTTTCATGCTGTTGATCATTAATACTTCAGGTTAATTTTTATTCAAAGTGCTATAAATGTTGCTTCAGGATTTGTAATGATCTGTGATCGCTTAACAGCTTTAAATAATTTTTCCAATTTTCCAATATTTAATTTTATTCGTTTCTTTATTTTGATCTTTACCTCCCATTTTTAACTATTCCAATTTTACATCAGCAACGTTTTGTCTGTAATCACATATTAACCCGAAGGTGAAATAGAAACTTTTTCGTATTATTAAAGTTATATTAGTTTGTGACTTCTGTTAATTTTGCTCATTTTGAGTTACTGCAGTGTGGTGATTTTTTGGACTTTAATTTTTTTGCAAAATTACTTTTACTATAACTATAGACTGAAATTTCTGCTCCTTGATTAATAAAGAAATTACTCTGCTTTTTACTAGAGATTAGGCTTTTCTATTTAATCTTTGTGTGTGTGTGTGTGTGTGTGTGTGTGTGTTTATGTGTGTGTGTATGTATATCAATACTGATATTCTGAATTATCTTCTGTGAAAGTCAGGAGTGGTCTTAGGATGTTCCAAATGTCATCATGTAAAAACATCCTGAGCTGATTCAGCTGAAAATCTGATCTCAAAATGATGTTGTTCTTCTCTTGTGCTTTTATGTATTGAAGGAAAATGTAATTTCTATGTACTCTTTCATAGTGTTAAAGTTTAAAAAAATAATTCATTGCATGTCACTTTGAATTTAGGTCAACATTAGTCAAGAAAAATATTGCCAGACATTATATTTTAAGAATATATATGAATAAAATTCTGGAAATATGTTTGTACTTTCAAACTAATAGTTTTGTATTTAGGGTAAGTATTGTATAATTTTTTTGTATTCCTTATTTTCCACCCATTGCCAGCTGGTGCCTCCTTCCCCCTTTGAAATGTTCTGTGTCACTCTCCAAGGAGGAATGGAAAGGCACCAAGCCCTCTGAAGGAGCCAGGCTGTGCAGATCCTGCTTTGCACTGCCTTCATGCCCCTGTCATCTGCCATGCTGGAAACACAGATCCCATCTGGAGGGAATAAATAAATCCTTCCCTTGCACTGCAAACCTGGGCACTTCTGCTGGACCAGCCTGTTACCACAAGAGAGGAGAAAGGCAGAACCCCCACGAGCTGGAGGAGTGAGGCACTGGGAAGAAATCTGTGCTTATTTCGACATCAGGGAGACGGAGGGGTTACCATGGTTTTACACAAGAGAGCTGCACCAGTGAATCATCAGATTTCCTCAGATGATCAACAAAAACTGACTTCTTCCTGAGCAAGGCAGATGAAAATGAGGGCTGGGGGGGACGGGCCGTGTACACATGGATCAGCAACTGGTAAAAACTGGAGAACAAATAGAAGAGTTTGGAGATAGCAACACACTCGAGATGATTTCAACCAACCTATTCCCCCCAGGGACTGGGCAGGGGGCAGCATTGATATTGGGCATATTTGGACGTGTAATGAGAATTTCGTTTCTACTGTGATTCAACTGTTCTTTGGAAATGCTTTGTTATGCTTGGCTGCAATTTCAGTAATGTATCCTTCTGCTAATTAAAAATACAATCTAACACTAAATATGCTCATTACGAAAATTTAAAATTAAACATCAAAGCCTCCTCATGTAATATCTTAAAGAACCTGGATGGAGAGTACTCAACTGCTAGAGCATGGAGATGGGATCAGCCAGGACCTGCCTCCACAAAGGGCTGTAAACTGCACAAGATCTCACCTCTCTGGCAGTCCTTGAGCTACTGAATCTACCCCAGTGGTCTTTGTTCTCTGCATCCCCGTGCCCACACAGCACACCTTCAGTTCAGCCGTGCTAGAAAGCTGTGCTTACTAAAATAGAGCAGCCCACGTCACTTTGGTAAGAAATTTTTTAAGCACAGAAAGCTCTGATTTTGAGACTGAGGCACAAAAGTCAATATTTGCATGTGTGGATTTACCATTTGGATGGAATCTTCTGGCAGCAGCATAAGTGCAGAAATGCTTTATGCTGTCCAAGCAAAAGTAGCAAATGCCACAAATTTTGTTTAGTGACTGCTACACTGATAACTAATTTAGTATTTTCCCTGCCTTTCCCTGCTAATTCAGTCAGTCAGAGGTGGAGAGACCCATTCTCATCTCTTTATTTAACCACTGCAGCTGGTCAGAGATAAGAGTTTGGGCTTTAGCCCTGGTTTGGGCTCTTTCCAACTTCCTTCTTGCTGCCAAATTCAGAAAATACACAGGGATTGATAAATCAAGAAAAGACCTCTGTCATGGCCCAGCACCTTAGGCTGACCTTTGAGATGCAGTTTGCCATTCACACAGAGTGGCTTACAGATCAGATGATCCACAGAGAGGCAAAATCTTCCAAAAATTGTCTTGTGGGCATGCTGTCTGAGTCTCTGCACGGGCCTCACCCCCATCACTCCATGCACGAGCTGAGGCCTTGCAGGCTCAGTGAACAGCTGGAACAGCTGGTACAGCTTAATAGCTCCAGGAAAAAAAGGCTGCAGGAACTCCTAGATGAGGTTTGGGGTGTTGGGAATTTAATGAAATACCCAGTTCTTCACAAGATATAGGAGAGAAGGAACAGGGTCAATAACCTGTACGGGGGGGCAAGGACAACAACATTGAGCAAATTCTGGCCATGGCCACAGCATTCCTGGCTTCTCTGAGGAAAGCACCAGAGTGCTCTATCTAACAAGTGCTCCAGGGCGGCCTTGGAGCTCTGAGCCCAGCAGCACCCAGGCAAATCTACTCCTGCATTCTGGCACAGACACAGTAAGCAGCAAACCAGCTACTCAGCAGCCCCAGCTCGCACGGATGCTCAGGAGCTTTGCTTCTCTCAATCCTTTCTCTTCTTCCTAAACTGGCGTTTTGACTGAAGCAGCACAGGTCTCACGATGCACAGTCCCTTGGTTAAGCTAGAAAGATGATTCCAGGAAGAATTGTAAGCACCACATTTTTTGCACAGCTGAGAATGAGTAGCTGAGCCCCTCTTGTTGCCTGGGCTCATGCAGAGCTGGGCTGGGCCGCACGTTTTTCAGCTGAACTCTGCCAACCCTCACAGGGCTGCAAGCACTTAAAAGCAGCTGAAGTGCTGCCTTGTCCAAATGCTCTCTCTGGGGCATGGTTTTCCAAGTGCAAATCTAATGTGAGCACCCTTGTAGGAATTTATTGAATATTGTCTTGGGCTATGCGTTTCTGCAGGAAACCAACTCTGAAAAATGGCAATGTGCCTTTGGTTAGTGACTCCAGACACTGCTGCTGTGCTCTGTTTTTGTTACAGCAATACTTGGTTGGAAAACAGAAAAATTCCAGTTGAAAACCCCAGGCACTTACAGGGATTTATTCGTGGTCATGCTCTGGACAAAGCAGCTCATCCTTAAGGATAGAGCAGTTATGGAATTCCCCACAATGTCCAGGTCCTGCCCAGGTCAGACCAGCCATCCCTGGGCTCTGCTGAGGCAGTAGCATGCAAGTGCCTTCATGTGCACAACTTGGCACTTCTCTTCAACAAACTGCACAAGATTTCTGTCAGCCCATGCCTCAAGTTTATTAACATCTCTTTTGTCTGAAAGTATTTCTTTTGACCCCGTCTAGCCATCTTCACTTTGTGCTTGCCACACTAGCTAAGTGCACACTCTGCCTCAGCACCCAGGTTGTTCCAGAAAACACTAAATAATACCAGCCCTGGAGCACTGTTTTGATAACTGGTTGTCTGCAAACACTAAGTTTTTGACTACAACCCCTTGGCCCTGTGCTACAGACAATTTTCAAATATCTAAGAGCCTGCTGATCCCGCCTGTTGTTGCTCTGAACCCAAACAAGAACACTTGGAAGATGGTTCCAAAAATATATTGAAATGTCAAGTATATTGCATACAAGTTTCCTCCTTTTTCCACACAGATAATCTTTAATCAACAGTTCAGTGATAATGACCTATACCTAGACATGAGCAATTTTTGTTGCACTCCATCCACTATCAAGTCAACAGAACCCATTTTATTTCTGAGATGTAATCACTCTGCTTCTTGGAGAGTGCTGACATTCCCTGTAACATTTTCCACTCCATATTAGAAGTTAATTCCTTACTGCTAACTTGCTGCAAAGAACATCGGTTCCTTTACTTTCAACAATGTATATTAAGGAAAAATGGCTTCCTTGCTCATAATGTTTTAAATGTTTAAGGAGAAACTTTAGTTTTGCAGCATTCTCTTTCAGTCAGGGTACTTCAATAACACTTGCCTTTTCATCAGGGAAGAATTTTTAGACATCTGAAAATCGCTATTTCTCCCTTCTGTGTATTGACTTATTGTTCACTTCTCATTACCTGAAATTTGGAATTAAAAAAAGGCCTAAAACTCCAAATAGGAGTTTTCTCCTATTAGACCATTCCTGTCTGCAAAGATCTTCTCCAGCTGTCTCAGGGAAGAAGTCACTGTGATCCTTTTCTGCCAACATACTGGTTTGATTCATTATCAACACAGAACTACCATCTGAAGATCCAGATCTACTGAGGTGCTTGTCAGCTCCTGCTGACTGTAGCACTTTTGCAATATTTCCTAATATTTATAAAGCTGATAGTTTATTCCAGGTGAAGAATCTAACATGTCTTTGAAGGTAGTGTCTCTTATCCAGCAATTTTCAATACAAAAAATGTCCTCAAACATTTTAATTATTTTTTTCCTAGTTGATACTCACAGTATCTATATGCAAGCTCTGTAGACTATAATTCAAATCATAAATAAAACTATACCAGGCCTAGGACTGATCCCTGCAGCCCTAGGCTGTTTGAGACTGTGCTTTAATTTCATAGTTGACAAACATAAACATTTACATATGAATTTCTACTCTGGAATTGTTGGTGTTTCCTGATTATTACTTTAATTTCTAATACTTTTCTAAAATGAAACAAAATAAAACTGAGAGAAAATCTGTAGTGCATCAGCAAGTTCTAGAAAAACATTGAGCCCTGTACTGAGACTGTTCCTAAAGAAAATTTTGGGAGAAGCTTATTAAACATGGTTTTAATTTCTTCCTTTATATATGTTTTGAGTAGTGTAAATTCTAAATTTTATTCATATTTTCCCTGACACTGTTTGACCTTGTAATTACTACAACTCAACATCAATGATTTATCCCTTCCTCAGTGTGTGCTGAGTCTGTAACCCAAGAAATGCATTAATCTGTAGCCCAAAATGACTGATTTTGTGCTTAGGTCTTGGCCATACTCCTCAGAAACTAAAAGAGTAAGAGAGGCTGCACAGTCTGGGTGCATAGCTGGGCCTGCAGCATATTGTCCCAGGAAAACTTTCAGCATCCAACTTCCCTCCACTCAGAACAAAGGGCTGGAATTACTTTAGATATCTTAGGAAATGGCATCCAACAGCATGTACGTCCTGGGTCTCCCTGAAGGGGTAGGACAGAGTTATTCTGTATGGATGGCATAATTTCAATTTGCATTTCTGACTAAATCAGTATATACAATATCCATCACAAAAAAAGAAAAAATTAAAATGTACTCTGTTGTGCACCCCTGGGAGGACAGAGAGCATGTCACATAGTTTCAAATACCACATTCCAGTTCTTTCCAGGCACTCTGTAAAGGTTGCAGGTAGTGTTTCATTTCCATATTTTTGCATGTAGATCCCTATGTTTCTTCATCTTTCTGCACTTACCTTCTTCTTCTTTTTCTTCAGCTTTCTTCAGAAATCAATACAAAGTTAGTTGGTCTGTGGAACAAGGTAACACAGAATCCTGCTCATTACTGAGGTTCCTAAGCTTACCAACACTACTACTACTACTGCTAGCAATAATTCTCAGTCCCATGGATGGGTGGATGGAGAGAAGTGAAGTGAACTTTGTTTAGAAGAGGATCTCTGATCCAAAGGCTTTCAGAAGCTAGGAGGAATATTTTGGTGTTTTAGGCTCTCATTATATGGGGGAGAAGAGAAGATTTGGGGGGGGGGGGTCACTCATTATAATGCACAGCCCTTTTTTGCTGGCTGGCAAACATTTAGCAGTTATGGCAGAAGAGTCACTTCTTGGATCAGTCAGTCACCTTTTGATCACTCCAGACTGCAGGAATTTAAGTTTTGCTGGGACTCTAACTAACCTTAACAAATCCTTCAGTCACATACAGCATGAGCACCGAGCCAAACTGGGGCTGCTCAAACTCATCTTGACAAGCCTTGAAACTAAGGACTGTGTGAGAGGTTGAAGTGGGTTTTGAAGCTGTCTCTATTGAACTGCCAAAATTTACAAAGTCGTGGGAGTGTCACTCAGGGTTACTCTATACATGGGCTTCACAAATTAACCCAAAGAAGGACAATGTGCAAAATGGTATTGAGGGAAATAATTGTTTCACTCAGCACTGGTGAGAGAAAGCAGAGTTCTGTGTCCAGTTCTGGCCTTCGCAGTGCCTCAGAGACACGAACAGAGCTGGAGTGGGACCAGTGAAGGGCCACGAAGATGATCAAGGGACTGGAGCATCTCTCACGAGAGGAGTGTCTTACTAATGTTCAGATATCCTCTGGGGGGAATAGAGGACAAAGATCCAGTCTCAGTACTGCCCAGGTAAAGAGGCAATGGACACAAAGTGAAACACAGGAAGTTCTATTTAAATGTAAGAAATAATTTCTTGGAGTATGCTCCCCATAGAGGATTTAGTGTCCCCCTGCTCCAGCTGATCCTTCTTTGAGCATGGCCAGGAGCTACTGCATTAGGTGTTAGATTAAAAAATGAGATACATTTTTTAGATGTAATTGTCCTAATGCTGAAATAACTCTCCATAAACTTTTGTTAGCCTAGGTGAAGTGTAACTAAAAGGATGTGGGCTTCTTTACTACTGAAACTCTGTGACACCTTGAATCTTAATCTTCCCTTCATATAAACATTGCTGTTGCTGAATCAGTATTGTCAATATATTTTCAGCATGACAGAAACCTGACTGATGACTTTTGACCTTGTTATGGTGTTTTTATTACTAATATTGAGAGTGATTACTTGAGCAACTGCTAAATTACAATTTATTAAGAAGACAGCATGCTTCAGTTAAAAATTTTCAATTTCTCTGAATCTTCACTGTCCTAACTATAGTAATTTTAATTAAGTGTAGGTTTTCAGCTAAATTTGTCTAATCATCTTATATAGATTGCTCTCCTCCTGCAGTCTGGATGTCTTATTTGCCTTTATTTGTCTAATGTTTTTCCTCCTTGAAAAGCTTCTCTCTTGACAAGAAGAACAGTTTTTTCTCTACAGTCTTAGGAATTCTTACATTATATATGAAATATTTCTGTTTGGAAGATCCCTGCATTAGAAAATACTTTGTCATTTTGTAGGTTCCTCTGTAACCTGCACTAGCACCTGCACAGCTGAGCAAGGAAATCTGGGCATGAGTGTGGTGGTGCAAGGGAATGAGGCCGTGTTTTGGGTGCACATTTAAAAAGGGAAAAAAAATTGTTTGAGTTCCTAGGTTAGAGATAAACAGAGACAATAATTGTACAGGGTGCTTGGAAAGGAAACCAGGGAGAATACTGAAAAATGTTTGCTGCTTAATTAATTAAAATATTTGTTGTTACTTATTAATTATTAAATGGGTCGCATTTAAATATCATCTCTTGACATGGAAACTGCAAACAATTTTTATTACTGGTTCACTCTCAAAACTTTATTTATTTTCAAGTAATTTTGTTCAACAAAGAAAGTTTCTCTTTCTGGTTAAAAAAATTGTTCCCTAATCTACCACTGTTTTCATAAATTATGTGCTCAGATGCTTGCTTTGTTTTGTGTTTTTTCTCTTATCAGTAAAACACCCAAGGCAATGTCAATGTTATTTTTAATGATCAGTCTCTAAAATATGAGAATTTTCATTGTGGTTCAGTGTTGCATTCAACAGCTATTTCCAGCAGCGCAAATCTGAAAATTGCTCAAAGCAATTCACAAGTTTGTTTTACCCAATTAAATAGAAAGTATCTTTGCTTGGGCCAGAGTGCAGGAATAATCCTTAAAAAGCCTCCCCTTCTCACACCAACTCATATTTCTAAATCCCCTCTCTTTATTAACACACAAAAAAAAAAAGAAAAGAAAAAAAGAAAAAAAAAAAAAAAAAAGAAAGAATCGGGGGAAAAAAAATGGCCTTCCCCAGAAATGGATGGTGAGACCAGGAACATTTTGTGTCCTCAGAAGTAGGCCAGGGATAATTCTCTGCAGATAAGAGCCAGTGTGATGGTTAAAGAAAAGATACAATAAAGGATGCTGACACACAGTGCCGGAGGCCAACTGCCAAGACTTCCAATGTAGGAAAAAGCAAAGGACAGCAGAAGTGCAACTCCAAACAGGGAGCAGGGAACGCGAGGGATTTACAGGGATGCACCCAGAACCAAAAGTGAGAGAAGTCCTACATTCCACCCTTGAAATATGACATTGAAACATAACATGACAATTTTCACAATCCTCTTCATATGCTTTGCTTACAAAAACAAAACAGAAGGATCCAAACAAAATAACCACCCAGAAACGTTCCCGTGCCTTTAAAACTTAGCACGGAGCAGGGACAGCAATCCCCATGGGCTGCAGGTGGAGTTCTAAGGACTGTGCTACCCAGGGAGGGTGATCTAACATCTCCCACCACTTTGCATCTTGTCTTTATCCCTAACCTCGGGTCTGTTCCTGGGGGAAGGGAAGGAAAGCTCTCCTCTCCCGATGGGCTGAGAACAGGTTTGCCCACAGCAAGCTGGGAGCTCAAAGGTGAGTGCGAGGGGAGCCCCGGGGCTGCGGCTGCGTTCCTGTAGGAGCGGCTATTGTCCCTCCCCGGAGCTCCCAGCGCCTTGGCCGCTTTCAAGTGTAATAAAGCAGCCACAGAGCTCTAACACCAAACTGTCAAAGCTGCAGGGATTAAAGCACATTAGGCGTCGTGCAGCCTTTATTCTCAGAAGAATGCACATCACGTTAAACAGAGCAGGATGGATGGCAACGCTTCCCTGCTCCCTCTTGTATCGCTCACAGTCACATTCTGCTTTATCTTTCTTCATCTAGACTGGAAAATATGCATAATGCCCTCATCCCACCAAACCAAATACTTTTTTTTTACCTCTCAAACGACTTGCCACACTAAGCTTGCAAAATCTATGGCTCCTGTGGACTCGGTGCAGTTGTTTTTGTGGGACCAATGTCACGTTCAGGAGAGGCATGGCAGATCTCACAGCCCACTTCCATATCCCTTTCAGTCTGTTTTTTACCGTGGAGTACCGTCAGGCCTAATTTTTTTCCAATCTCTCTTCCTTTCCTTCAGAGTATTTATTACTTCACCTGCATGTAAGCACAACAAAATAAAAATAGAAATAAAAGAGAATATGGAAGAGCCACAGTTTATTGTTTTGATTTGTAATTTTGATGTGTCTACTGTATCATTATCTTTTTAACCTCTCTCATTTAAATTAAAACTTCTTGCTGTCAAGTATAACTTTGTGTCTTCAACATTTAATGTATCAAAATGCATGTCAGGGCCCTTTGTAACATACCTCATGTCATCTTGAATCTCAAATTTATCCAGGCTAGAAAAGATGTTCCTTTGTTGTAATAGCCCACTGACATTTTGCATGAAAATTTTTCATAAAGTACAGTGTGGTAAAATATTAAGTTTGATCTTAACTTGTTCTTTCAAAACAAAGGGGGAAAAAATGTGGCTGCTTTTTAGTTAGAAACCAATTGAGGCCTTTGTCTTTTTACTTATTAAAAAAAAAATTAGCCCAAACAATTCATTGCAGTCCTTAAAAGTTTTAATTAATTTCTATGGTCACTTTATAAAACTCAATAATTAAGCAGGATTATGATAATTAAAACTGATTCTGATTTATGAGGATTGTCTGAAAATTATTTCAGTATTATTAGGCTTGGGATGGAAGCCTCAATAGTGAGTTTTTTCCTTTAAAGAAAATAATTGGAGGAATATGAAAACTATGGGAAAAAATAAAAGCAAAACAAAACATAAAACCAAAACAAACAAAAAACCTTCACAAAACCACAACAGTCAGTGTCCAAATATTTGTAAGTTATAGTGAAACTGAAGCATTATATTCAGGAAGGCCAGATTTCCACAGTATTTAATTTATTGGGTGATAAATGATGCTTCAGCTGGCCCCATAATTGTTTGAGTGGCATATAATTCATATTAGTGTATCTATACCTGTTAGACATTTTTTCCTCTCCAAGTCTGCCTCTGATGTTTATAAGTCATAAAGTATAGCATCCACTATTGTAACAGAGAAAGCATTAAACTACCCATTTATCTGGGATTTCTAGGCATTAACTAGGCATTAACAGCTTCATTTTACAGACAGACTACTTGTAAAAATATCAAAATCTTTCTATCCACTTATAAAGCACCACACAAAAAAACAAAACAAAACAACACAAAAAACCCCCAACAACAAAAAGCATCGCCCTGGCAAGTTCCAAACACTTTTCAACAGTATTTATATTCCTCTGAAGGTCTCTTCCTTTCCCCAAACAAGAAAATATGTTGAAATACCGTGTCCTTAATAGTTAAAGATATGGTTAAGAGAGCCGAATCTTTATCCATATTCAAAGCTTAGCCATGAAATTGTGTTACTTCCTTGTCTTTGAAACCAATTTACGACAAAAATACTTAAGCTGCTCACTCGGTTTCTGTCCTAATCTGAAGAAAACCCCCCAAAGAGTAAGCCTGCATTACGGGGGAGACTTTTTATCTACGTGTTTTATTTTAATTTAGAAGGAAAAACAAAAGTTTGCCGTTCCCGGGGTCTTTCTGGCTTCACAACGCGGGGTTTAAAACAGCTTTTCTCTCCCATCTGTGGACCAAACAGCAAGAAACTTGCCCGAATGAAAGTCCACCGTCTTCTCTTCACTCTCCGAAGAAACTGGGGTGATTTTGCGGCACTCGTTTTACGAAAAATATGAATTTATAACTCCGAAGAAACACAGACTCGGAGGAGGAAAAGCTCTTCCTGGCTAACAGTTAGGCGGGCTCTGCAAAGCACCAATCACAGATCACCGCTTCGCTATAAATTCAGGCATCGGGGTTACTGTAGCCCAATTACTTTCTTTTGATTAGGAAGAAGTCTCTGCAGCGATGTCGGAGACCGCTCCCGCCGCCGCTCCCGCCGTCGCGGCCCCGGCCGCCAAGGCCGCCGCCAAGAAGCCGAAGAAGGCGGCGAGCGGCTCCAAGGCCCGCAAGCCCGCGGGGCCCAGCGTCACCGAGCTGATCACCAAGGCCGTGGCCGCCTCCAAGGAGCGCAAGGGGCTCTCGCTCGCCGCGCTCAAGAAGGCGCTGGCCGCCGGCGGCTACGATGTGGAGAAGAACAACAGCCGCATCAAGCTGGGGCTCAAGAGCCTCGTCAGCAAGGGCACCCTGGTGCAGACCAAGGGCACCGGCGCCTCCGGCTCTTTCCGCCTCAGCAAGAAGCCCGGGGAAGTGAAGGAAAAAGCCCCCAGGAAGAGAACAGCTGCAGCCAAGCCCAAGAAGCCGGCGGCGAAGAAACCCGCCAGCGCCGCCAAGAAGCCCAAGAAGGCGGCGGCGGTGAAGAAGAGCCCCAAGAAAGCCAAGAAGCCGGCGGCTGCAGCGGCCAAGAAAGCGGCCAAGAGCCCCAAGAAGGCGACAAAAGCTGCCAAGCCCAAAAAAGCGGCGGCGGCAGCGAAGAGCCCGGCTAAGGCAAAGGCGGTGAAGCCCAAAGCAGCCAAGCCCAAGGCAGCTAAGCCCAAAGCAGCGAAGGCAAAGAAGGCAGCACCGAAGAAATGAAGTGTTGAAGTGGAAATACTTTTAAACCCAACGGCTCTTTTAAGAGCCACCCACTATTGTCCCCAAAAGGGCTGATACACTCCGTCACTGAGCTCCGTGCCTGCAGCAGAGCCAACTATTCGCCACTATCCGTGTGGGACGTAAGTCTGTGGAGTGGATGGGACGCTAAACTTCCGGCCCTGGTTTTACACTAAGACTTGGAAAAATAAAAGTTTACATTCCCGGCGAAAACACTTTCTAAAGGTTGCTTTTTCTTTTTTTTCCTTTTTTTTTTTTTTTTCTTTTTGAGCACCGCAAGCGGGTGTATATGTTAAAGGGACTGATTAAGGGCGGGTACCTTTCTGGGGCGTGGAGGTTCCTCTCGTTGCTCTAAATCAGCGCGATTCCGAGCGGCACGGACGCGACTGCCGCCCCTCTCAGCGACCGCAGCAGGGAACTGTCAGCGCGGCTCCTCGCTTCCCTGGCAGTGACCCTCCCGCTCGCCGGCGCGGGGCAGCTCTCCATTTCTGCGTGATTTCACCGACCTACTTTCCGCAGGAGGCGCTCGCCGGGGCGGGCGGCGGGCGGGAGCGCCCAGCGCGGCTCTCCGCGGCTGGCGGCGCAGCTCGGCCGGGCGGGGCGGCGGGAAGGGCGGGGCGGCGCGGGAGCTGCCCGGGATTGGCGCCGGGAGAAGCCGCAGCCGCTCATTGGGCCGCCGGGAAATTCGGAAAAGCCCGCGCTGCAGGGGAAGGGGGAGGGGATGGAGGCAGGGAGGCGGCACGGAGCGCTGCCCGCGCTGGCTCCCGGCCCACCCGCGCTCCCGGGGGATCTCGGCCCCCTAAAGCGCCCACCCCATTCCAGGGGGGCTCTCCCTTCCCCCAGACCCGTAGTCCTTGTTTTCTCATGCAAAATGTTTCGGCTTAAGACGATTCCCGAAACATCAATACAGAAGGTAAAGGGGGTCCGGTATGTCCCCACCGCCTTTTTATAAAAATCATTAAACTTTTTTTTTTTTAAATTTCGTGAAGCATGTTTGCTATATTAACTGTGAAACTTCTAATTTGGATAGAAAAACTTATAAAGTATTGTTTCATCTTTACTGTAAAAAAATATTTTATTGAAAAACTATTTAGACATTTAAGAGTGAGTACATTTGAATTACCTCTAAATATAAAAAAAAAATCAAGGGCTTTGTAACTACTATTGCAAGATTAAGTAGCCGACTAAATGTTTGTTTAAAATCCTACCTACGGTTTTTTTAGCTAATTTCCATACCCAGGAAGACCGAGGCACTACAGTGTAAAAGCTCTTTTATGGAGTACGTGGGTGGCTCTTAAAAGAGCCTTTGGGTTAAAAGCGACGGTCCGAGACGCCCTACTTGGAGCTGGTGTACTTGGTGACCGCCTTGGTGCCCTCGGACACGGCGTGCTTGGCCAGCTCGCCGGGCAGCAGCAGGCGCACGGCCGTCTGGATCTCCCGCGACGTGATGGTGGAGCGCTTGTTGTAGTGCGCCAGGCGCGACGCCTCGCCCGCGATGCGCTCGAAGATGTCGTTGACGAAGGAGTTCATGATGCCCATGGCCTTGGACGAGATGCCCGTGTCGGGGTGCACCTGCTTCAGCACCTTGTACACGTAGATCGAGTAGCTCTCCTTGCGGCTCTTCTTGCGCTTCTTGTCGCCCTTCTTCTGCGTCTTCGTCACCGCCTTCTTCGAGCCCTTCTTGGGCGCGGGCGCGGACTTGGCCGGCTCGGGCATGGCTGCAGCGCTCTGGCACCGGAGGAAGCGGAGCACACGGAATGGCCGCCGCGCCCGCTATTTATACCGGCGCGTATGCAAATATCAAGGCTCAGAACCGCGCAATGCGATTGGTCCTTCCCGTGCCTGTCGCGTCTTTGTCGCCGATTGGTCCAGACACGATCCGGCCGCTCATTGGTTGCTCCGGCAGAGCCGGGCTCCAGCCAATCGCCGCGGGCTCTCCCCGCCCAGGGAAGGGATAAAAGGGGAGCGGCGCTTGCGTCAGGCTGACTGTGCCGGTGCCGCTCCGTGCCCGCCGCTCCTGCCAGCGCTCCCAGCATGTCCGGCCGCGGGAAACAGGGAGGCAAGGTCCGAGCCAAGGCCAAGTCGCGCTCCTCGCGGGCCGGGCTGCAGTTCCCTGTCGGCCGTGTCCATCGGCTCCTCCGGAAAGGTAACTACGCGGAGCGGGTGGGCGCTGGAGCTCCCGTCTACATGGCGGCCGTGCTGGAGTACCTGACGGCCGAGATCCTGGAGCTGGCGGGCAACGCGGCCCGCGACAACAAGAAGACGCGCATCATCCCCCGCCACCTGCAGCTCGCCATCCGCAACGACGAGGAGCTCAACAAGCTGCTGGGCAAGGTGACGATCGCGCAGGGCGGCGTGCTGCCCAACATCCAGGCCGTGCTGCTGCCCAAGAAGACGGAGAGCCATAAAGCTAAAAGCAAATAAATGGCGAGCAAAGCCGCTCAGACTTTGCACGACATAGCATTCTAAACAAAAGGCTCTTTTCAGAGCCACCCACGGAGTCAGAAAAGAGTTGTGTTGCTTTCTTTAAAAAGGTGCTCTGGTGCGAGTCTTTAATTGTACTAAATTTAACTCATACGAACTTGTGTTGCAGTGTTTTAAAACTTTGTTTCTACTGAAGAGGGCTGATACATTTGCTTTCTAACCTGTGTTCCTAAACGACTGTTAGTATTTTTGTAATGCTAAATCGTTTCATTTCTTCATTGTAACACTCAGTAAAGAGCTGGTTCTTCAGGCCTCGGCTCGCCTCTCGTGGTTCCACAGCTTCCCAGCGCGGGTAGGACACAGCACGGTGGGAGTGGCAGTAGCTGTGCAGCGTGAACATGAATAGGAGACCGCCCTAAACCCCAGGTATAGCTACATCTCACAATGAGAAAATGATTCCTTCACCCCCTTTAAAGGCCTTTGTTCTTTAAAAGATGCTTGGTTCCCTATGTGTTGAATATATGTAGAAGCGAGGAATGCCTTAGCAAAAGTGGCATTTGTATCTCTGCTCAGTCAGACCTGTGCTCTAAAGCAACAGTGTAACACTTCCCTTCAGGAGCACCCTGTAGTGGTGGTATACTCCCATTTTAAGAGGCATCTTCAAATTTTCTACTCACACATTCACTGTTCATTGCTACTCCTCTTGTTGCATCAATTAACAGTGGGCAATATTGAGTTTTCCGTATTGTTGGCACAAATATCACCCCAGAGCACCACCTTAAATCTCTTCATATTCATTATTATAAATTATGGGGAAAACTGGCTGATTCCTCCTGCTAGAATACCCCAGAATCCTCATCTGAAGGTGTGTAGCACACTGCCCTGACGTGCTAAAATAAACATATATTTAACACATAGGGGCTCATCTTTGCTGCACCGCTGCTCTTCCCATCCCCTGGAGAGAAGGAGGAGTGCCCTGGGCTGGGGGAAGGCAATTCCACTGTGCCTCCTCGCCGTCCCCAGGCTGCAGCTGAGAGGTTTTTAAGGCAGTGTTGTGCCATGGCCAAAGCAGGGCTTCAGGGATCATTTTTGGCCAGAAATACAAAGAAAAGAGCTGCTGGAGCACCAGATGAATCTTTTATAGTGGTGGTATGTGGGTCTTAAGGTTTTGTTTTTAAGTGGACACATTTAGGGTGGTAGTGGTTTTGTTATGCTGTTTTATTGATCATTTGCTACAGCTAAATATCTCCTGGCCCTTACACTTCTCTTCTTTAAAAACTGCAATGGTAATTACATTTTTATTTTAACATGCATGAGCCTTCCATACTTAGTTTCCAGAAGAGATTTCTACACATGTGTCTGTCAGAAAATTTCAGTCTCAGAATGGTTTGGGTTGGATGGGACCATTAAAGATTATCTCATCCCAAACCCCAAACCCCTGCAGGGTCACCCTTCATAGCCCAGGCTGTTCAAAGCCCCATCCTGCTGACTCTAGGGATGGGGCATCCACATTTTCTCTGGACAGCCTTGTTCAGTGTCCCACAAGCCTCCTTGCAAAAAATTCCTAACTTATGTGCAATCTAAATGTGGCCTCTTTCAGCTTGAAGTCATTGTCCTTCCTCCTGTCCCTACAGGCCTGGGAAGAAGCCTTCTGTACTGAAAGGCTGCTGTAGGTTTCCTCAGAACCTGCTGTTCCCCTGGCCAGACAACCACAACTCCCGCAGCCTTCCTTCATGGCACAGATGAATAATTTTTAATTTTAATTTAATTTAATAATTTTCTGATAATTCTTGTGGCCCTCTCTGGAGCTGCTCTGACAGATCCATGTCTTTTCTCATGCCAGAAGATCACAGAGCTGCATGCAGCACCCCAGCTGGGGCCTCAGGAGAGCTGGGTGGAACAGGAGACTCACCTGCCTCGACCTTCAGTTCAGGCTGCGTTTGTTGCACCCCTTGTCAGGATGGGATTTCTGAGCCACAAGTGTGGATCTCTAGGTCAAAGCACTGGAATTCCAGAAAAATGCCGTGGGGTAGAGCTGTCTAAGCAGGAGTTGGCTTTCTCTGTGGGCAAACTCCTGTTTGTGGAGGTCAGAGCTGCGAGCACAAGAGAGGGCCCCGTCCTCTGAGTTGTGGAGCTAAGCCCAGCGTATCCCCCCAAATTCTTCCTGCCATCTCACCAGGAATTCATTATTTGCTCCAGAATTTCATTCCAAACTCTTATTACACTCATTTGTCTTCTCACCTCGGCACCTGGAGTTTCATCCTGTGATGCTTTTATCCACCCCTCAACACTCCCTGGGTTTGTCTCAGCCTCACCAGTTGCTGACCCGGCGTTGCCATCACCAGTGATGAGGTCTCCAATCTAAAAAATCCCATAAATCAGATGGATGAAATAGCAGGAGAGCTGGAAAATCTCCTGGTGTTAAAGACAGCTTCCAGGCAAATTCCAGTGGATGAAGGAATGCAGCTAAGCAAGTCTAAATAAATGAATTTCTCTCATTTGCACAGGCAATAAGCAGTAGGAAAGAGGAAATCCATATCACATGGTAGCTTAGCTGTGTCACTGCGTTGCAATGCACCTTCACATTCTGAAGAATTTGTGACAAAAATAAAAATCTGAACCTGCAACCAAGGTCCCTCAAGTGCTATAGATCACTATAGATGCTTGGGGAGCACTCAGTAAGGCCAGACTATATATCAAAAGACTTAAAACTGCATGGTTAAATATTCTAAGAGCTTTCCTAGCACTTTTCTTCTATATTGACTGCAATGCTAGGAAAAATATACCTATTTAGCCGCTCTTACATTACTTTAGTGTGCATATTATTATACCTATTATGACAGTTGCAGCAGATACAGATATGGATTTAAATTGCCACTTAAGCTCTCAAGAAAATTATGAGCAGCTTTGAAGCTGGTTATAATCCACTGAAGCAATGACTTTTTTACCAGTTGCGTACCCTCTTGTGCAGTCGTGGTGAGATGTTGCCTTATTGTAGTAAACAAATGCAATTTCCTCATTATGGTTTAATGAGGACCTAAGGCAACTGTCCTAATTAATGCACACTTGAAATGCTACAGATTTTTAATTTCTTTAACAAGCTGATTTTTGCAAAGGTTTCCTTTCTCATTTAACCCCTAGTGTTGTGTGCCCAAATTCATGAGGAAAATATAGCTTCTATAACATGTGAATTGGACACTAAACTTTTATTTTAAAAAAATTATCTCAAATCCACAGTAGAAATAACATTATTAGGGATTTTATTGGGCAGCAAAATTTTCTTTCTTCTCTTTTAAAATTATTTTTGCCTAAGAAAATGCTCTGATCCATAAACAGACACCTGTGAAACATTTCTGTGCACACTTGCAGCAGCACACAGGCAAGGCAGCCTTCTAGAAGGCATGATGATAAATTCTATCTAATGTACCACACCTATGGAGGAAAGGGCTCTGCAGCTGTTTTATTTACTGGTCTCAGCCTCTCCATCACCCATCTCTGGCAGAAATGGAAGGGGATTTTCCAAGTCTTGCAGTAGTTATACTGCTGGAAGGAAAAGTCACGCTAGGATCCTCACTCTGCATTTAGGAAGCCTTAGGAATGAATTCTTGTTTTGACATGCCAAAAGATTTTGCATCATTTCTTTCGGGTTTCTTAAGTAGTCAGAATGCTGTTTCTAACTGCCTCAGGAAACATAGCTGGACACAGATTTTCAGATATGAAAAACAAAGCAGACTTTGTGGAACCAAACGGGAATGTTGGGAACCAGCCTGGCAGGCCCACTACTGACAAACCTTCCAGCTTATAAACAGTCTTACTTCATTCTGTTCAGTCAAAAAAGCAAACCTAATCTAAATTAGAGATATATTTTCCTCCTTATACATATGAGTGGCAATTCTTTAAATTCGAAAGAAATAGGAATTCACAGTGATACTTATAAAAATATTTCTACCTTTTTGCCACCTGTAACTGAAAGCATGACTATGTCAATTGCATTTCCTCCTGAATTTAGGGAAAATTTTATTCCCAGAAATATTTTGGAGATGTTGCTGAGGTTCTCTACATTATATTAAGGAATAAGCTTAAATAAATAACTACAAAATTTTAAAAGGATATGAAAAATTTTATAGCAGTAGGCATGTTTAATGGGCATAAAATAATAATAAGAATTGGCAAGCACCTCAGGCATATCAGCTATATTCTGTGCGAGTAATATTTAAAATCTTAACAGATTTAATATAGAAATACAGTCTCATAACTCAGTATTTATTCATTCACGTCACAAATGCATTCCAACATACTGTAAGCAGCATGTATGATATGTTTTCTGAAACACACGGGAAAAAATTCTGCATTCCTCGTTGGAATGAGAATTGTTTCGCTAGTGCTCGTTCTTCAGATGTCACACAGACAGTCGTTAGTGCTATCCGTCATTCCTTCTTTCCCTCGCGGGCTCTCAGGGCCCGGCAGGCACGGTTCTTCCCGAGGCCCCGAGGGGCCCTGCGGCCGGCGCTGCCCTGGGGCTCTGCCCGGCTCCAGGGACGGTCCCCTCCGGCCCCCGAGCAGCCGCTCCGCTCCGCACGCTGCCCGCGGGCCCTTCCTCCCGCCGGCCGTGCCTCGGCCCTGCTCCCCCGGCTCCGAGCTGCAGCCGCTCCGTGCGCGCCCCGCAGCGCCGCACGGGCCCGGGGGCACACGGGCGAGACGAAACCCGCGCAGCCGCCATGGCCGGGGCGGACAAAGCCGGGAAGCGCGGCCCCGCTCCGGCGGGCTCGCAGCGGGAGGCGGAGGAGCGCGGGGAGGCGGCGGCGCCGGCGCGGCCCCGCATTGGTCGGATTTTGCCGCAGAGCCGCGGGAGGGACGAGGAAGGGGCGCCGCAGCCCCAGACGCGGGCCGGGGGTGGCGGGCCCCGCTGTTGCCGCTGAGGGAGACGCGGAGCTGCCGTGGCACTGCCAGCAGCGGGAGGGCGGGGGGCCACGGGAAAGCTGCAAAGGGACGCGAGGGCCCGGCACTAACTCAGCCCCCTGCGAAAAAGGGCAGTACTGTGCGTTCAGTCTCTGTATGAGCCCACCACTTCAGAGTGGGGCTGGGTGATCCCGGTGGGTCCTTCCCTTCCCCGGCCATGCCGTGATTCCACGGCCGCTGGAAGCGCGGGACGAAGCCAGACCCGCTCAGGAGAGGCGGAGCCGCCGCGCGCGCCGCAGGGACGCGGCCCCCACGGCGCCTCGGCCGCGTCTCGCGGGAAGCGCGCGCGGGGGGAGGAGAGGGGCGCCGGGCGGGGGCAGGGCAGCAGACCCCGCCTCCCCTTGCAGTCCTCAACCAGGTCGGACCGCCGTCAATATACACAGGCGCGGGGGTTCTCTGGGCTCATTGCTCGGGGTGGTCTCAGAGCGCAACCATGTCTGGCAGGGGCAAGGGCGGCAAAGGGCTCGGCAAGGGCGGCGCCAAGCGGCACCGCAAGGTGCTGCGCGACAACATCCAGGGCATCACCAAGCCGGCCATCCGCCGCCTGGCGCGGCGCGGCGGCGTCAAGCGCATCTCGGGGCTCATCTACGAGGAGACGCGCGGCGTGCTCAAGGTCTTCCTGGAGAACGTCATCCGCGACGCCGTCACCTACACGGAGCACGCCAAGAGGAAGACGGTCACGGCCATGGACGTGGTCTACGCCCTCAAGCGCCAGGGCCGCACTCTCTACGGCTTCGGCGGCTAAACTCAGTTCCTGTTATCCTTAAGCGCTTCTACAACAAAAGGCTCTTTTAAGAGCCACCCACAAATCTCATAAAAAGAGCTTTTAATCGCTATTAGCTTATGGGTGTTTGGCTTTTGGGGTTGGAGGGAAAGGTGAAGGGAATTTATTTTCATTCGACTTCCCCAGACACCACAGCTTTTAGCCCACTCTTTCCGCGTTCCCAGGGGAAAATCTCGCATCGAAGTAGGCAGGAATAACCTCATTTTTACTCGGGCAGCGAAACGAGGGTAGTGGGTGTGTGCTGCTTGGCTGGGGGCTCTCGGTGCGGTGGGGAAATGCGTTCTGCAGATTCCATCCTCTATTCCCCCCACACGGAGCACCACGCACTCAGCACAGACCCTCATTCCAAAGGCCAAGGAAACGGACACGCCGGCGAGAGAAAGCAAAGGCGGGGGCAGGTCGGGAGGTACCGGCGTTGCCGTAGCCGCTGTCGCGGCACCACTGACCGCGACAGGCTGGAAGGGGCAGGGAGCTCCTGAAATGGCGGCGCTCTTCTCTGCCGTTCGGAAGGAACAGCGAAGAGCGCCCCAGGGACCGCACACCAGAGACCCTGCGAGCCCCGTGCTCTGAAGCCCTCCCGCCCGCCCCGCTTCTGAGGCTGCCGGTTCTCCAGGCACCGCTCCCGCCTTCCCCCAGCACAGCTCCTTACAGCCGTGAGCCACGGCGGCTTCAGGCGGTGAACCGCAATGACGGACACACACCGGGGTGCAAGGGGCGGCCAAGGCTGGACAGTACGGAAGGCTCCCACTCCCCGTTATCCCCAAATTTCCACTAACTTGGGCACTCAAAAGCCCTTGGCATGGGCTGTAACAGAGATAACAGCTCTCTCCAGTGGTGCTGTGGTGGCTCTTAAAAGAGCCTTTCGGTTTGATACAGAAGGACAGGGGGCTCAGGCGCGCTCGCCGCGGATGCGGCGGGCCAGCTGGATGTCCTTGGGCATGATGGTGACGCGCTTGGCGTGGATGGCGCACAGGTTGGTGTCCTCGAAGAGCCCCACCAGGTAGGCCTCGCTGGCCTCCTGCAGCGCCATGACGGCCGAGCTCTGGAAGCGCAGGTCGGTCTTGAAGTCCTGCGCGATCTCGCGCACCAGGCGCTGGAAGGGCAGCTTGCGGATCAGCAGCTCCGTGGACTTCTGGTAGCGCCGGATCTCGCGCAGCGCCACCGTGCCGGGCCGGTAGCGGTGCGGCTTCTTGACGCCGCCCGTGGCCGGCGCGCTCTTGCGGGCAGCCTTGGTGGCCAGCTGCTTGCGGGGCGCCTTGCCGCCCGTCGACTTCCGCGCCGTCTGCTTCGTGCGCGCCATCGCAGCCCCGGACACCGAGCGCTCTGGAACAGCGGCACGGCGCGCCCTCGAGCCCCTTTTATAGAGCAGGCGGCCCCGCCTCCCCGGCGCTGATTGGCCAGAGCAGCGGAGAATTCTATTGGGCTGCGGCTGGAGCCGCTCCGAGCCCCAGCGGTTCCGAACAAATCCTGCGTTGTTTCCTTTGTGTTAGAGAAAGGCAACATCTATCCGCGTTTTACTTACGTTCTATTTCTAATATTTTTTTCCCAAAGCTGTTTCCTTATGGTACTTATGGCTTTGTATTCTAAGAAATGCAATTACTTTTAAGGATTTACCTGAAGAGAACGACAATCCCCCCAAAACCCGCACCATCCACAACAAACTCATAAGCAAAAAACGAAACAAGCAAAAAATAAAAAAGCAAAAATAAAAAAAAACCCCAAGCAAACAAACAAAGAAAATAAGAAGCAGAACAAAAAAACCCCACCGCGCTAGGTTTAGGATGGATGCAAAGCACACGGTTCCTTTGTTAATACTTGTATAACAATATAGGATAGCAAAATATAAATAACCAGTTTAAGTAGAGATTAAAATATTAGTAAGCAACGCTGAACACAAAGAAGTTACCGGCAGTTCTTGGAAAATTGTATTTTATTTTTACCCACTTTAAGCGGCAGAGTGATTTAATTGATTAAGGCAAGCAGCTAAAAGCAGTAACATCAAACCGAAGGAAGGGAAGAGCATGGGGAAAGGCGGGTTGGGGTTCGGAATAGCAGAGCGGGGCTCTGCAGAAGAGGGGTTAACGCGGGATTTTCAAACCTTGCCCTGAGCGCGGCCGCTCCCAGCAGCCAATCACCAGGCAGCGCTGGGCTATAAAAGCCGGCGGGGAGCGCTCCCGCGGCCATCCCGGGCTGCTCTCGGTGCTTTTCTGGGCTGCAGGAGCCTTGCCATGGCGCGTACAAAGCAGACGGCGCGGAAGTCGACGGGCGGCAAGGCGCCCCGCAAGCAGCTGGCCACCAAGGCTGCCCGCAAGAGCGCGCCGGCCACGGGCGGCGTCAAGAAGCCGCACCGCTACCGGCCCGGCACGGTGGCGCTGCGCGAGATCCGGCGCTACCAGAAGTCCACGGAGCTGCTGATCCGCAAGCTGCCCTTCCAGCGCCTGGTGCGCGAGATCGCGCAGGACTTCAAGACCGACCTGCGCTTCCAGAGCTCGGCCGTCATGGCGCTGCAGGAGGCCAGCGAGGCCTACCTGGTGGGGCTCTTCGAGGACACCAACCTGTGCGCCATCCACGCCAAGCGCGTCACCATCATGCCCAAGGACATCCAGCTGGCCCGCCGCATCCGCGGAGAGCGCGCCTGAGCTGTTGGCCGACGGAAGTTTCAGACCACCGAAAACCCAAAGGCTCTTTTAAGAGCCACCACAGCCTCACTAAGGAGCTGTAAATTCCTAATTGTGCGTAAGGAGCGAGTGATGTCTTTGGGGGGCTTGTAGTCGAAAGGATTTTACACGTCAAGTAAGTACAAAACAAAATGCATCAATTATATTTCGTAGCGATGAGATCCTGAGTTTGCAAAACTATTACGCAGTTATGTTGTAGTGACTTTGTTAAACCAGTTTTTCCTTTAGGGTTAAAAACTGCTTTCTACATGTTCTATCGCACGTCATTTTGCTGTGTAGAAAACGTTCTCAAAGGGAAGATACCCCCTTAAAAGATGAGTGGGTTTTGTTGTATGTCTTTAAATCATGTGTTTGAAATGTTCAAATTTGTAAAATAAGAAAGCTCTATAGGGTTCTGCTCTGGCGATTGGAGAAGTTAGATGCTCTCCAAATACTTCCTGTATATTGTAAGTCTTGTGCTGCCTTTATGTCCCTCATTTAACTTCACCGTTTTCCACTTCATGGCTTTATTATGCTAGTAGCAATATTGTATCTCGTCCACCCCCTCCCTTTTTTTTTGAGAGGGCCCGTGGGACTCGCTTTGTCTCCGAAAGCACAAAAACTCCTTTCCCGCCTTCCCTGCAAGGGCTCCATCCGCGCTTTCCTCTGTGCTCTGTCCCTGCTGCTTGTGAGCGGCGTCCCGCGGGCACGTTCAGCCCATCTCAAGCACTGCTGTTTATTCCCGACATAAATGTATTTCCAAAAGTGTGGAGGAGGATATAAGGCCGATGCAAGGATGTTTTCTGAGTCCTTTTTCCAAGTCGTGTGCTCCTTGCTGGTGTCTTGTCTAGGACCACACGAGTGACATCTTTAATGGTTAGAGATTTCAGCTGCACGAATCTTCTCTCGTTATTGAGGCTCCCAAAAAGACGTGTTGAAGTTACCACAGATGAAGTTCTTTCCAAGAAGCATCTGTGCTTGAAAACTCGGCAAGTCTAGAATCACTTCCAAATGGAGGCTCTTCCCTATCCACCGTGTTCAGTGATTTTTGTGCACCTATTTTGAAAACACATTTCTCCCTGACTGCAAATTCACACACTCCCCCCACCCCCCAGCTCTTCTAGTAAATGGATTTTTAGTTGCCTGAGAAATGTGCATTTCTGGAATTATTTCGGACTTTACAGCACCTTTATATATATTAATGCTACAGGTAGTTTTATGTAATCTGGGGAGCCTGCTGTGCCATTGAAATATTGGAAACTGTGTCCCTTTGGTTTTTCGATGCTACAAATGAGTACCGGCGGCTTTAGGAAGCTGTTGGATGAATTGAGTTAGACACAGCCTTCATTTAAACCAGGAAATAAAGAACCACTGAGAAATGCTATGGGGAAACATTTCTTCTGGAAAGCCTAAGATTGCAAGGCTCAGTTTAGTTTTAACTGCTGATAAATTTCATTTTAGGAGTATTTCCTTCTCGGTGTGAGAAACTTGGACTCTGCAGCAAAATCTGACCAATCAAGTGCCTCGGCACCATTTTCTTTCCTCTGTTTTTCTCCCTTTCAGCCATTTTCTGTTTCTGAACCTCGGAGGGTTAAAAGGGAGGGGGGAAGGCATCGGGAGTAGTGCTTTAGGAATTAAGAAATCTCTGCTGTGATTTATTCATCCCCCCACATTTGGTCATTGACATACGACTTGTGTTTTTTCCGAACAGATTTTTTTTTTCTTTATGTAGATTACCACTGGGACTGCAGAAATGAGATGTAACGAAAGCTAACGCATTTCATTTTGGTGAGATGGCTGAAGATATGTTTACCTGGACCTGTTTGCATATGCTTATAAGAAAAAAAAATAAAATAAAGTAAAATAGCTTTTACTAACAGTTTATTTAGAAGATATTTGCTATCTTATAGAAGCCATTGGTCAGAGTAGTTACATTTCAGGAAAATGTAGCATCAAAAATGATGGGGATTTTGTTCTTTTTTTTTTCTTTTGCATGTTTAAGAAACAAATTGTATTTGAGCAGTGAGACAGGGAGACAAGTTTTATTTGTCTTCATCTCTAACTTTTCCTCTGTTCTTTTGAAGACCTCATACTGTTTTACTAAATTAAGCATTATTTGGATTCATTCAGAGAGCATTGCATGCTCGAATAGTAAAAAAACACTTAACACTTCATCAGCTGAGAAAGAAAGATGTGCAGTGCTTTTTATTTTCTCAGGGCTCATATAAACTCTAAATTATAATGCCTGAGCCTGAAGTAGTTTTGGGGTGTAACACACAGCAAATGAGTGGCACACAGACACAGGTGATGTAGTGCAAGATTCCCTAAGTCCAAGTGAGAATAAAAGTGGAGGATCCTCTGGGGCCAGCAAGGTTCAGCTGAATTTCTTTGCTTTTTGCAGGGGAGCCAGAGATAAAAGAGGCAAAGCTGGATGTGAGCAAGACCTCTGTGCTGAGCAGCTGAGGATTGGCTTGAGAGCTGCTGGTGGTGATCAAGGTGCTTTTGCAGGTGATTTTAGATCTCAGCAAGATATTTGGCTAGGACCGTTCCTGGCCCTTTAGCCATCCTCCATGGATGAACTGGCTCAAATCAAAATCATGGCCTGGAAGAATGTTCTTATCAGTCCAATGAGTAAAATAGAGCACAGCCACTGACATTCAGCTGAAATACTTCATTTCATCCAAATACATAAAAGGTCTGATGACAGCATCTTTCTAGGACAAAAAATATTTGAATCAGTCCTATTTGACAGCTACTAGTTTCTGAAAAATTCTGAACAAATACATATCCACAGGAAAGCAAGGTTCTCATCTGAATTAACTATTATAGTGTAAGTATTTTGTGAAGGTGGATTCCATGCAAGCCAGTATGCAAAGATAGGTTGTAAACATGTTTTCATCTGCATGTCCCTTTTGTGGGCTTCCTCACAACGTGAATCACCTGTTGATTCCTCCAAAGTGAAGTTTGAACTTGGCCAAGCACAGCTCTCCCACAGGCCTGGCCAGTACTGCCCTGCTGCACCACTGCCTCTCTCTTCTCTCCCACTTTCAGCTCACATTCTATCTTCAGCCTGGGTATCAGATTGTAAAAGTGATAAAAGTGACAAACAACATTGTCTCAACACCATGAACGTTTATTAAAATTTCATATGGTTAGAAAGTACTTTGTCAGTCACTCCTATTATGGAATTAATTACACTGGACACAACAGCAGGGTCTGAGCCTAGATTCCTGCTGATTAATGCACTTGTCCAAGTGAAGGTTTCCAACTTGTCTTTCTCAGGCTACAGCTTGAGTTGGGTGGATCTGTAGAGTGAACACTACACCAAAAATTAATCTTCAGTCCCAGACAGGCCACCCAGCACTCAATTCCCAAGCCTATCAGTTGCTTTTGGTCAGTTGTCTGTTTTGTTTGGTTGGTTTTTTTGGGTTTTTTTTTCATCTGACATTACCCCAATTCTTGGAGTTGTTTCCTTGGTCCTTCCTTACCTTTTTTATTCTGCTTTGGGCTAATTCTATGTTAGCAGCATTGGCTTTTAACAAAACCTTTCGTTTTGGTCAGCTCTTGTGGCCTGATGCTACAACCACTCCAGCCACTAATGCTAAACTACTTAATACATCATGAGAATATGCAGAATGCAGTTAATGAAAATTTCCTGTAAAGGACTATGAAGTAGCACAAGATGGAAAGCTCTGTTCTCAGTGAAGCTGTTAAGGCAGTACCAGGGTTTAGTAATAAAACAACAACAACAAACTAAAGGAACATTAATATACAAACCCAATGCAAACTGAGTTTGAATTAAATCCCTTTGTATATAAAACAATGTAAGCACATCTGGCTGGGGGCCTCAGCCCCAGTCTGTGATGACTGATAGGGATCAGAGAAACAAATCCTGCAGCTCCAGGGACACTGGGGTGGCAAAAGGCATGCCCCAGCCTTGTTCACTGTTGTCATCTGTGCCACCCGTGGTGCCCTGCATCTCAGTCTAAAGGTGTTTTTAGGTTTGGCTTCAGGTTCAAAGAGCCACCAAGTCTAGAGCTCCAGGGGCACTGGTGCCACCAAAGACGTGCCAAGGTGAGTATGGCACTGCCCCAGCCCTGCTTTCTCCACACCTTTCTCCTCCAGGCCATCCACAGTGCTGGGCACTTCAGCTTCAGCCCGAGCCTGCTCTCAGGGTAAGGTGTGAGCATCACAAAACCCACACCTGCAGGGACACTGGGGTGGCAAAGGACATGCCAAGGGCAGCGCGGCCCTGCTCCAATGCTGCTCCCTCCTCACCTCTCTCATCTGGGTCACCTGTGGTGCTTTATCCAGTTTACATGTATTGACAATGTTCAGCTCCATGCCTGGCTACCCATCCTTCAGGTTCTGTTACCCTTAAGCACTGTGAGGTTTTAGTCCATTAACATGAAGATGCTTTTTTAATGGGCTTGATGACTTTGTCTTTACACATCTGCCAAGTCTGTACTCTGCTGTGCTGTCAGCTGTTCTCATGTGGGGGTTAAATGTAGTTAAAATATTAAAAACCTGATTATGTATCCTCTGTGTCCCTATTGCTTTTCTCTCTGCACTTTATTCTTGCTCATCCCTCTCTGTGTCTGAAGATCTAATGCCATGAGTATTTGATGTATTTCTGAGTATGCCCCTTTCTCTCTGCATATGGATTTTTATTCATTATGCTATTCCAAGCACAGCACTGGTTCAGCAGAATGGATCTGTAAAGCTATACCAAATTTTGGCCTGTAAGAGCCACAACTTGTGATGCCATCAGTAAGAAAGTAATTGATCCAGAGGGCACATGATGTACTTTTCTGTGAGTGTTCCATATGATCCCATGGGTTTTAGGACAGTATGCCAGCGTTGTAATGAACACAAGGATCTAGAGGTGAAGGCATGATGTGAGAGGCACGACAAAACAAAAAAAAAGCACTCACAAAAAAACCAAAACCACATAAACAAAACAGTGTTTCTGAGACACAGCTTTTCAGGAACAGTCAAATGTAAATCTCTGTGTGTTTTAGATGCCCACTCTGTGCTGAGGTCTGAGCATTTCCTGAATTAATTCCAACTACTGATAATATATGGAAACCAGGTAAGGTCTCCACTGCACCAATGCAATGATGAGTAGCACAATTCAGAATTTCTGAATGCTTTGCTGCAGTCAACTAGCTCTGTTAAAAGCCTTGTCACACTGAGATTGAAGGACTTCTAAGCAACAAACAGGGCCAGCTGCAATTCAAGTTAGTTTTGTTGTGAATAGAATATTAAGGAAGGTTATCTTCCCCTCCTTCTTCCTAAATGAAGGATGCTGTTGGTTGCTGAAACTGAATGTTGTTTTCCTTATTTGGGCCAGTTTGATCTTCTCATCACTTGTCCCAGGCAGACTCATATGACATGTTGCTGTTGTTTTGTTTTTAGGAAAAAGGAACAAAAATTAAGATCACTATGTAGATATGGACTAGTTCACTTCCAGGAGAGATGCATTTAAGAGTCTAAGAGTGATAAATATGCAGACACCAAATAAAAATTGAAGGGTTGCCAACATTTGTCACTCAGGCTCCTTTGGTGTTCTCAGTGTAGGCCAACATAACGCAGAAATATTTCCAGAACAAAGTGTCACCTCACCTCTGCATCCAATGCTTGAAAACTGTAACAGCCTGCAGCATTTCCAGGCCAGTCCTTGCTGTTTTGCTGGTTGTTTAGGCAGGTGCAGGCAGAGTTTGAGTTCACCCCACAGCAGTAGCACGAGTGCAGCCTGCACAGAAATAAAAAGAAAAGCGAGTTCAATAGTGATTACATGATGTGAGGACTGAATTAAATTGTTATGTGTGTGTATACATGTGTACATGCAGTCATTATATGTTTCCAAAGATCTGTAACTGGGATCTTTAAATGGGAAGAATAGGAATTTCTTAACATCCTTATAAAATTCACCTAGTTTAAAGGCCCTGAAATGCGTGGCTGCAAGACTACATTTCAGAGGTATTTCATAATACACAGTATTTTGCAAGCAGCTGTATATGTTGTATTTTAAGAACACTTTCAAATAATAAAACTTTTTATCCTCATGAATATAGGGGATGGGGTTGATTTGTTGTTTCGTTTTTTACACATTATAAATAATGTTTGCGTTACTTTTTATCCTCAATTGAACTAAAAGTACAGCATGAAGTTTACAGTAATTCACCCAAGTGTCCCAAGATAGAGCCAGAACTCAACTGCCAGGAGAGACATCCTCACACCCCCCTGTCCTTGGAAATGTAGAGCAGAGCTCCCAGAGCATCCCTGAACCTCCACCAGGTATTTACTCTTGCAGAAGGGATGGTGTCCTACTCCTCCTTCCCTTGGACGTCTTTCCACAACTGTTTCATTTCTCCATCAGTCTGTATTTAACGTGCTGGGTTTGGGGTTGGAGCTGCTAATTGCTTTTGGTTTTTAAGTGTGCCAGGCTGATGTGGCTGGAGGGTGTCCCACACGTGCTGATGGATGGATCACTGCCCTGTGGAAGGCTCCAGCTTCTGGAATGTAGGAATTAAATAAAATAGAAGGTGCCTGTCAGAAGGTGACCAACCAGGAGAGCCAAGAGGGCCTCATGTCAGGGAAGAATAAAAATCAAATGCACTGTGATACAGCCCTAAATGCTGGAGTCACAATTCCAAACCAGGCAGTTCCCTGAGTCATAAAATAGAGTCTGTCAGTAAGTTTGCATTTCACAAAAGAAGGCTGAAGAGTTTTGGACAAAGTTGTCTGTTGCAGAGGGAAATAGGAAAAGAGCTAAAAGAAAACCACAGATGCTAAGACAAGCATGCAAACAAACAAATGGCCCCTGAAAACCAACCAAGCCCAGGATTGTTTCATTATGTTCCTGTGTTTGGAAAAAGTAATTTGGATAAATCTATCTTTCAAAAAGATATCAAATTCCTTTTTGAACATGTGTCTACTACACTTCTGAGGGGATAAGTGAGAGGAGGTAAAGAGAGAAATTTCTTACCCTAAAATGTGGAAGTCATTAATATGAAAGAAGGATGCTAGGCCATGAGGACACTGTTACAGCAGCACTTTTTTTCCTTCTCTATTTCAAAGAAGTTACACAAAATTGTGCCAGTGAAAACGTTTTATAATGCTAACAGTTCTCAGAATATGAACACTAAATGCAAATTAAAAGAGAAATCACACCAAAACAAAATCCCTAAAAGGCTCTTTGGGAAATTCTTATTTTCACACTTCTTGAAGACTTATTTATTTCTATGTCAATATTCCTCTATTAACTATAAAGATTATTTATTATAACCCAAAATAAATTGAAATTTCTGAAAATTTTTTTGCTGTTAAAATTAGAAAAGGAAAATGCCAAGTGGCCCCAAATGTTTTTTAGTTGTGAAAATTATTTTAATCTTAATATACATTCGTTTAATAGTGTCTGTGTCAGGAAAAATTTATTAGTTTATGTAATTCTGCATTAATCCAGGAAATTTAGTAGTACTTGAACACTGATCTGTATTTTAGTGTTGACTGTAAAAACATGAGTAGCATTCCTATTTTAAATGGCACATGTTTAGCAAGGGGATAACCCAAACATTAACATGAGAAACTCAAAATACTCTTTAATTTCCATTACAGTGCAGAACAAGAACAGGTCTCCTACTTCCCAAGTAGGAAGCATTTCCAGAAAATCTTGTTGCAAGCAGTGGCTTCTTCCTTACGGTCTCTTCTTTTAGGATTCCCTATGCTCTCAGCTTTCCTAGAAATGGTCAAAAATGTGTGGATAGGTAAAGGTATGAGGGACAAGATGAACATGTCAGCACACGTGTGCGCTTGTGTTTGTAGGGAAACAAACAAACAAAGCCCAGTAAAACAAACACAGGCCACAGAACTGTTCACGCTTTGATCCTCACTAGGGAAATTCAACATTACACTAAAAAAAATGGGAAAAAAGTAAAAGCCTTCTACATAACACGGCTTGAGAGTTTCCTTCCCCTCCTATTTTAAACAGAAATAACTCAGTAACAGAAGGAAGCTGTAGGACGCAGAGGACAAGGTTGGCAGAGATGACATAAATCCTCCCGAGGAAGGTGTCTATGCAGGCAAATGCTAATAACCAGAACATTAAAAAGGAACCCGTGAAGGGTCCAAAGCAGGAGCCGGGCGAGCGGGCAGAGCAGCGGAGGCGGGGCGGGAGCGCCAGGCGAGGGCCCGCATTGGTAGGATTTTGCCGCAGACCGCGGGCAGCGGGGAAGGAAGGCGAAGGGAGCGCAGGGAGCGGGAGCGGCGCGGGCCGGCGGAGGCGCCGAGCTCCGGGCACGGGCAGCGCGCAGGGCCGGGACGGGAGCGGGACCGCGCCTGCGCCGCGCCTCGCGGGAACCGCCACAGCCGCGCGGGGAGGGGAGGACGGGCAGGAGACCCCGCCTCTTTCTGCAGTCCTCAACCAGGTCGGCTCCTGAGTAATAAAGGGACGCTGAGGGCGGATGGCGGCGTGCAGTTGAACGGCTGTGGAAAACGCGAACATGTCTGGTAGGGGCAAGGGCGGCAAGGGGCTCGGCAAGGGCGGCGCCAAGCGGCACCGCAAGGTGCTGCGCGACAACATCCAGGGCATCACCAAGCCGGCCATCCGCCGCCTGGCTCGGCGCGGCGGAGTCAAGCGCATCTCGGGGCTCATCTACGAGGAGACGCGCGGCGTGCTCAAGGTCTTCCTGGAGAACGTCATCCGCGACGCCGTCACCTACACGGAGCACGCCAAGAGGAAGACGGTCACGGCCATGGACGTGGTCTACGCCCTCAAGCGCCAGGGCCGCACCCTCTACGGCTTCGGCGGCTAAACTTCAACAGTTCAAATTCATCCTGTTTTAAACACCAAGGCTCTTTTCAGAGCCACACACAGATCTCACTATAAGAGCTTGTAATCACTCGAGTTAGTAATGCAAAGGAAGAGAGAACCCTGAAAAGCTCCCTGCTAGTATTTATCTATACCATGTTAACTCTCGGATTCGTATTATGTAATCCACCTTAGAAAAAAGCCCGTATTAGCAATCGCAGCTCTGATTAGAACGTGTGGTGGCTCTTAAAAGAGCCGTTTGGGTTAGAATTTCCTCTCCTTTTACTTGGAGCTGGTGTACTTGGTGACCGCCTTGGTGCCCTCGGACACGGCGTGCTTGGCCAGCTCGCCGGGCAGCAGCAGGCGCACGGCCGTCTGGATCTCCCGCGACGTGATGGTGGAGCGCTTGTTGTAGTGCGCCAGGCGCGACGCCTCGCCCGCGATGCGCTCGAAGATGTCGTTGACGAAGGAGTTCATGATGCCCATGGCCTTGGACGAGATGCCCGTGTCGGGGTGCACCTGCTTCAGCACCTTGTACACGTAGATCGAGTAGCTCTCTTTCCTTGCCCTCTTGCGCTTCTTGTCACCTTTCTTCTGCGTCTTCGTCACCGCCTTCTTCGAGCCCTTCTTGGGCGCTGGAGCAGACTTCGCCGGCTCGGGCATCCTTAATGTTTTCTTTCAGGATCTTCACTGTAGCACAACAACCTCGAAAATGGCGCCTGCGCCCCCTATTTATAACGGCGCTATGCAAATGAGAGGATTGTAATTGTTCCGTTCCTATTGGAGGAGAAAGCACCAACGCGATTTCGGGCGCTTCCGTCCTGTAACCGCCGAGCTCAGGCGCTGCGTTTGCACAATCAGAGCTGCGCTCAGGGTGCTGCATTTAAAACCAAAAATTCGCTAACAAAATAGCGCGTGAGGCAAACCGCACTGGGTGGACATTCATTAGTGCATCCACCAGCAATGATCTTAGCCCTGTGAGAATTCACCTACTGAGTGCTTACTATTTTTCGGTTTTTACACTTTCTAATAACACCAGCAACGCATATATAAACATGAGTAATAAACAGCTCTTATAGTGAGATCTGTGTGTGGCTCTGAAAAGAGCCTTGGTGTTTAAAACAGGATGAATTTGAACTGTTGAAGTTTAGCCGCCGAAGCCGTAGAGAGTGCGGCCCTGGCGCTTGAGGGCGTAGACCACGTCCATGGCCGTGACCGTCTTCCTCTTGGCGTGCTCCGTGTAGGTGACGGCGTCGCGGATGACGTTCTCCAGGAAGACCTTGAGCACGCCGCGCGTCTCCTCGTAGATGAGCCCCGAGATGCGCTTGACGCCGCCGCGCCGCGCCAGGCGGCGGATGGCCGGCTTGGTGATGCCCTGGATGTTGTCGCGCAGCACCTTGCGGTGCCGCTTGGCGCCGCCCTTGCCGAGCCCCTTGCCACCCTTGCCTCTGCCTGACATGGTTACTCTCTCACAGCCCCAGCTCAGTACGCTGTGAACAGCCCCGCGCCTGTGTATATTGCCGGCGGTCCGACCTGGTTGAGGACTGCGCGGGGCCGGGCCGGGGCGGGCTCTCTGCGCGCCCTTCCCCCGCGGGCCGGGCCTTTGGCGCCGCCGCTCCCGCCGGGACCGATCCCGGCTCTCCCCCCCCGCCCCCGGTGCCCGAACCGGAGCGGATCCCGGCCCGGCTCACCCGCGGGGCTCTCGGTGCCGGCAGGGAGCGGGGCCCGCCGGCCGCGGGGCTGCAGCAGAGCCCGGCCCGTGGCGGCGGCGGGGCCCGCAGAGCCGCGTCCCGCCCGCGCTGCGCCGCCGGCAGCGAGCCGAGCCCCGGCAGAGGGCCCGGCCCCGCGGGGAACGTGTGGGCGCTGCGGTCCCGCTTCTACGGTAAATGAACCCTTTCACCGAGAGCTCAGAAACAGGAGTAATGTTTGATGTTAAACAAAAGCTATGCTTTTGTTTGTTTGGTTTATTCCCTGTGAGTGCGACACTTTAAATTTTTACTCTGGGGGAATTCTTTTGTGTGTCCCACGTCCCAGACTCAATGATCACACAGCTCTGTTTTGGTTATGGGACTGATGTGTTGATGAAGGAGCTGATTTCTGTCTCTTGCTGCTAATTCCTGTGACAAAAACCTACACCACTTCATGTGCTTTTAAAAATTAGCATGTGTTCATTGATTTTCATGGTGCCACTCTTTACTGATAGCTATTGAACTATTCCTTTCAATGTTTTGGGGTTTTTCCATTTAGTATTACTTTTTTGAACACAAACCAGGATTTTTTATTTATAGCTGCATTCATTTTAATGAGTCCCATCATCTTAATCACCTTTAGTAGTTTTCAGTGTCCATATGTTTGGCTTTTTGGGTTTTGTTTTGGTTTTGGGTTGGTTTTTTTTGTTGTTCTTTTTTTTTAAATGCATGGTTGAATTCCTCCCCTTCTTTATTCTTTTCTTCCACCTTGGCCATTTTTAGTACACTTATTTTTTGCTGTCGAAATGTGACACATATATTTAATGTTTCTCCAGGGAGTTATAGGGTCTTCAGATGATAGCAACACTCAGCAATTTACAAAACTACAAAACTTGCAGCTACAGACAACAACATATGGAGCAAATCATACAGTTATGCCTAAATTTTCAGTCTCAACAACTAAAATATCTGCATTAGCTACCCACAGCCTTGCAACCCAGTTTCTCAAATGTGACTCTAAGGCTCATCATGCACTTTAAAAACTTTCCCAAATAATCCCAACCACAAGCCAGGTGTATCTCATCATCAGTAAGTTTGTAATTTTCCCTATTGCTATGTGCTGTCTCCTCTTGATGGCCAAGTTGTTCTTTACCTTTTCCTGGGGCTTCTTGGTTCTTTTCTCTGTGTTCCCCATAGAAAATTACACCACATTAAAATGAATTTTTGTTCAGGAATGGATCTAAATCTCCACCAAACATCCCTGTTCTGCATGAGAGGCAGCAGGGCTGCAGAGGGAGGGCAGGATTAAAACACAGCAGCAGGATAACCAGGGCAGATTAAGCTGCTCTTTTCCACACTGCCTTCTCCTCCCGAGTTCAGGAGAAATGTAGCACCAGAAGCAATGTCAAGCAAGCCTTTCTCACTGGGAAGGAAAAGTATCCCAAATATTTATTTGACTCCTTCCCTTCAGACATTTTGCATACAGGCCGGAGATCACTGTGGATCTGTGCTTCTGCTCAGCATGGTGAAAAGGAAAAAAGAGCAGAAGCAAGACCAGCTTTCTAAAATCTTTCTTCACTTGTTCCAGATAGGTGGCATGAGCCTACACACCAGGTAAGCCCAGTCTTAAATCCCTCATTTTCAGTTCAGATTAAGAGAAGACCCTTTAAAGAATATTAACTAATTGTTTTGGAAATCTAGTTCCCCACATCGTGGATTTTATTTAGAAGGAAAAACAAAAGTTTCTGACTTCTGAATAGTCCTTAAGGTTTCCAAAAGTAAATAGCATCATGTTTTCCTGTTGCCCAATGTCATATTAACAAGAAAACCGCTTGAGTTTCTGTTTTGTGATAATTTCAAACTGCAGAATAAAATCCGCATCTAATTTTTAGGGTTATCATGGTTTTGATTTAAACATATACTTCCAATATTTATTCCATCTGAGAAGAAATCCAATCATTTCATGTTACAAATTAAATCACAGCTTCTATCTAATTTAAACTGATGAAAAAAACCCCACACTCTATGGGCCAAAAGGATTAGTTCTAAACACTATTAGCAGTGTTTGTATTCTAGTTTCCATATCTTTCCTGGTTGCATCTTTTTCCCCTTCACATTTATCTTGTGGCTGTTACAAAAGCAGACTATTCTATGAAGCATGTAGGTATGCTCCTTCTTGTAGGAAAAAAAAAAAAAAGAAAAAGAAAAAAAAAGAGAGTAGCAGAAGCCCTCACAAGCTGTGTGTTTCTGGGTTTGGGTTTGTTTTTTCCTCAGAAATGCTCTTAGCTGGGTTGCGCTGCTGCCGTGACCCCGCGCCGGGAGAGGCGCAGCTCCGGCAGCCAAGGCTGGGATTGAAACGGCTCGTTCTGATTGGCTGGCAGCATTCGCACCACCGACCAATCCTAGCGTGGTGTTTGAAAAGCACCAATAGCAGAGCGCTCCGTTCTGCGAGTGACGTCAGTGCGCCAGCTGTCCAATTGCAGCGCTGCCTTCTGATACCAGGGATTTGCATAAGGGCCCTATAAATAGGGCGGTAATCGCGTTACCCGGCACTGCGCTGTGAGCGAGCCCGTCCCGCGCTGCAGCCATGCCCGAGCCGGCCAAGTCCGCGCCCGCGCCCAAGAAGGGCTCGAAGAAGGCGGTGACGAAGACGCAGAAGAAGGGCGACAAGAAGCGCAAGAAGAGCCGCAAGGAGAGCTACTCGATCTACGTGTACAAGGTGCTGAAGCAGGTGCACCCCGACACGGGCATCTCGTCCAAGGCCATGGGCATCATGAACTCCTTCGTCAACGACATCTTCGAGCGCATCGCGGGCGAGGCGTCGCGCCTGGCGCACTACAACAAGCGCTCCACCATCACGTCGCGGGAGATCCAGACGGCCGTGCGCCTGCTGCTGCCCGGCGAGCTGGCCAAGCACGCCGTGTCCGAGGGCACCAAGGCGGTCACCAAGTACACCAGCTCCAAGTAGGGCGTCTCGGACCGTCGCTTTTAACCCAAAGGCTCTTTTAAGAGCCACCCACTTTTTCAATAAAAGGGCTGAATCAGTGGTTTTAGTGGGGAGGTATGTAAATAGCTTAACATCTGTGCGTTAATTATTAAATCACGTGGTGCTCTAGCAAGTTTAAATGTACATACAAATTTTTTTTATAGGTTTACCTTGCCTATGCGCGGTATATAAACTTACTCAACCTCTAATCCGGTTCCTTCTCAAACGGGATTTGAAAGCAGCTTGTCCAACTCAGAGTCCCGCGGGGGAAGGTGAAATAGTTTAATTTTCCTAAGGGTTAAATGCCTTTTACTCGAAACATGAAGCATTTACTTCCAGTGCACTGCAACATTAAAATAAAAAAGATTTTTTCTGCGTTGGCTGATTCATTCTGAGGCGGGTTAGTATAGGTAGCAGGATAACATTTTCCCAACGACGGGGTCTCGTGCTAAAAACACCAACGCCCCCGCGTCACGCAGGAGAAAGCTGCCGAGGAGAGGGGCCGGTCGGTGATCGGGGTGAGCCGGGGCGGACGGCGCAGGCAGCGGAGCGGTGCCCGCTGCGGCAGCGGAGCCGCGCTGCAGCCGCCGCCGGACAGCGCCGCGGCACGGCCCGCACGTTCCCGGCGCTGCTGCGCTCCCCTCCCGCCTTCCCCCGGCTCGGGCCGTGCAGAGGGAGGAGAGAGGGAGGGCAGGAGGGCGGTGTGCGGCGGCGCTGCCGCGGGGCCGGGGGCGGTCAGGGCCCGCGGGGCGGTGCGGCGGCGGCGGCGGCGCCAATGGGGGCCCGGCGCGGCACTTTCGAAGCGGGCCGGGCCCCGGGCAGAGGGCGCTCCGCGGGGCCGGGCCGGCACGGCCGCTATCGCACGGCTCCGGCTGCGCGGGGTGACGCGCCTCCCTTTAAAGGAGCCCCAATCTCCCAGGCAGGCGTCACCCGGCGCACTCGTGCCCCAAATCTGAACTTTATTAACGCCCTAGGTGCTCCCCCCAAAATCTCTAAGTGATTTGGGCTTGCTGGTGTATGACCGTAGTGTTTCAGCTCTTTTTGAGAGTAAGTGGGTGGCTCTTAAAAGAGCCTTTGGGTTTATTTAGATGAGTAGACAGACTCAATTTCTCTCATTCAGCTCTACTTCTTTTTGGGCGCCGCCTTCTTCGCCTTGGCCGCTTTGGGTTTGGCCGCCTTGGGCTTGGCCGCTTTGGGCTTCACCGCCTTCGCCTTGGCCGGGCTCTTCGCTGCCTTCTTGGGGCGCCCGGCCTTGGCGGCTTTCTTGGGGCTCTTGGCCGCTTTCTTGGCCGCTGCAGCCGCCGGCTTCTTCGCCTTCTTGGGGCTCTTCTTCACCGCCGCCGCCTTCTTGGGCTTCTTGGCGGCGCTGGCGGGTTTCTTCGCCGCCGGCTTCTTGGGCTTGGCAGCCGGCTTCTTCTTAGTCGCCTTTTCTTTTGTCTCGCCCGGCTTCTTGTTCAGCTTGAAAGAGCCGGAGGCGCCGGTGCCCTTGGTCTGCACCAGGGTGCCCTTGCTGACGAGGCTCTTGAGCCCCAGCTTGATGCGGCTGTTGTTCTTCTCCACATCGTAGCCGCCGGCGGCCAGCGCCTTCTTGAGCGCGGCGAGCGAGAGCCCCTTGCGCTCCTTGGAGGCGGCCACGGCCTTGGTGATCAGCTCGGTGACGCTGGGCCCCGCGGGCTTGCGGGCCTTGGAGCCGCTCGCCGCCTTCTTCGGCTTCTTGGCGGCGGCCTTGGCGCCGGGCGCGGAGACGGCGGGAGCGGCTACGGGCGCGGTCTCGGACATGGTGCGGCAGCGGGGACAGCACTGGGCCCGGCGCTCGCCGGCCGCCCCCTATTTATAGAGCGGAGCCGCGCGCTGATTGGTGCGCTGCAGGGCCCGCCCCGCCGCTCGGCTGAGAGCGCCCGGCGCGCCGCTCATTTTGTGTTTCTTAGGAGCCGAAAACGGGTGTTTTTGTCAGAATTTCCGCCACCGACACCCCCCCAGTTCGCAGCGGCGTGGAGAAGAGAGACTCTTCTTGCCCTCGGCCGAGTTTCCTTTCGAAGAGGCAGCGGGTGAGCTAAAAAAGAGGCGATAAACACTGAGTCCTGGACCTGAACAGACCTCGGGAGACAGAAACTTTTGTTTTTCCTTCTAAATAAAATCCGCGATGTGGGGAACTGGATTTCCAAAGCAATTAATTCGTGTTCTTTAAAGGGTCTTCTCTTAATCTGAACCGAAAACGAGGGATTTAAATGGATATTTTAGTCGCAATTTGATTTCAAAGAGGAGTAAGTAACACAGGCTCATCCTGAGCACTGAATATGGATTAGAAATTAGCTCCTTTGTCCAGAATCATTTCCCTCTTTCAAAATAATTAAGAGAAATTCAATTAGTGCATTATGCAGCAAGGCAAGGAGCAGGTTAAAGTCCCGTGAAGGGTTTTTTGTCCCACCAGAGGAGGTGACTTTTTACAGCACAGCAGTTTGTGCTGTGCTGCCCACTGTACACAATGCAGACACGGTTCCCTCGTCCTCTGGTACACAAACACAACTTTCTTAATAAATTAGGTGACATAAAAACTTAACACGGCCAATTTTTGTTAATAATGATAACCAGTGCCCTATCATTTCATGATCTGTCAGTGATTTTATTTTAATACAGCTGGATTGGCAAAAATCTGAGTCATCATTGTTTAAGGAGCCACTGCTGCCGCTGATTTTCCCGCTGCTTGAGCAAAATAAAACTCGCTCGAGTGATGTGTGAGGATTCACAGCAACTTCCTAAATATTCCATTTTCTGACTGTCCAGTGACTGACCCCTCCATTGGGATTAATACCAAAAATGTCACGTCTTGATGTACCTGCTGCACTGAAAGAGTGGCTGCTAAGCAAGAGGGGGGACAGTCCTCAAAGCACCTGTCCGAGACAAGCCTCAATTAAAAATAAATGCACGTTGTTTTTCAGAGGACAAAGCATTAAAATAAACATTCTCTGATGTGTTTTTTAATGCCTACAATCCATTGTTTTGACCAAGGCCTGTAAACTCCTTTTCACCTCTTGGTATTGTAACTGCTGGGGGTTAAATTCTAAAATTCTACTAAAATTCTGGACAATGTTATGATTCGAGTAATTCATGCTTTCAAATTTATAATTATTAACACATGTTTTTTGACCTATAATAGCAAATTTTCCGTTTCCATTTCAACATATTTATGGTTTATATTTATCACTATGTATAAGATAGAATCAAAACTGGCAACAGTCCTTTTCACCTCAGGTCGCCTGTGTGTTGTGAACAATTGAAAATGAACAATTACCATCAAACTCTTTCAGATTTGGGGCAGAAAATGGGCTCAGCAGCTCAAAGATTTTCAATGAAATGTAAGGGATTAGTATCTCAGAATGCCTTTTAATGAAAAACAACAACAACAAACAAAAAAAAAAAAAGAAAAAAGAAAAAAAACACAAACAAAACCGAAAAAACTTCAGACAGTATCTGTAGGTCTAAAAGTTGTGTACGGGGGGCAGGGCTGTTTTTACAGACATCAGAGAATAACCTGAACGTCACACAGGGCCCGGCTGAAAAAGGAGAGGCATGAGGGGGCTGGGGGCTCTTTCCTGCAGTCCTAACAAACTTTCTAACCCCCTTCAGCACACAGTGATTTATTTTACTAGAGTAAATTTTTCAAAGTTTTATCTTAATTTAAGAGCTAAGATACAAAGCTTTTGGGGTGGTTTGGTTTTGGATTTTTTCCAAGAGCTAAGATTTTAAAAGGATTTGGGGTGTTTAAGGGGAGATTGGGTTTTTCAGCTTTTGTTTTTGCTTTTTTGAGGTGATTGGGGGGGGGAGAAGGAGGGGAGGTGTGTTTAATTTGTTTTTTTTTCGCTAGGATGTACAGCTCCTTTTATGAGGAAGTGGGTGGCTCTGAAAAGAGCCTTTGGGTTACTTTTTTGAGGTTGGGAACGCTCCTCGGGTTTTTGTTTCACTTGCTTTTCGCCTTGTGGCTGTCGGTCTTCTTGGGCAGCAGCACGGCCTGGATGTTGGGCAGCACGCCGCCCTGCGCGATCGTCACCTTGCCCAGCAGCTTGTTGAGCTCCTCGTCGTTGCGGATGGCGAGCTGCAGGTGGCGGGGGATGATGCGCGTCTTCTTGTTGTCGCGGGCCGCGTTGCCCGCCAGCTCCAGGATCTCGGCCGTCAGGTACTCCAGCACGGCCGCCAGGTACACCGGCGCGCCGGCGCCCACGCGCTCCGCGTAGTTGCCCTTGCGCAGCAGCCGGTGCACGCGGCCCACGGGGAACTGCAGCCCGGCCCGCGACGAGCGCGACTTGGCCTTGGCGCGCGCCTTCCCGCCCTGCTTCCCGCGCCCGGACATGGCTCCTGCGCCGCTCCCGCGATCACGTGTGCCCGCGCCCTCCGCGCGGCCGCTCTTATAGCTCCGGCGCGAGCCCCGCTGGCCCTCTGATTGGCTGCGGCGCGCTCCGGCTCGCTCCGACCAATGGCGCTGCGGATCCAAATTCGACCAATGGGAGCCGCCGGCGGCCGCGCGCTCCCGGCCCCGCCCGGCCCCAGCGGCGGGAGCGCGGCCGGCCCGGAACCGGGGAACCCCTGTCTGACGTCATCAGGTAGAAGTTGCTTAATAAAGAAAGAATTTCGTGTTTCAAGAACTGTGTTAAGTTCCATCACACAACATGCATTAGGCGGGCGGGCTCATGTAGATTTTACATCTTCTCGGTATAGAGAACTGCCGTGCACACATTTTTGATTGTGTCCAGAATTTGTGAAAACAGATTCAAAGTTTTCAAGTGTAAGTTTGGTTACCTACTAACTTTGTCTCCTTAAAGCAGATTTAACCTCAAAACATGGTGCATTCAGCTAAGCCTGAAACTTACAACCAACTAAAAGTATTGTTTGAGGTATCTGATAGTCTGCTATCCTAAAACTATTATCCACAACTAAAACTATGTCAGTCAATCTTTTAATATTAAAATTATTTTTAATTTTAATTGTCTAATTTTCACTTAAGGTAGCCTGTCCATGGTGCACCCAGTAGGTATCTGAGGCCTGATATGAGGCAAACCTCCCAATCAGAGTATATAAAATAAATTGTTTTGTAATTATTAGTAGTATTTCAGGGCTTAGGTTTTTAATAGCTACCCATAAAGGTTAAAAGGGATAATTTAGGAACTTAAGAACATAGCAGAAGCTTAGTGGGAAAAAGTGAGTATATGTTATTTACAATGTGATTATTACTGTTCTGAGGTTCTGAATGCTGTATCATCTTCCAAGGCAAGTGAAGAACCCTCCCCCTCTCCACCTGCCTGCTAGGTTCTCACAAATCACAGAGAAAGTGGTATTTTGATACACTGAACATTTATTGTCTCTCACAAGACAAAATGAAGTTTCCCCAGCCAACAAAAATCCATCAAGATGACCATAAAGGGGAGAGGATGCAAAACTCCAGTGTACAGTATATGCAACAAATTACCTCCCTGACTACCCTGGAAGAAAGATGATTGATCAACCTCACTGCAACTAAAAAACATGATTATAAAATATTTACAGAAAGAAAAAAAAAAAAAAAACCAAACCCAGTACAGAAAATAAAAACTGGACAACCATTTGTGTATAAAATGCTGCTAACATTTTTCTGGCTCCTTAAAAACCTGTTCCACTACCCTCACCAGAGCACTCGGGGTGTGTAAGGATTTTGGCAGGGAATAGTCACCCCCATCCCCAGAGTATCATTATCTCCCTCTAAGGAAGGGGGAGGACTTGAGGGGAGCAGCATCGCCTTCTCTACTGCGATTTCCTTTCACCAAGTGGCTCTGAAAGGAGGTCCCCAGGCACACCTCAGCTGCAGCGGTCTCCAGTCGCAGCACACTGGCAAGTTAACCTGTGGGTAGGGAACTATTTCCAGACATGCCCTTTCGTTGCTTGCAGGAGGACTTTCCCTTCTTCTCCCTCCACAGTGATCCGATCCGCGCTCAGAGGGGCAGGAAAGCTGACTAGGACTACGACAGGTCACAGGAGACCTTCCATTTCTTTCATGAAGGCTTCATACACATCATCCTTTGTCTGTACAGAGATGGGGGCAGTCGAGCCAGCCTTAGGGGCAGCTTTGGTTAGCGGGAGGGCGGGCTCATCCTCCTGCTTCCTCTGGGAGGCGGCGGCAGCGCCTTTGTTCTCGCGGCGCACGCGCAGGGCCGTGGGCACGAAGCGCGTGATCTCCGCCTTGGGGTTGGTGATCTGCGGCTTGGCACTGATGGTGGCCGTGGCTTTCTTCTCGATGGTGGCCGCGCTGGTGTCATCCGCCTTGGGCCGCTGAATCAGGCTGGGGGGGGCACTCAGTACCCCAGGGTTTGGAATGGGAGCTGGTGGGAAGAGCCCAGGTGGGGCAGGTCCTAAGGGAGGCACCAGAGGTGGCCGTAACATGCCTGGGCGAGGAGGAGGGATGCCTGTAAGAAGAAATGAAAGCGTGAGCTCTCTCCACATCTGGGAATTTCAAAATATTTGAGAAAAAAAGTGTACAGGCTCAGAACGTCAAGAACAAAAAGCAAAACAAAGCGACCCCCAACAAGATGCAGCAGTGCTGGCTTCAAAAAAAAAAGGTTTTCAAATCTGCACTAAATGTCGCATTGAAAATGCTGCTCTTCGGGCTCTGAAAGCCACAGGAGCTTGTTTATTGCTCCCTATTAAATTTAAAGTTATAATCTGAGAATAAAGTTTCTTGACAATCCATCCCACTGGAATTTCAGTCATCAGAAATGTCTGACCCAGGCACAAAAAATAAATGTTCAGATCTCCAACTCATTTAGTGGAGCACCATTACAGCACCCAGAGGCTCTTCAGAAAGACTCCAGTTTAAACTCTGAAATTCCCTTTTTTCAGGGCAGATTTCTTGCTACCAAACCATGCACAGCATTTCCTTGTTATTGCACAGAACAATGTAATAGCACATGGCACAATACACCACAGAAAGGAACAAAGGCAAACTGGCAGCCAATTATACCTCACTGGGTTGACCACCACAGCCCAGACTGAGAAAAGAAAGCAAGAAGGGAGTTGGCACTGAAACAATCAGAACCCCTTACCTGGAGGGGCAGGAGGGGGCAGACGAGGAGGAGGACCACGTGGAGGAGGACCTGGGGGCAGGCCTGGTGGGGGGCCTGGGGGAGGACCAGGTGGTCGCCCCGGGGGAGGACCAGGAGGCAGCAGTCGAGGCAAAGGCCCACGCAACCCTGGTAAGCCCGGAGGTCTCAGGAACGGAGGAGCTCCTGAAAGCATTCATATAACAAACAAGATATTTAATTCAGTTAAAAACATATCCCAGCCAACTATCTCATCAGCTAAGGATACAGATCTTCAGCCTATGAATGAAAGCTGTATTACCCAGCTGCCAGATTAAATAGTTTCTAAAACTCTCAAGCAAAGGCAGCAGCTACACAGTTAAAGCATCTTTATGAAAGTAAAGTCTATAATGGAAAAACAGTTCCTCCCCATTTAATTAGGTTGTAACTGGTAACAGCTTCTGAGCTGAGTATGTCAGAATTTAAACAGCTAAGAAACCTTTTTCTGTGGCATTTGATTTTTTCTTCTGGTTTAAAAATAACTACCTTTGCTCTTTTACTCTGCTTCGTACACTGGGTCTGCTGCTGTCTGCCAGTGTTGGCTCTAACAAAGAAAACCACCAGGAAGGCTACAGCTACAGAAGCCTGAAGCCTCAAAAGCAAGGTAGAGGCACAATGATGCAGCCTGATGACAGACAGGTCTCAGTAAGTGGGTACATATACTCCATCTGCAACACATCCTGCAGCTTCCAAACTCCCGCACTGATGCCGCTGCCTGAGAGCCTGCATCCCTCAAAGCAGGGTAAACCAAGAACTCACCTGGAGGAGGGCCAGGAGGAAGGCCAGTGGGTGGGCCTGGGGGCCTCAGTGGAGGGGCTGGAGGTGGCCCCAGGGGAGGAGGCCCAGGCATGGGAGGTGCCTGTATCTGAGCTGGCGGCACCGCCTGCGCACTCTGCTGCTGCTGCTGCGCCTGGGAAGTCGCAGTAGATGACCCGGACTCTGCAAGTGCCTCCTCACTGAGCTGCTGCTGCTGCTGCTGTTGCTGTGATGTCTCTTCAGACTCTGAGTCCTCTTCCTCCTCCTCCTCTTCTTCTGAATATTCCTCCACTTCTCTCCCTTCTTCTGGAATTTCCTGGCCTGGATATGGAGATGATACCCTTACAAAATCTGTCTAAGTGTAACATCTTTGTGAACGTCAGAGAAAACTGAGTACACAGAATTGAATGAAAAGAAGCAAGAGAAAGGTAAACCTTTCTTCAAAGGGAAGAAATCTGACCACTTTTTACTGTTAAACATAAAATGAAAACAAATAAAAATAAAAGAAAAATCATTACTGCTCTAGAGAGAGCTCTGACAACAAGAGCTGTGTGCTCCTCTGGGACCTGAAACTTGTACTACCAGCCCAAACTTCTGCTATTGAATCTCTGCCTTAAAGGAGTTTGTGGGGAGGCAAGGTAGCAGGGGGTTGGGGACACAATGCCACAATAAAAGAAATCCCCATGTTCAAGAAACTCCTGCACCTTTGAAAGATACTGGAAAGATACTTTTTAAAACAAACAAAGTTTGTTCCATTGGTTAACTTATCTCAGCAGAAGGGCATTTTTAGGGAGTACAAATCCTTACAGGTTACATGCTGAGCACATAGACAATGTTACCCTTTCACCAAAAGATTTGTATTTCATTTGAACAACTGTTTAAGTTAAGCAAGAAAAGGTTTTGAATAAAAAAACAGTAAATTGCTACTCTTAGCTTCAACTCAGCTATGCAAATCACACACATTACTTAAATATAAATTTAAAAAAAAAAACCTACAAAACATAAAAAAACCCAAACAAACAAAAGAAAAAAAGAGCAAAAACCAAACTAAAACTCAAATACCTAACAAGAGCTGACACTCTCAGCAGAGCCTACATTATGACAGTAAAATATTTACTCTATGAAATAAAACTTGTGCAAAGTAAGCTGCCCACAGAAACCTTAACTGGAAGCGTGATGGCATCTCACCACGTATGATATCCACCTCACTCACCTGCCATTCGTAACATCATGGCCTGGAGTGGAGTCAGCTCTTTCATGTTCTTTTTCTTTTTTCGTGACTTCCCAGGCATGTCTGCAAACCTGACACTGTGACCTGGGGAAAGCAGGGTACAGGTAAGGGTGGCAGGAGGTGGGAAGAAAATAAGAAAACTCAGATAGTTATGTCCATACCTGGTATGGATAGCTTATCAATCTAACATAGATAGATAACTAGGTAACTAGATAAGAGTTAGTGCTGGTGTTTCTGATTGTTTCAAGTTTTGCTAACCCAGTATTCTCTACCAACTGGCCTCCCCCAGGCAAGTGAGCATATTTTACACTGAGGTTTAATTTTGTAGGGTATCTTACCAATGCTACGATTCAGGTGAAAAACAGTTTGTGAGCTATAAGCTAACACAACTTTTAAGAAAACAGGTTTATCTGAAAGTTGCTTCACTTCTAGATAACCTCCTTCTGACCCATTTATTAATAAAAATCCTTTAGCTGGAATTTAAGTGAGTTAGAACATTGTTAGTTGACTAAATAAATTACACACACACCCTCAGCTCTAGCAAGTAGTGTTTTTCTTTTGAAAAATCAACCTCCAGTCTCTCATTTCCCCTTCATACCTGATTTCTTTTCTTCACCACCTTCCCTCTCCTTGTCATTATCACGATGCAGGAAGTCCTCTCCTTCACTGTCTGCATCTGACCTATCGCTGTCACTGTCATCGCTGCTCTCATCGTGCTTATCTTGATCCATATCCTCAGGATAACCTTCATCTTCACTAGTGCTGGACATGTCATCATCATGGCCTCGCTGTCCTGCAGAAAGCAAAGTATTAGGAAATGCATGAACTCCAAATACAAATTATTCTTTCACACCAGTGTATGTTTACAGTCACAACATTCCCCTTAGCAAAAGCTTGGACAAATTGGCATCCCTTTACTTTTTAGCACATATTTTTAAAGGATATTTTGGAAAATCTGTAAGATTTCATATTAACCTGCTTATTAATTTGCACAGCAACAAAGTGAAGGCAACTGCTACTGCAATTGATTCATCAACTTCTATTCAGCAATTGCCCATCACTGAAATATTTTGATGTTTTCTGGCATGAAATAAAGCTAATTCATCTAGTCAAAAAAGCTTCTAAGGATGATACAGCAACTGTATGAAAAACAGGACCTATGTTCTCCTAGCAAATGCACACTCACGGCTGGTTGTGGGTTTTGTTGTAGTTTTGATTTGGGAGTGTTCATTTTAAGGGTTTTTTAAATAGACAATTTCTCTGAGAGTGATTGGGTTTTTTTAAGGGATAATATGAACAATGTTTCAGCACTGGTAAAGGTTCATCCAAAAAAATCTAATCTGTGAAACCTAACAAAAAAAAAGTATCTGAGACATGTAATTAAATGTTTCAACATTTAAAAATACAGCTAAAGTGCAGATATTATGATACATCTGAATTACCTCAGAGAAGCAATCACTCAGGGAGAGTCCTTCAAATGGTGCTAGCATTCATACTGCCCAGAGAACATTTTGTCTGGGGCACACTGCATTCACAGCAGTACATGCACAGCGACACAGAGGTCAAGGAAAACCGCAGAGAGGAACGGGGAAGTCCTTACCTGCTTCAGAACTGTAAGAAATCTCCTCCTCTCGCCGTCGAGGAGCCACGTCCAAGTTGAAGCCCACCTTACGGCCATACATCTGTAGGACCTGAGGAGGGGGTGGCCCTGGTGGAGGGCCAGGGGGCTTCCTGCCTGGAGGTAAGCGAGGAACACCAAGCCCCGGAGGAGGAAGCACAGAAATGGACCGAACTGGTGGTCTGGAAATGAGAAAGGTAATGAGAAATGTAGGAACACAATTAAAGCAAATGTGCCTTTAGGAGAATTATTTAGCCTTCTCTCACCACTGCTTATGCAGACTTCTAAAAAGAAACGTGAACATTTCAAAAGTACAGATTTGACACAAGGAGTTTAGAACATCAAACAAAGACATGACTGAAGAAGATCAGACAAAACCTCCTCAGAAAGCAACTGAAGACAATACTGAAAAAAATCAAGTATTGAATCCTACCACAGAAGAAGACTGAAATAATCACAGTTGGTGAAAACAGAAGGCTATTCAGAAAGAAATAAACTAGCACTAGAATGAAAAAAAAAAGAAACCAAACTAAAATCAAGCAAACTAGGAGTTTATATGAACTATTCATATACACTGAATATGGCAGCAGGACAAAAGAACACATATAGGGAAATTTAAGGGGCATTGATGTTCATAACAGTAGGGCTCTAAGTTTTCCTGATAGGAAAAAGACAAAAACTAGAAGGCATAATGTATTGCTGAAAGAAATTCAAACAAAAAGCTGTGATAGTGGGGAAAGATTAAGAGCTTTGGTTAAAAGAAAGCACAATTCACTTGCACAGAATTCCTGACTTCTGTGAGTCAATACACCTCTGCTTCTACCCCTAGCTCCTGCCCCATAATATGAGTGCTTCCATTTTACTTCCCCTGTAACTTTCTTATTCCACTTACCCATAGGCTGATGTCTTCTTGAGGATGGAAGGTGGCTGAGCCCCTGGAAGGGGAATGTCCTGTATGAGGATGTTGGAGGGAGCATGAGGCATATCTGGTAAGGGGATACTTTCCACTTCAACATGCTGAGCATTCTGGAAAGGAGGGGGGAAAAAAAGAAAAAGAGAATATGTTACTTCCACAGAAGCTACTGCACAAACTTTCTACTTTTTAAACTACAGAACACATGGATTCTGGCACCACTTGTCAAACGTGCCTGTTCTTAGGGTGTGTTATCTTGCAGCAGTCCATGAAAGAAATCTGAGGAAGTGTTAACAGTAAAAGCTTTCAATGCAAACCAAAGCACTTGCACCCATGAAAAGCTTTAGTATTTCAATCAAAACTCAGTCAGGTTTTCACCTTCTTTTAGACCTTCAGTCTACAAAATGAAGAGGCTGCAGACAAGTATGGCTGTGCTTTTGTGTTTTTTAAGTATTCAAGTCACAGACTGCTGCATGTTCCAAAGGAAAGGAAAAAAAAGAAGTCTTGCAGATCCTTGCACTTGCACAACACTATGTTTTCCAGCACGGTAGGAAGGAATATTAGAGAAAGACCTTTAAAGAAATGCCAAAGGATTCTCATTATTTCCAGCAAGATATTTAGCAGAAATGCACTGAAATATCAATTGCACACTCACAGGCGCTCTCTTTAATACAAAAAATGAAAGGCTGATATTGTTGATTTGCAAGAGAAATTTCCCTTTCCTCCTTTCATTCCAAATGAGGTCAGCATATCAGAGACAAACAGTGACCTGACAACCACCACACTGTCCTCACTGAAATGCTCTGAGGTACCATGCAAATTAATATTTCATATGGGCCACAAGATGCTGAACTCACATAAACCTCCCTTCCTCTGTACCAGTCACACCTAATGAGCAGAGAGAATACACTGCCACAGTTACAACACTCAGATACAGTAAGCATTACCTTGACAGCATCAAAATACTGGCTGAGTTGTGCTCTCTTCTGCTCGTACTCCACTTCCAGCTTGCGCAGCTCTTTGTAGATGTCAGGATTTTCCTTCTCGTAGAGCCGCAAGATACGTTCAAAAGTCTCACGGAGCTTCTTGCGTTTGTCCTTCAGCACTTTCTCATTAAGTTGTGGCTGCTGTACTGGGTTAAATTCTGATCCAAGACAGCAAAAAAAAAGACAAAAAAATTTGCAAATTACTCTACTGCACAACTGTGATGAACGAAACTATTTCAAAGCAAGTTCCAATCCCTGCCTTCAGGAAGTCTGCAGCCTTATAACAATAATCCCCTCCTTGAATTCTACATTAGCAGCACTCACACACACTAATTGTTTTTCTTATTAATCATCTTCTGGGGAAAACATTCTCTTTGATGGCACCACAACATCTCAAATCATAATCAATCCCCAGATGTTCACAGAATCTCCCCTTCTATCAGGAAAGGAAAAAAATTACTCTATTTCAGCCTCCCCCACTGGCAGTTAAAACTACACTGTGCATCTGTATAAACCAGGGTCTAAGTCCAACACCTGGTACCTCTCACTCACCCATCTCATCCAACTTTTCCATGTCCCGGATAATCTGCTTTGGGTCTTTCATCTTCAGTACAGCTGCTCGGACCATCATCCGTTGCTTTTTGTTCTAAAATCAGAGACCAAGCAGACAGAAAAATTTCAGAGTAGAAAGACACAAAATATCTGTTACCCCTTTCTCAGTATTGCCAGGCTGAAGAAAAAAAAAAATCACACCTCAGAATGCCCTGAAAACATTCACCATGGCACAAATCAGCAGCAAATGTAGTTAAAAGTTCTGGTAATTTTAATTCCACTATCTTGGTAATTGCAAATGCTACGATCATTTCTTCACTCCAAGACACATGCAATCAACACAATAACCAACTGACAAAATACATTAGAACACACTAAGAAGTGTCTGACTCTTGGATGCTTTATTTGTTTGGATTTTCTTTTTATTTGGTTTGTTGCTTGCTTCTTTGCTTTGTCATTTCGGGGGTTTTTAATTACTAAGTACTTCCAGCAACGTTTCACAAATAATTACAAGTTAAAGAACAGCTGTGGATATGTTTACTCCAAACAAGACTTCTATGGTTTTTGGAATTACGTGTTTGGATAGTATTTCCAAAGTCAGTCTTAGGATGCCAACCAAAATATCCACAATCTATTCATGGCACTTTACAATCACACGCATGATACATAGTATAGGAAATGCCAACCACATGTTCCCTATCTCTTTAGTTACCTTCTTTAGTTCCCTCTTCCGAGCTTCCTTCCCTAGAAGGGAAAAAGAAAATAAGAACTTGAAAGACAAAATCAAATTAATGAAGAACCTTTCCTTCATCAAGACTATTGCTGTTTCTCAACAGCTCACTCATTTTACAAAGACTTACTGCAACTCAGCTTTTCAGTGAAAGAGAAACATAGCATGAAATTGATTTCTATTTCTTCTCTTTTATATGGGAAAGAAAAAGATACTGCAGTCTTCATGTCTCCAGAAGCAAGGCTTTTTCCATACCAAAAAGAACAATAGGCAACCAAAGTCATGCAATCATGAAAAGATTGCTGCACAGAAGCTGAACAACACATTTTAAAAATATATAGGCTTTGAGAATGCTTCTGAAATAAAGCATATCCACTGTGGGAGTCCGGATTGTCTTTATTCACAGAGCACTGATAACACCTGGCATGTTACCAAAAGTAGAAAAAAACCCAGTAAGATAACTCCCCCATCTAACCAGAGCATCTGCAAAATTTGACATGTTCCTCACATTCCTGCCTGGGGCAGATTACCTCTGTCCCAGGCAGCAGCCTGCAGCTTATCCTACAGCTAAGTACAAAGGCCTTCCAACACTGATAACCAGTGGAAAACCAAGAGGTAAATACCTAAGAGAAGCAAGAGCATGACAGCAAGCAGCCTTCCCAGACAAAACTGAGATAAGGTTTTTCAAGTTAGAGAAACTCAGTTCTGATCCACAAGTGAGGATTCTGTGCTCAGGGAAAGCTTTTTATCTGCTCCTCCAGGCACTCCCCATTCCCCCTGCTCAGCTCTCATGGATACTTACGGGCCTGGTCCGTGGGATTCATAAACTTCCCACTCTTGGTGGATGATGTAGATCTCCGCCCCATTTTGATCTTTTTTCTTCCGCCTCAAAAAACAAAACTTAAAAAAGAGGGAGGGACCTGGAAAAGAGGGCATGGTTTCAGGTCCTACACACTGGTAGCTTGAGGATGCTTGATTCTCTTCTTTCTATCAGCAAGTTACAAAGAGCACAAATATCTTTAAGGTCCTCAAACCTGACCATGAGCTCAGCATCTGTATCAAAACTGCCCTACCCCAACAAAGTACCACTATTTAACTAAATACCTACTTCCTACTCCTTTAGTAGGTTATAATTTTAACCTAACTGTTGAGTTTGCTAGTATTCACATTACAACTCAAACCAAGGAGCTTTGTGCTCACACTATGGAGGGGTGCAGGGCAGGGAGAAACACGTATTTTATTCTTCTAAGAGCATATCAGAGTTTAGCTTCTCATTCACTCTTGTAAGTGCTCTCCAGTTTTCACCTTTCTGTTTCAAATGTTTCTCCACAGATCTCCTCCCTTCCTCAGACTTCTAACTGCCCTGATATCTCTCCCCAGCCCCCACTGCATCAGCAAGAGTAGGATTATTCTGCAAAAAATTATTTCCTGTCTTTAGAGATTTCTTCAGCTTGCAGATGACTATTTAAGTGACCAAACTACAGCCAGGGATGTTTCTTCTCTCCCTCCCCCTCCAAAACTACCTTCTGCAAAAACACTGGGGTGGGTTTTTTTCCTTTTGCAAGACACTATCGCTTCCTTAGGTGGGAAGCTCACCAAGCACAGGCAGGAGTTACATTTAGACACCTTATCACCCATCTTTCTACTATTTAAAGACTAAAAGGAAAAAGAACAAACTCCCGAAACCTCGACTCCACATCTTCTAAGGACCCAGACTAAAGAGCTTCAACGCAACAAATTAACGGCCGAAGGTGGAAAAAAAAAAAAAAAAAGTACAATCAACAACTAAATTAATTATTCTTTTGGCCACGGGGGAACGGGGCAGAAAGGCTCCCCTCCTACTCCCGCCCGATGGCAGGAGGAACAAAATGAGGGAGCGGGAGCTGCCGCCTCCTCCCGCCGGCCTCTCTGGTGCTCGCGGCCCAGCCCCGCCGCGCCCCTCTCACCGCTCCGCCCGGCCGGGCCCGGCTCCGGCTGCCCCCGCCTGCCGCGGCCGCGCTCAGCCCCGCCGCCCCGCCGCCATCTTGCACCGGCACCGAGTGGCGGCGCGGGGCCGCGCTCCGGAAGCGGCGGCCGCAGCTCGATGGTTCCGCCGCCCCTCGCTCCGCCTCGGAGGCCTCCACTCTATGGTTGGGCCTGGGGAGGAGCGGGAAGGCGGGGCGGGAGCCTGGACAGGGACAGGGACAGAGACTGGGATAGGGACAGGGATAGCGATAGCGGTAGCGATAGGGACCAGCGCCCCGTCGGCCCCGGCGGGCTCTGGGAGCGGGTGGACACACGCGGTGCGCCCGTAAGGCCAGCGCTGGAAATGGGGCTGGGAACGCGGCCAGGGCGGCCCGTGCTCCCTCACGCTCTCGCGGAGAGGTCCCCAGAGCGATCCCCTGACACAAGGCAGAGCCCGGGGAGGCGGGGGAGCCGCTGCCCTCGGGCAGTGAGTGCAGAGCGCTGCGGGCGGGGCTGCCGCGGCCTCAGGCCGGTCCCGGTTTGGTTATTGCGGGCCCGGCCTCGCGGCAGCGCTGCTGCCCGGCGAGCGGGGCTGGCATCGCTCCGGGCGAAGGGAGCGGCAGGGGTAATCTGATACCAGGGCACCGCAGAAGCTGCTCTGTTCCTTGTCTCTTCCTACAGCCCCCGAAGCGGCGAGGCTAGTGAACACCTGGTGGGAGCTGTTTTGTGTCACCCTCCAAAGTACAATTTCCAGCAAAAGTCCACAGCCCATGAGGAACCAGGATGAAGATGCACGAAACATCAATGTGCAAGCAATAAAGTACGGGTGCAGGCTAAAAAACTAGCATGCCGGGGAGAAGATGTAGAAAGGAAATTTTTCTCTGCACAGGTGGTCAGATCTCTGGGCAGGATTGCTGGACTCCCTGCTCCCGGTGAACATCCATGCAACACAATGTTGTTATAATTTTTCAAGTAATGGAGATCCAGTTGGCTAATTTGTAAGGATCATTGCAGGATGAGTAAAACACTGTAAGCTGCATATTGCATTAATGCCAGCATTTAGTCACAAGCTGCACAAAGTCAAAAATCAAGGAGCATCCTCAGAGCCAAGGCTTTGAGAGCTCTCAGTTCCTATGGAGTCTTGCTGTGCACATGCAGAGCATGGTCATCCCCACCTTGTGCCTCTTTGGCATGTTCTCTTTGTATTATTCTTGTCACCAGAAAAAACGTTCAGCTGGGCAGATTTTGGTTGCAACCATACTGTTTTTCCACATAGATTTGGACACAGCTTATACTGGTTTGGGCTGATTTGCAGTTTTTTTGAGGCTGTTCTTATTTGGAATACATATATCACAGTTTTAATTCTTAATCCTTTGTCCAGAACAACAGCTTGAGCAAAGGCAGAGCACTCAGGAGGATGTGATGGAAAGCTGTGGCCATACACATCCCTGTCAGGTGCCGTGTCACTGCAGAGGGGGATGGCTGAGTCATCGAAGGTTAGCTGCACCTCACAAGGCTTGGGGTCTTCTGTCCTGGCAGTCCTGGGCTCAGTGGGGACAGTGGTACTGCCTCAGCCCTGACTGCTTTCTCTCAGCAGTGTCTGCTGCTTTGGAGGACAATAGTCCTCTCACATTTTTCACTTGGTACTTCTGTCACACTGAGGGGCAGCTTGAAGGAATCTGGAGGGGAAATATCAACAGACTGGTTATCTTTGGAGCACCAAAGATAAGACTGGCCAGAGCATAAGAGAGAGCAGGAATTAAATCTGTTGTGGGGAAACCCGCTTTCCTTAAAGTCCACCAGGAACAAGGCTATACTAGATATAAACTAGTAGTTTTATACCTCTGTGTTCCTCACTGCGTACCTCACTTCCCCTGACACTGCTTAGCATTTGCATTCAAGAACATGTGGGCAAATTGCTTGAAAAATACAACAGATTTGTTTTCATTTGACTTCACTATTCTCATACAGCAGTGATCAGCAATCTCTCCAAGAGCTGATTTTAGTTCCTAGTTTAGAGTGTACATTTACACATAGAAAACAGGAGCCAGGAGCTCCTACCTCTCCAACACACAGATATTGTGTTCCACTCACTGACAGTCTCTTTTCTGTAAACAGAGTGCCATTTGTGTCAGGAGACAAGAGATGTTCCATCTTGGACAAGTGATGTCTCAGGTCACCACATCATCCACCACAATGCCTCGTGTAGGCAGTGCTTTTTGCTTCCACTGAAGTGCCTTTCCTGCCTCACACAGCCCAGTCTGCAGCTGGTCCCAGTTTCTCAGTCCCTGGCACCCATCTATGCTCCTGATCCCTGGGCTTTCTAACCCTGATGACTTGGCAGAGCTGTTGGGTGCCAGTTTCATTGCCATCTAGTGGCTTTTGTGTATAAAAGGGAAGAGGAGTCAGAAAATATTAAAGAGAACAGAAATGGAAGAGAATAAAAACCCAACAAAACAAACCCCTCCAAACCCCAGAATGGAAGGATTGTGTATCTCACCCATTTCTTTATTTCATAGGCACCATCTAGTTATTAATAAATTAAGATTGTTAATATTGAATATTAGCAAACATGTATGAATTTGAACATGGTTTTAGTATGGGGGAAGCTGGTACTAAAAAAGGAACATATGAACAACCCTACTAGATTGGTTTATCATGGATTAAAACAAATATTAATTGCATGTATAATGAAGCTTTCAGTACTTCTTTGTTATTTGGTTTATGATTGGTTTTCAGACAAAAAGAAAAAAAGTACAGAAAAAAGAAGTCTACCAATACTCATGTACCTTTTTATTAATTCTTCAATTACCTTTTTTTTCTAAGGTCAAGAAAAAAACAATTCACAGCAAATCAGAACAAGACAGTACAAATAATGCTCTTGCTTCCAGCTTTGGTTTTAAAATCTGAAAAATAAGGACAGTTGGTATCATATTGTGAAATACAGAATCTGAGCACATTTCTTGGCAGTCCCACATTGGTGGGATCAGGTAAAGACTTGAAAATAACTTTAATTTAATAGGGCTGCAATCCTACAGGCACTTGTACATGTGTATAATCCCACTCCAATCAACAAAAGAGCAACTTTGCACAGAAATTTTTACATGTGTGTTGGCAGGAGCAGGGCATCACAAGCACAAGAGGTTATTCGTGGCACACCCGAAATGCAGCAGCTGGTTTCTCTCAGTGGTGGAGCAAGGCTGTGCCTGTTTGCATGTAGGCCCAGGCTTCTCTCATCTGCCAATCTACCGGGATTAGAATTTATTTAAAGAAGATCTCTTGCTGGCGCCTTAGGAGGGCAGAAAATAGCAGTTAAATATGCTTCAGCTAGTCCTGTAATTGAATTCAGTCTATCAGATTTAGCACTAAACCACACTAAGAGTTTAGCAACCACAGATGTCTTTGCAAAGCCTCCAGATGCTGGCATGAATTGCCTTGTTGAAATTGTTTTCTCCCATTGTGTTGTCATCTTTGCTATAGAAACACACCTTCTCACCACAACCAGTCCAGCAGTCTGTATTATTATCTCTGGTATGAATTACAGTTCAAGGTTACCTACAATGCTTCCCAGAAAATAAGCTTAAGGAAAGGTGCAAAGTATTTGAAACATTGCCCCCCCACGAAACACCTGTAAACCAGTTCTATTAATATATTTTAGTGCCAGTTTCCTGAACTGTCACTTTTCTTGTTCTGCTGCCACAAATAAGAAAATAAAAAGCCATCAGTAATTCATTTGTCGTAATGAATCCAAGGCATAAACTGCTGCAGCTGCTGTGACAGCAGAAGAGTGAGCTCCACCTTCATTTACTGAACTTGCTGTCTCACCAAAGAAGTTACTTCATGTATGGCACGCTGGTACTTTTCTGAAGCTGCTTTAAACTCAGCCAGGTGCTTCTCGTAGCTTCTCACAGCTGTCAGAAGCTGACTCCTCTCCACAGCTCCCAGGATGGCATGGAGAATCATCTCAAGGCCAAGCCCGATAATGGTAATGCTGACTCCCCCAAGAACAGATGCCCCAATCTGGGCAAGGACACCGATGAGCTTGCTCACAGTGAGATTTAAATGATTGGAGCCAAGAAGTTTGATAGCTACCATTGCAGCTGTTGAAGTTGCTTCTCCAAAAATAATGGAAAAAACTCTCTGGGCTATTGCAATTTTCTCCAGCTCAGGCTCTTTGATATCATACAGCTTCTGGTACAGCACTGGCTCGAGCTTGTCCTTCATGTCACTATCAATCTTCTGCACCTGATGCTGAATCTCACTCATCACTTGAATGATGACCTCACAGTTTTCCTTGACTGTACTGCTCTCTCGCATCTCAATGGGGGTAATAGCACAGCCCAGGTGCTCATTCAGCACTCCAACCAGCTCGTTTGTTGCATGGAAATTCGTGGACATACAGTCAAGCAATTCCTGATGCAGATGGATCAGTTCTTGCTTTCTTTTGGGATTATCTGGGTAAAGGAGGTCACTCAATGCCATTCTTCAGAAACAGGCTACTTCAAGAGAGAAAAGAAATTTCTTATTCTGTTTTGCACCCATAACCATAGCCCTTAAAGAGAAGTGAAATCTGCTTTGTCCCTGCCCCCCTGGTTCTTTTCATACTGAGCAAGTCAAGTCCCAAGGCATAGCTTGTAAATGTAGAAATCTTAATTCTTGTTCTGGATCTTTGCCAAGTGATTGGAAAAAGATCTTGTAAGACATTGGGTATGCTCAGAGCAACAAAAATAGCTAACAAATATGTAATGAGCAGATTGGTAAAAAGGATGTGGGCCATTGGCAACTGAAGATTGAAATTGAAACTCAGCCTTGGAAACTGAAGGTGGTAGAAGCTGAACTAGTTCACTAAAAAATGGAACAATATCATCTAATCAGCAAAATTAAAGAAGTGGCTTAAACATTAAAGGGTTGTTCCAGGCACTCTTTTCTATCAGCCTATATTTTTCATTTAGTGGCATCCAATTTTTCAGCAGGCATGATGATTGGTGGATATGGTTTGTGTCACAATAATGGTATTTTATGCCAGTATACCTTTTTCCTCTACCATTCCAGAGAAAATGATACTATGTAAGCATTCTGTGCTTATACTAAGAAGCTTACTCTCTGAATTCATAGTGAGTAGCAAAATTGTCTATAATAACCTCATCCTAACCTATATCACCTTACTTACATCTCTCACTGTATTTCCTCCCCTGATATTTATTTCTTCATAAACTGCATGCCAACATGGAGTCCAAAGAGACTGATCATGGAGGGATTCCTCATCACTAAGGATCATGGAGGAATTCCTCCTCACTAAGATTCTGTAATCAGCACTGTCACTTCTCTTTAACCTATCACCAGCTGCAAAGTGAAAACACTTTTGCATGATTTCAGCTTAAATGCAAACATCTTTGCTATGGGGGCAAACTATGAATGAGTAGGATGACTCATTTCTTTATTGGTACTTTTCATGGTCTCAGCCTTCTTATTGCAAATCTGGGCCACTTTTGTGCAGTGCTTTGCATTTTTCTAAGATGTTTTTCTTCTTCCTGTTGGTGCCTACATATCACAGTTAGAGCTACAAATAGTTATGTGTAGGGGGCTACCCAGATTTTTCTTCTTAAAAAGATACCTTTGTGCCATTTTGGTCCTTTGTAATTCTTGCACTATGTGTTAGCTGCAAATCATCTGACACTGACCCAGCTGTATTTTACTAAACACACCCTCCCCCACAAGGTCACTGTAGAAAACCAGAATGATTTCCACAATCCCCTGCCAACTTTTAATCTCAGTGTTGAAACACAAGCCAGTCTGAAAAGAGTTTTTCTTCCCCAATATTTTGCACAGTACTGTATTTTTCTTTCAGCCACTTACCTTGTATCTCTGCCAAGAGAATAAACTGCTTAACACATCTTCTTATACAAGCTGTAGGGAGCCAAATACATATACAGTAAAGGTTTGTGATTTTCTGGAAACATAAAGCCATTATAATGCAGGCAATGATTTCATATCAATCCTGCCTCAGGGATGTTGCTGGCTTGCTTTCTAACTCAATGTGATACTAAAACCTTTCCACTCCGGTGCTGTTATTTTTGTAAGGTCATTTGTTTTCCCTTATTGGTACAAACTGAGAAGACAAATTGTTTTAGAAGGAATAGCACTTCAACAAACATTTTACATACCAGACAGGTGTGGAGAATATTTTTAGAATCTGTTCATTACATATGATTATTTCAGCTTTTTACAGCTGCTCTAGATTTTATATCTCCTAATGCTAAAATTACTTCTTACTCTTCACATTAGCACTTTCATCAGCTTTTATATTTTCCTTTTAGAATTAGGCAGGCCACATATATTTCTGTATTTCTATTTCTCCAGCTCCAGGGAGATTTACCACAGAAACTTTTCTAATTCAACATTTACACTGCCTACCTGATTTGGTCTGAATGCTCCTGTTGAAATGTGTGTGGGACAGTAACTTCAGCCTCTTTCCCCTCTGCTCGCCTGGTGTTTTCCAGCAGCATGTGATGAGTTAGGGATCCGGAGGCTGGGCTTCAGCTGCATCCTGTGCCTGCCTGCCTGTCATTAATTCTATTGTGTGATGTTTACCCAGATTCATCTCATTTTCTTCCTTCTCTTCCCTTCCTTCCGATTGTAAGAGAATTCAGTTTACTCAATGCTAGTTCCCAATTACTAGATCCTCCAAAGGCCTTCTGTTCCTAGAGAGAATGGGTACAGCACAAATCCCTCCTGCCTGCTGCAGAGGTGCCATCACAGGCAGCTACAGCCATGGCTGAATGGGGATGGTGTTACTTGCTGTCCTCAGAACACAAAAGGTGTAGGACAGCACTTCTAATTCAAATAGATACAAGATTATGTTTTTTACTGGTTTCTATTGTTTATAAATATAAACATTAATGCTTGCACCTATGCCTTGAAATAATGAATTTTTGCAATGACTGCTTTTGTACAAATTACAAAATTGTAATTTGCTTCTGCAAATTACAGAAGAAAAACTGAATGGTCCCACATCAACAGAAAAATAGACACCACAGAGAGTGGAAACTGTCCAGTAAGACAAGCTTGTACATATGCCTTCAACCAAGCTAGACATCTTTCATGCTCTTGTCCTTAGAAAGGTGGACCTGCAGCCCACAAGGGTCTCACTAGGAACACTGCTTCCACCATAGAGGATGGCTGAGTTCTCAGATGAAAATATAAGATGAAGCGTAAAATGTGTACTTTGCAATTGCTGACGTGTTTTCACCTGAAAGCTGAGCTGCTGTATTCAGCTCCAATGAATACAGTCAGAGTGCCAAACTCTCTTATTGTTGGAGCTGTGGGCATGAGAACATAAGCTGAAAGAGAACACTAAATGATTTAACTGCTATACTTCTGGAAATGTCAATTGGTTGTGACTGCTGAGTATTTTCCACTGAGAATGCCATGTAGTCCTGAAATACTTCATGTGATATTGAACTGAATTGAATTGATCAGGCTGGCAACTGCCTGTTTGTCACATTCTGGAAACTGATTTCAGGTCTTCTGTGTTTGCAGTGGATGCAAATTATTTTCTTCTAGAGCCCTCATCATTTGCAACAAGACAGAAAATAATTTAAACAATATGAAGACAGTTTTGTTCCTGCTTTACTCTGGATCTTCTGGGAAGGTTAATAGCTATTATTGCAGGCCTATTAACTTGGAGTAAATAGACTTGAGCTGGGGTGTCTGTCATCCTTCCTTGCTGCAACTTGCCAGGTCTCTGATGCCATGAAAGTAGAAGTGGTGTGGAGTCCCAGACTCAGCTCTGAACAGCAGTGAAGGCTAAAATGAGTTTTGCCATTTCACACAATTTCAGACCCTTTTTGCCATGGAAAAAAAAATGGGGGAAAAGGCAGATGGTTGAACTGAGTTCTGAAAAAAAAGTTTTTAAAAGTACACAGTGGGACAGGAAGTTGCAATTGCTTGAACACTTCAGACTACACATCTGACCACAGCAATAGCTGATGAAACATGTCTGCTGCAACCAGTCCAGCTTTACAGGACTCTGGTGCAAGCAAAGGCAACATCAGGAGTGGTCTCTGAGCTGCACACTATCCCAGGACTGTATCTCTAGTTGGCCTTGTGGGAACTCGGAGGTGCAAGCAGAAGTTCATAACTTTCTTAGCAGTCAAAATGGTATGATGGGCACCCAAGCAAGGAGAATGTTTTGTGCTTCCACCTACCAGGGGATGCTTGTACCATGTAGTCAGTGTATTAACTGACTAATATAAATAAATCACTTTTAAGGGAACTGTAGCCTGACGAAACGTGGCATTACTCAGTCTTCAATTGCTTGGTCCCTTGAACATAGATGTCATGCGTTTGACTTTGCTGTGTCTATTCCCCCCACCCAAAAATGGGAGTTCAATTCTGTGTACACCCACCAGTACATTCAAACTGAAGGATTATAGTTCTGAGGATGATGTAAAGTACTTATTTTCTAGGACTTACACAAATTTACCACAAACCACCAAAATGTAAGAATAATTAATTTACAGCACTTCCCTTACTTTGAAGATTTCAGCACAAAGTCATACTTCCTGCAGCCAACAGAGTAACAATACTTGCAGCTGTTTACACCATATTTTGCTGGCTGCTTGGTAAGGTCCTAGAAAAGGCTGTCAAGAACTTTTTCTATGTTTTCTTCCAACAAATGTCTTGGGGAAGAATGGGTCAGCTGGGTTAGCAGTTTGGATAATTGATTTCAGAAATGTAACAATCTAGCCAGAAATATATCCACCTTTATTCCTCTGTAATTCCCGTGTAATAATGCCTTCTGGATTTCTTCTGTTTGCTTTTCTGAGTCAGACACCACTCCGGAGATGTTAGTTCATCTTGTTTTTAAGAGTGGCAAAGAAAGGTTGTTCGGGGTCTGCCAGAATCTGCACGACTTAATGCACTTCTCTGTCTCTTCAACCAACACAATAATCCGACTCCTTGATGCACGTCTTGGCACCAACTTTCCCTGCTCTCAAAGGAGATATGCTCAGCTGCCCAGTTACCCACTTGAATTTACTGCCATGGTGCCTTCCACATCCCACAGACTGACTCTTTCTCACTAAAAATAAAGGCATTAAGAGATCTGTAAGGAGTCCAAAGTCCCTGTGTGTCTTTCCTGAATGCCTCAGGACAAAGCTGCCTTCAGTGAAGGTTATCCCTGATCTAGTCTTCAGAAAGGCCATAGATAACCTTCTTCCTACCTGGATGGGTCCAGGGGATGTCTGTTTTGATGAACCAGGCTGAATGTTCCAGTGTCAGCTGCAGAGTTGCAGCTGAAAGCAGAGGGAAGATTGAACCTCCTGTAGCAGCAGGAACTCCACAGGCTTCTTTCCTGCTATTCAAGGGCCCATAATTGGATGCAGCCAGAGAATCAGAGATTGTGGGCCAAGCACAGGGAAACTCCAAGCACACTAGGGAGAATGGCAGAGGCAAGTGCAGTGTAACCACTGTTCTTGCTTCTTGAAGCTGAAAGAAAATAAAGAGAGTGGTTATTTAGACCCCTATTCACTGCCTAAAGCTTTTTAGTTTTGCTAATACAACCTTTGCCCACAAAGGCCATTTTCTCAACTCTACCTATTATTTTGGCTTTAGAGGCACAAACCCTCATTCCTAAATGATTGTTTTGAGCTCAAAGATCACATTGACACACTGCTGAACAAAGAGAGTAAAGCAAGAGTCCTGGACTGGTGGTAGAGTCACAGAAAGGCAGGGATGTGAAACAGGCTCCATGAGATATTCAGGCATAGAGCTCTCTCTATAACCAGGAAACTCAGTGTGTTCTTTGTCAAAGGATGCCTTTTCTCCCTGCTGCCTCAGGAGAGAGATCACTGCTAAAGTGACAGTAGCTTTGTTTACACTTCTCTCAGCTTGCCAGAGATAAGTGTAGAAGTAGTAGCTTGCCAGAGTAGTAGTGGACCAAAGCCTAGAACAGTCCTGAAACTTGAAGTGTAGCAGCATTGCAAGACACCAGCATAGATTACTTAGTCCAAGCAAATCTCACCCACTCTTGCAATAACAATACTGGGGACCCAAAGGCATGAGTCCTGCAACATCCTTCCAACGACACTTGGGATAAATGGGGGCTGCAAAGAACCTTGAGACCTGCTGTTGATTCATTTTTAGTGAGCTGTGGGGTTGTCCCAGGTTTCACAGCAAATGGGTAAAAGCTGGGTCTTGTAGGCAAACACAAGAGGTGAGCTACAGGTTTGCCCTTGAGTGTGGCCCTGTGTGGGTGCAGCTGGTGGGGGCTGCCTGGGGCAGTGGGGACCAGCCTGTCCTGTGCCCCCTTGCAAGAGAGCCTGAGTACAATACCTTCCACCAGCTGGCACTGGTACTTGCTGTAGTTCCCCACAGAATGCAGATGCAGCCGGTTGCCCTGCTGGGTTTGAAGGAAGCTTTTGACAAGAAATATCTCATAAGGGGGAATGAGGACTTCCTTCTCAGATGTGTGGTAAGAAAAGCCTTGCACAGCTGCTCCCAGGCAAGTGGTCACTGTGAACAAAGTTTCATTCCCAAACTTCTGGGCTTCATTCCTGAGGTGGGAGGTAGAAGTGAAACGGCCAAATCGCACCCTGCTGCCTACCTTGGCCTCGATATATAAGTCCTTTACACCTCTGTGGACCTGGTAGCACTTATGTTCCCCCATGCTGATCTGCCATTCCTTTAATATCTGGATAGCGGTTGTTAGGTAGAAGTGAAAATATTTAAAGCTGAAGTTGTGTCTGTAGTGCTCTGGAGAGATTCCTGCTGTGGATGTAGCCCAGTTCAGCTGCGAGTGCAGGGAGGAGTTCATGGTGTAAGCCATGAGGACAGTGGCATGGCTGGCATGCATTTCCCTCAGCAGACCTACAGGGCTCTTCAGCAAAGCCTCCTGAGCCTTCTTCCAGAGACGAAAGTATTCCTTGTTAGCAGCTATTTCCTTTTGAAAATAGTCTCCTTGCTCCAGTTCTTCCATCATCTCCTCTCTGCACCCCAGATACTGGTCATCAAAGGAATGCAGAGCCATATCCATCTGGATGGGAGACGCAGCCTGCAACATAAAAGCAAATAAGGATTAGCATCAGAAGTGTGAATTTCTTGTGTATCTTTGTGGATACAACCAAGTTTTTCTCTACCCTTTCCTTGCCTCTTTGTTATTATTGGCAGAGCAAGCAAGGCAGGTAGCAAATCTTTAGCAAAACCCTCCTGAGTAACCTCAGGTTATTGTCTATACACCACCACAGGTCAGGATGACAGAGTTCTTATTTTATATGGATGTGCTACATTAGAATCTCCCAGGAGCATAGGTCAATTTAGACAGGCTGGAAAAGGAAAGGAAAGATTCCATGAGATCTACTCACAAAAACTCTATGAAATCACCTGGCTGCAAACAGGACGAACATTTCAACCAAGTAACTAAACAAATTAAGACAGTTAAGAAATGGAACTGAAGAATTGAAAGCAGAAAAGTTAAAACTGAACCAAAGACTCCTTAAAGAACCTGTTTCAAATAGAAAAAAAAAGTTTAATTCTGTGGTATAAGAAATTTCATTATTTCAAATAAAAAAGCAATATTTACCTCTTTTACCAGTATTTGTGAGAAGATCAGCAACAGGAGGCTGCCCAGTGTCACCAGCTTCACAGAGTCCACCCAAGACACTGTAAAGAACATTTTTTTTTTTAAAGGAAAGGTAATTTGCACCTGTGTCTTCCTGTTTTTCTTTGAACTGGAAAATTCTGCAGTTTGTAATTTGTTCTCAGGTTTTGGTGGCCATTCTTCAACCAGAGATCATTCACCAAATTCTCACTGCAATTCAGAAGTCATTAATCAATCCAAGCAGACAATTTACTGGTAGAAATGTGCCCAAAATCCATAAGGTGTCTGGTTGCAGGAACTTCAGCTGGCATAAGTGTCCATCACCTTGACAGTTCTTTTGATTCCAAGGTGTTTGGTGTTGTTCTCGCTAAAAGGAAGAAAACCGTGGCTTGGAGAATACTAAGGCACTTCTCCTGAGGAGAGGTGTTTCAGGGTGACTGCTCCCTGGTTAAGAGTTCAAAAGCCCTTTTAAAGAAGTTGACTCTGATAAAGCCAACGCAGAAATGCAGGGTAGGTTGGGATCCCATCTGGAAGCAGCGATAACCTAACTCTCCTTCTCCTCCTTATCACCCCCTGCTTTCTACCCACTTGTGCCAGTCCTCCTCCTACAGCACTGCAGAGTGGCACCTCGCTGGACTGTGTACACTGGCACGGGAAAAATGAGTGTGTAAATGCAGAGTCTGTGCTGAGACAAACCTTTCTCTAGCAGCTGCTTTCTAGACACCCTTCCAAACACTGGCAGTGAGTTATTCACTCACAGAGCCCCATGGCCTCCTCCTTCTGTATGGAAAAAGGGCCAAGAACTGCCAAGGCTTGGTTCTGACAACAGAGAAGTGACGCCCATTTTCCATGGCCTGATAATAATAGCTTGGGTGAGGGGGGACCTCAAGACACGGAGTGATTCTCTGAGATGGGGGAGGTTTGTGAAGCTGCTTGGATTCTGTGGACAGAGCATCTGCAAAATATTGCTGAGATAGAGTGGGAGGTGACATAAAGGTCTCATACTGGGTTCTTTTCAAAGTGGTTGCTGCTGGTGACATTAGATGATGCCATGAAGTGCCATGAAGTAATGGATGCAGACAACCTAGTTCTGCATCCTGGAATGTCTCTGTTATCTTGGGCTGTATTTCAGTAAGTGATTGTTTGACTGCTAAAAGTGAGTCCACAGGAGGGCTCACGAATTTATTCAGAGGCAACTCCACCACTATTTGTGTAGAGATAAAACAGACTTAAACTGAGACCGGTTCCCTTGGGAGCTTGGCAATCATGATAAACACCCCCACTACAATGTCAATTCAGCTGCATATAATCCATTTGTAAATTATGTTCCTGGTTTTCCCCTCTGATTTGTGAATGTTTAGTATTAAGGGAATCAGGAGGACAGGAATTTGCATTTTCAAACGCTTCAGAAGCAACTCAAGTTATTATTAAATGCAAAGGCCAAAAGATGGCAGCAGAGGATTTGTGGCTGTGCTCAGCGCTGCATTAACCAAGCGACAATCGAATTCCTCCATTTCAGCAGTAAATTTGTAACGTGATCCGAGTGCTCAGATCCCCAAAGGTCATAATGACTTCAGCCCATGAAGAGATCTGATGACACAGAGCAGATGACATAATGGAGGCCTCCGGGTGTAACTTTTTTTGCCTGAAAAAAATATTTACTGAAAGGGAGAGAAAAAATATTAAACTAGCAGAAAGATGCAAATCGAGACAGGAAACTTTTTGTGCTAACAAAACCATGCAACAACCACAACACCCCTATTTTATTAGTGTACTGGATATTAGGATTCTGCAAATCTCTCTAGTATTTTTCCAAGCAAAAATTTCACTGTTTTCAATAAAGCACTCTGTTAATTTTTACTAGATGGCGTTCAGAGTAGAATTTTACTGTGAGCAGTGAAGCCCCATTAGTTTATGTCACTAGAGGAACCAGTCACAGGCGTTTGACCAAGACATGCAGAGATATTTTTTAAGTGTCTTCTCCTTGGCCAAGATCAGCATCAGCAGTGCAAGCCACAGCAGCTTGCCAAGCAAGGCTCACACTGGCAGCCACCTCTGCAGACTTCTCCTGTGTCCTTACTTCAGGACAAGGCTTTCAGAGAAATGCTGATCTGGGTACATGGTGAGTCAGGCAAAGCCTGGCCCTCGTCTCCCTCAGTGTCACAGAGTGCTGAACCTGTGACCTAAATTTCAATGTCATCATTTCTGATTCACTCTGGGGCATGGCAGGGGAGAAGGAAGCCTCACACACTGGGTTTCTGCTCCTCAGGGATCACAAAACAGGCTGTGTCTTCCAGGCATCTCTTTTACCACAGGTAAAAGTACAGAGGAACAGAAAGAAGCAGCACACCAGCCTGCTTTACAGTGCAGTATTTATTGCAATGAGCAGCTGAGGCTGCACTTACATGTAACCAGAGCTTTGGTCTCTGCCAGTTCCCTGAGCAGCCGCAGTCCCTGTCCTCGGAGGTGTGATCTGCTGTCTGCCTCTCAGGGAAGGAAAGCTGACAGAGTATATTGGCAAGGTTATGCAGAAAGATGCTAAGGTATAATATTAATACCAGAGGACAGAATGAAGCAGTGCAGAGGGGAGACAATATGTAGATAAAAATACACGTATATTTTATATATATATATATTTTTTTTTTTAACTACCAATTGTCTTGAATAAACAAAACACTGCCCAAATTTCAATCCATCCTTGAACCATTTTTTTTAAATTTCATAATGTTTATAGCTTTATTTTCTTCTTTTTAAATTTTTTTTGGCTGTTTAGATGCTTCTAGTTTCAAGCATGAATGCAGAAGCAACAGCTGAGAAGAGGTTGTTTGTTTTGTTTTGTTTTGTTTTGTTTTGTTTTGTTTTGTTTTGTTTTGTTTTGTTTCATTTTGTTTTGTTTTGTTCTGATGGGTATTTTTAGTTTCACTAGAAGCTGGTTGGAAAAAAGAAAAAAAAACAAAAAACCAAACCACCAAAAACCAGAAAAACCAAGACACTTCGAGGGGTTTTTTTTACAGTCACGAAAAGCAGCACACAAATGCAAGGGCTCAGCTAAAAGGACTCCTCAAACACACCTTTTTGGGATTTATTTATTGTTGCTATACAGCAAATTTTATGACAGAGTAATCAGAAGAGTGTACCAGAAGCTGATTGCTATCTATGCAAGAGTATTTGCACACTTCTATCTTTACAAATGATCCTACTGTGATGCATATTTAATGTGATTATACTACATGAAAATACTGAACTTTCCCACTAATTGGAAGAGGAGGCAGGTGTTCTTCCTTCTTCACAGCGAGCATCCCAGGATCAGATCCATCACATTTACACACACTGTGGCATTCTTCTTCTATAATCCTCCTGTATTTTGCAGAAGAGGATAAGAGATCTAGTGATGTTTCCAAGGCATGCAGTGGTTTTCTTGAAACTAATCCCTATTTTCCACACATTGTGTACTGGGGATTCAGGTGTAAGGAAATAAGACAGTGTCTTCTGGTGACAAAATACCACAAAATATGTCTGAAGAGAGACTTTATTGATGAAAGGAAGAAAGTTAATGGAAGTGGGATAATCCCTGCCTTGGTGTTCCAGCTGGTTGGGAGACAACAGAAGAAGACGCCAGTCCAGATGTTTTCCTTCCCTCCTTCCCAACCACGACTTCTTTCTCCTGTAGGGTTTGGAGTGCTCCAAGCCAAACGAGCAGAGAGACCTTCCCCTGGTCAGTATCTCCCAAAGAAGCGGTTGTAGGCCAAGGCAAACCCTACTTGGTCAGAGAGATAGTCACAGGGCGGGTAGTTCTCACAGCGCTCGTGCATCTGCTCCATGGGGCTTTTGTAGTACTCCAAGTACCTGCAGGAGACAGAGATGCCATTCTGCAGCTTCAGCCAATGCATTGGAGACAGTTCATACCCCTGACGCTGACGTGAAAGAAGTGACCTTCTGAAGCAATGCTCCCTGCAGTCCTCCAGGATGACCCAACAGAGGACTGGTCATGCTGAGTTAAACGTCTCCTTACACAGGCTTAGGCTACTTGATCAATGCTGGGAAATATGGGATTGAACCCAACTTAAATCAGTTGCTTTTGAGGTTTTATCAGCAAAGGATACCACAGAAGCTATAAGGATTTCGGGTTTTGGGGTTTTTTGTCTTCAATCTCATTCCCTAACTACCCAGAAATATTATTTTATTATATATTTAATTATGTATTTATTTTATTATCTTCTGCTTACCTTTATTTTTGCCCACTAGCCATTATTTTCCTTTAGCTTAAACACTTCTCTCTAGCAATCCTCACTTCTGTTGTAGACAGGAGCATTACCCCTATGTAGTTTTTTCTTTTCTTTTTTTTGACAGGCTAAGAAAGCCCAGGTTTTTTTACTGTACATCCAAAGTACACAGTCTCAACAGTACACTTTGGCTGTCATTCTCAATTCCTCTTCTATGTTTGGTTACTCTTTCCTAAAGATTGTACACACCACCACAGAAATCCCACCAGTACCTCATGAATTTTTACATTATTTCTGTATTGGAAAGAGTAGCTTAACAACCTCTTCCAGGAAATGTATGAAGAACTTCCCTGCATTACCTGAAATGTCTCAAATAGCTGGGAATTCTCCAAATCTTTGTGTCTACTTTCTGCACAAGTAAATATATATTCTACAGCTTCAGAAAGAACAGCCATTCTGATCTAGCCTTATTCCTGCAACAAAGCTGCTGTAGGAAAAACTATTCTTTGTGGGAAACCAGAGGCAATGACCAAGGCTCTATGATTCTCATTATCCTAAAAATTGGTTCTGATGACCCTGTAGGTTGGAGTAGCTTCTACCTTGTATCCCACTGTCTCCATGGCTGTCTTTCTCCCTGGGAGGAAGACTAGAGTCCAACTATGAGCCTTCAAATGGGTTTTAATGAAAAAAGAACCATTTTTCCATTACTGAATGTCTCCTACAGCCTTTTTCCTTCAACACAAGCAGGTAATAACATAGCTCTACAACAAAATAATGCTTTGTCATGCCCTATGGCCTTCCCACCCCCTCTTCAGAACAGGTCCAGAGTCCAGCTCTCAGCCCAGCTCCTGAGCTGTTACCATTCATAAGGGCTGGCTCTCTTCCTCCTCTTCACAAAGGCATTGGCAACTTCTTTTTTAATCTTGATGCCTGCCAAGAGAGAACACAGCAGGTTAGGTGCAGCACTGAAACACACAGACCAGTCCAACCTCTGAAAAGCAGAATCTACTTTCTTCACAAGCAAATGACTGCCACAAACCACCCTAATGGCCCATTCATCTTTCCCCATCCCACTGTCCACTCAAAGCTCCCTCCTCACTGCAGCCTTCACATCTCCATGGAGCAAGGGCTTTTTCTGTCATAAATTCCATTTCCTTATCACACAGCATAATCTGAGTCTGCAGCAAATGTGCAGAAGGCATAAAATATGAATAAGAAGAAAATTAGGAGAATGTCACCCTCTCTCCCTGGCCTACTTAATTTCAGAGTCTTGGCTTCCTTTCTTTGTCTGGACTCTGGCTGAGAAGGATGTGGGATACCAACCAGAAGACCTTAAAGCACCTCCAGTGAGCCATGAGCAGCAGGCAGCACACAGAAATACCAGTGCTCACATGTACAGAGCTCAGTGAAAGGTGAAGAGTATAAAACAGTGACAGTAAACATCACCCAGTGAGAAATACACCCAAGATGTGCAAAGACCCCAGCATTCAGAACCTGGAGAACATAAGAGATGTTTCAGCCATGAGAGCATTTGCCCCTGCTCTCCACTAGCACATCATGTGTGCACAGTTGCTTCTTTGCTGCCTTGGTTGTCATTGTGCAAACACCATGGTGCTGTGAAGGACCCCACAAACACCAGGCACAGCCACTTCCCAGCCCGAGCCAGGGCTCAGCACAGCACAACCTTGCTCCATGGGATGCTCCCACAACAGCAGAGGTGTGCACAGGTACCAGCACAGCAGCAGCACACCAATGCACATTTCAGCATGGAAACTGCCAAATTGTTGCTCTCTCTGGGGAAAAAATGATTCTAAGACCTCTGCCTGTGGGGAGGTGGTGGGGTTTGTCCCTTCCCTCATCATCACGGAGTGTTTGGCTGTGTTTCTCTTTGGAGGTGAGAGGTATCCTGTCTAGCAAACTGAGATTTAGTCTGGATCAAAATACTGACTATACAGAAACTGCCAGGTAATGAATTGTCAGAAACTACCACCTTTCCCTGAATAGTTTTTAAGTGTTTTTTTCTCTTTCCCAATCTGTGTTTGTATTGGCTCACTGGAAAAATACCAGCTTTCATGCTTCTCAGCAGCAATGTTATCCTTTAAAGTGTGAGAAAGGAGAGACACGAGAGAACAAAAAGGATTTTCCATACAGATTTCTGCCAGGATCAGCTTGCTGCAAGAGTTGTGAACAACCCAAGGTGTGCAAATCCCAGCATCCCAGGTGACCTGACAGGAGGGACTGCATCCCCCAGGAGCAGCCAAGGAAGCCCTCCTCTTTCAGGGTTTCCTTGTTGCAGGATTTGGCAGGAATGTCACAACCCATAGATGTGGGCAGCTTCTGCTCTCAGAGCAGCCTGGGGATGAGCAGTCACTCTGGGCAGGTCCCTGAAGCCGGGTCAGAGCAGGGGGACTGTCAACACCAGCCTGTTTCACGGGAGGCAGATGCACCCAGCTGCTAGCAGCGTGCAGCCCCCGTGCCTCGCCAGGGCTCTGCTCGGGGGCTCTGGAGCCTGGGGCAGCAGCACACCACGAGCACTGCTGGCCCTGCTGCTGCAGGGACACTGGCTATGTCACCTGCTCACACGGGAGGGGCTCTGTTTGCTGCACATGCTCCTGCCCCTCAGGGACTGCAGAGATGGGGAGAGAAAGGGGAAGAGCTGGAGAGGGACTCGGCATGGTTCTTGTTCAGCCCTTGAACCTGCCAAAGGGAAGGAGGAAGGCAGATGCAGGAGAATGGAGCTGAGGTTCAGTCAGAATGATATACTCACTGTCAGCACTGAGAGATCCTGAGGGTTCTTTGGGATCTGCAAGACAGACAGATAGACAGAAAGGAGTCTGCTTGTGAGTCCTATGCTTGTGAGTTGTCCTCCTCTGTAAGTGAATCCCACCAGTGACTGGCCAGATCCAGCTCCCCCCACTTACCTATAAGGTCTGTTTCTCCCCAAATGGTTTTATTAACACCCACCATTTAGACAGAGACTAAATGCTAAACCAGTTGAAACATATTAAAATGTTCAAATTCTCTGCTGCAATTCAATATTCAACTGAGATGGGGGTGAGTGGGTGTTGACCAGTGGAAGAAAATGCCCAGCAGAAGATGGGGGCCTCTGTTCCCAAGCCCTCTGTCATCCGTGACGCTCCAACAGAGACCTGAAGCTGTGCAATGACTGGTGGTGCATCTCCTCCCCCCCAGAGCTCTGTGCCTCTCCCAGACTGGAGGAAGGCTGACAGAAGCTGCAGGGCTCAGCAGTGCTCTGAGAGCCTTCCTGGGAAGATGTCCCCTTACCTTTCTCACAACAGCAGAGTGCTGCCAGGGCCAGGGACACGACCAGCAGTGCCAGCAGACTCCTCATGTCTTCTTTGGCTGTGCTAGTCTCCCTAACCTCAAGCTTTCCTGGAGGTTATTGAAGTTCTCCGAGGCTTGCTTTTGGGCAGCAGTTTATATGCTGTGATTTCTTGGAGAGATCAGGGATCTGGCTTGTGTTCCAGTGTCTGTGCTCCAAAACAAAGCCCGTCCTTTGGGCTGGGAGATACTGGATCCTGGCAGTCATTTTGGCATCTATCTCATGACTCGGGGCATTTCCAGAAGATTTTATCTGAGGTTTTGAATGGGGCTGTTGAAGAAAAACAACTGGATTTTAAAAAATCATTTTTCTTACAAACTTGAAAGTCATTCTGTCATGCTGGAAAGCCAGGGGAGAGACCAGCACACTGAAGTAGAGCAATTCTTTTCACATGATGGGCTTTCTCATGTGGAGTTTCTCAAATGAGACTGAACACAATAATGACCTTTTCCTCCACCCCACCTTGACTCATTACCCTGAGGGTAAAGAAACCTGTAAATCACTTTGCATAGGACAAACACAATAGTTTTTCAGACAGTTTCACAATTTCACCAAATCACTTTGGAGACATGAGTTTTTTATACTTTTAGGAACTTCAGAAGTTAGTTTGAGGGAAGATCTTTCTATTTTTCTCCTGGAAATCTTCATCATTTAGAAGTTTTATCTTGGCTTCTCTTGGCTAAAAGTCAAATAGGCATTTGGACTCCAAAAGTGTTTTATCCTTCAGGACCCGAGTGGCAAAAGTTACTTGGTATGGCAAGAGCTTTTCATGGGCTGTGTGTCAATAACCCCACACTCCCCAAACCCACTGCCCAAGTCACCAAAGCCATGTCCCACAAACAGCATAGGAACCACAGAATCACAGAATATGCTGAGCTGGAAGGGACTCTCAAGGATCACCAAGTCCTGCTCCTGGCCCTGCACAGAACACCCAAGGCTCACACCCAGTGCCTCAGAGCATTGTCCAAACTCTTCTTGAGCTCTGTCAGGCTGGTGCTGTGACCACTGCCCTGGGGAGCCTGTTCAGTGCCCAAACACCCTCTGGGAGAAGAACCTTTTCATGAAATCCAACGTAAACCTCACCTGACACAGTTCCAGCTGTTCCCTTGGGCACTACCACTGATCACCAGGGAGCAGAGATCGGTGCTGCCCCTCCACTGCCCCTTAGGAGGCTGTTGAACACTGCAATGAGGTCTCCTCCTGGCTGAACAGACCAGGTGACCAAGTTTGGATAGTTGGTTTGTGTTTTTTTTAATCAAGTGTGCTCATTCTTTCTGGTAGCAGAGATATAATCTTCCTCCACTTCAGTTCTCTTCTTATCCATGTGCAGGGTTACAGAAGTAAAGTTTAGGAGGCTCCCAAGGAAAATCAGAGCCATTAAGGATTTTTCCAATTCTTAGAAACACTGTCTTTTAGCTTAGAGAATTTTCAGGATTAAAATAAACCCCAGCTTTTGTCCCTGTAAACTTTTCTACAGTCCAGGAAAGCTGAATATACTTGATGACGTCCAGCAAAAAGTCTTATATATATATATATTATTCCAGCAAAAAAGCAACAGTTAAAAAGTAAATAAACATCTAAAAATAATAGGTATTCTAGGAAAGTTATGCTTCCAGATGAATACTTGAAATAATATAAATATATAAATGTACAATTCTAGTAATCCAAACAGCTTTATTTATCCTCCCATCTTTTCCCAAGCTTTCTAACCAGCATGTAGTCTCTTAAATCTGTTTGGTTGTTGCTTATGCTAATGAAATCCCACAGAAATTTCTGGTGTTATGCATTATTTATACTGGTTAACTGGGGATTGGAATCACTGGATATTTCTGGACCCAGACCCAGACAGCACTAGACCTTGTGCCTTCTGTTGTGGTGGTGTCACAGTGTCAAGTCAAACCCAGACACTGCAGACTTGTTGATTTTAGCACATGTGAGTTTGCTCCAGTTGGTGATCACAAGATTCATCTACTTGAGAAGATAGAGGGCAAGTGTGTGTGGAAATACCTAATCTGTACAGGGTTTTTTCCCTTAAAATTATTTCTCTATCACTTTTTCCTCTGGACAAAACTTTAGCAACTGTCAGGGTGGAGTTTCCTATCAGAAGTGTTTTCAATAAATAAATCACATTTCTTTCCCAAATTCAGTTTCAGAGCTGGCAGACCTTGAAGCATGTTTTGCAAGGAGATGCATGTTTCTAAAGGGCCAGGTAGATTTGGCTCCAGACTTAATTTCACAGATTAGTCAACAATGTAATATTTTATACATCATGGACTTTGATTGCATGCCATGAATCTTTTTCCAACTTCCATAATTTGCAGGTGCCTGTGTAAGCCTGGAGATGTGAATGCTGAAACCATCTGTGTTGAGCTGAGATGGATGTTATGTCTCCTACACAAATCACACCAAGGTTTGTCCCAGCTGCTGTGGCTGCTGTCAAGCCCAGAGCAGCATGGAATTCTTGGACATGTCAGCACTGGTGCCTTTTGGCCTGGGGACAGGCCCTGGTGATGGTGAGCAGAATGCAACCATACTCACTCCTCAGGGGTCTAGGAGGGGCTCAGTGCACAGGGTCAAGCCACATCTTGATTTCAAATGATTTGTGAATAGTACAATAAAATTGTTCTATGTGAACAAAGTTGGGCCTGACCACAAACACTGGATTTCTTTTTTTATTTATTTACCACCAGGAGCCCCTCTCCAGCTTTGATTTCTGCAGCTTTCAAGTGCTACCAGAGTAGTTTCAAGTGGAAGGGTTTTCAAAGGGGATTGCAAAAAGAAATACAAGTGGACCACACACTCCTTTCTAAAAGAGCACCTAACATCAGGACCTGATGGTAGCTGGATTAACAAGAGGCAGCTTACAGGCTTTTTCAGTCATCAACTCTCCGCCTAACTTTGTTTTAAGATTAAATAGTGCCTTCTGGATTTTTTTTCCCCAACTGAAGAAAGATTTGATTTTCAAAAAGTGCATCTGCATTCTGAACACTCCACTGGTTTTAGATTAATTCTGGGAGCTGAAACTGTCCAGTGACCTCTGAAAGAGCTACTTGTAGAACTGGGAACAAGAACATTATAGGCTCTTCCAAAGCCATATGCTTGCAAGGTTTTTCCCCATAATCTGCAACAGAATGTATGACACACAAATTCAGTTCCTTCATGGAGAATTGCATACCCCCTTCCAAAATACTGTGAGTCATGAGAAGATAGTATCAAACCAGCAATTTATTTCGTAGTAAACCCCCACATCCTGAACTCTCAGTGATCTCTGCTACATCAGCTCAGCGCTAATTAACACAGTGTAGGAATCCATGGCTACATGGGAGAGAAGCAGCGGGCAGGATAACATACAGGGATACAAGCAACTGAGTATGTTTCAGAGCCATTGCAGTTTTGGGGAGGATACCCTGGACTCCAGGCCCCAGGGTGGGGACAGATCATCCTTTACTTAGTCCTCCTCCTCCCCCCAAAATAGTGCTTGTAAGCAGCAGGGTAGCCGTGGCGAAAGGCGTACATTTCACAAGGGTAGTAGTCCTCGCAGAGCTCCCTCTGATGCTCGTAGTGCGCCTTACTGCGCTCCCTGACCCTGGAAAGGCAGGAGGGAAGAGGGGTAAGTGCTGTCATCTTAAATATCTCTCTACAGCCCTTTCCTGTCCTGAAACTCCCCACTTGGATTAAGGATCCACCATCAGAGTCCATCATCCAGCTGCAGAGGTCTTAGCACGCCAGCTTCTGTGTTTACCACAGCCAGGGACTACAGCAGGAGTGTTTTGCCTCCTCAAGCAACCTTTTATTTAGGGGCTAAGTAAGGTGATGGGGAGAGGGGAATGGCTCCTGCCTCAAGTTGAGAAAGGGTCCTCCCTTTGCAGCCTTGCCCAGCCTGCCCTCTTCTGCTCTTTCGTAAACATATACATAGAAAAAAGACCTGAAATATTCTGCAAAGGGGTCAGCTGGTACTGAGGAGAAGGTTTGCCTTATGCCTCACTGAGAGATGATTTCTGTGCTTCAGTCTTTATTTTCACAAGCCTTGAATAAGGCATGAAATTGGTTATATCTGTATTTTATAAATGAGGCCCTCAGATGGCCCTTTGATTTAGAAAAGGTCATGCAAGCTCTGCATGAGATCTGAGGACTAAAAAAATATCTCAAATGAGCTTTCTTTTGGACCATCCCACATTCATTCTCTCTCCTTCTGTTGGTGCTTCCTTCAGAAAAATTCATCAGTCTTCTCAGCATCAAAGGACCTGCTCTCTGTTATCTGAATTCTTGCTTTCCCTGGGTTTGGGGACTTAAACAGTACCTCACACTGAAAGAGTGACTGAGGCTTCTCACAAGTCACCATGGCTGCCACCCCTGCTAACAGCCTGTCTTGGCAAGGAGGAACCTCTTCCCACTTCCCAGCTCAGCATCCTGAGGCCGTGACATACCTCTCCTGAGTGATGGCTCTCAGTCTGCTGTCAGCCTGTATGAAGTCATTGGCCCTTCGCCTGTTGAGGAAGGGATCTGAAAAGGCAAGGGGTTATTCAGACTGCCACTTTGTCAATGCCAGATTTCAACAAAAGCTGGCTTCCTCCTTTATAACAACCTCCTTGTCTGCCCTCTTTTAATTGTGTACAGTTAAATCCAGGACCTTTTAATATTCCCTCCTGTCCCCTGGCTGGTTCATGTGTAGGCTCTCTCAGTGGCTAGTGCAGCCTGTACAGAAGTGCCCATGCTGCTCTTGTTCTGCTCTTATTCAAATCACCCAGAGGAATGGTACTGTGATTTGGCTGCCACAGCCCCTCTGACTGAGTGGAGCCTGGCCCAGAAGAGGTAGGCACCAAGCTGCACAGACCATGGGACATCTGAGCACTCTCTGAAGAACTACAAGAACTGTGAAATTGTGCACAGGAGGGGCCTGAGTAAATCTCTCTGCCTCCAAGGTTAGACAGTCATTGAGAATTTTGTGTGGCAGTTTTGGACTGAGGGGCCTGAAAGTCCCTTCTGACTTTTTTGAGAAAAATCCCAGTCCTGTTGCAGAGTTCAGGAGTCTGTGGATGTCATTGGGCTTCCACATGTGCCGTTGTGTTGCTGACTACCTGCTTTGTGAAATCCTTCTTCCAGATGTCCTAATGTCCTAATTTCTTTTTCATTTCAATTCACCTGTTCTCCAACTTCTCCAGGATATTTCTTGCTCCAAAGTGACACTCTTCACCCTTTTCATGCTTTTCTTGTGACACTCTCCCTCTTCCAGCCAAAGGATCCCTCCTATTCACACCTGCCTACTTCCAAGGTGCTTAGAGTAAGCTTCTCCGTGTACTTGGGGGAGAATAAATTCTGTATGTGGCTTCTACAGTGGCTCTTTCCATGCTCATCCCAGAGCTTTTTGAGCAATGCCCTTTTTTAGTGTCAGTTAACCTGATTTTGGTACACAGAGGCCTGAGCTCTGTTCTCACATTCTGCTTTCCAATTCTCATTATATTCTATGCAAAATAGGGGTATGAGCTTGTGCCAAAACATGTGAAGTCTTCCTTGAACTCTCTCCCTTTTCATTCTGAAACTCTATCACTCAGTAAATTCAATTTCCCTGGGCTCAGGTGTTCTACCTATTTTATCCCTCATAGGAGTATGAGTAAATTATATTGGACATGTTTGTAGCACTCTTCAAATTCAATAAAATAGTAAAGCAGTCTCTTACTGAGATACTCATGGGACTCCATGCTCTCATGGGACTCTGTGGAAAGAAAGAATGAAACATGTATTATGACACTGTATTGATGGGGTTCAGTATTTCATATACCACAGATCAATAGAAAACACACAGAAATCAGAGAAGCCAGGTTTTAAGGCACATGTTTAAAAGGAAGAGAAAGGGATCAGTGGTGTGACCTAGAATTTATCTGAGGAGTTTAAAGTGCTCAGGAGTTTAATACAGAGCTACCTGGTGATTTAGTCAGTGCTTCCAGACTCACGCTTGGTCATCCAGCCTGATTGTCCAGCATAGCTCCTCACCTTCTGCTCCTGACACTACAGTGATGGGATAACCAATTTGCCTTCAAAGCTTGCTTGTGTTCTTAGAGAATGGATTAGCACAGTGAAATGCTCTTCTTGCATAAAGCACCATCTTGCACGAAGCAGCATCTTCATTCCACCAATATGGAACTGTGTGCCTCACCAGGAAAAGGGGATGATATTACAAAAGGATAAAGAGAAATCTTCCAATGAGCAAGGAATAATTAAGAATTTGCACTCTTATCACAGCTCAGACAACAAAGGGACAAAAAGAGGAGCAGTCTATGAGGTGAGCTGGAACAGAGAGGAAGGGCTTGAAGCATCCTGGACCATGAATTCCAAAGGCTGGAGATAACAGCTCTGGATCAGGGCTAGGAGGATCAGACACAAGGCAGGAAAGCAGGCAAGAGATCAAGTTAAGGGCAAAGAAGACACAAAATTAAATGAGAAACATCTGAACAGACCCATAAATGTCTGCAGGTTTGGAGTTTTCATTGTACCCCATAATAAATGTCACCTACCATAGGAAGTGGCAGCCACCACCAAGACAGCCAGGAGTGTAAGGACGACGAGAGTGCGCATTGTGCCAGTGCAGGGACGAATCTGTCACTCTGTCTTTCTCACTGGTTTTGCTCTCTTCTCACTGAGGCAGCTGAAGATCCTGGGCTGACTGCAAAATTAGCAGTGGAATGTTTATTATGAAAACAGAGCTAGAAGGGAGCCCATGAAAGAGCCTGGGCAAGGTGACAGCTAGCTGGTACACACTCTTCTTGGAACTCTTACAAAACATCTTCTATTAGCAGACTGGATTAGGTTTTGGGAAGGAAGGGGCATGCCCCCTTCCTCTCATAGCTCAGGGCTGGGGGGCATGATCCAGAGGCAAAGATGTCACTAGCACTCCACACTCAGAAAAGCTGGCCTAGGCGAGTGGAAGGAATTTCACAGGCTGCCAGGGCCCCAAAGGCAGAGGTGTGTGTTGATCCCAAATATAAATGTTTGTTTTTCTGATTTTTCCTCTGATCTGCTCTCTTTGCCCTCACCAGCCCAACTCTTCTGTCAGCTTTGCCAATGGAGACAGGGAGCATGAGGCTTCAAACATCCCAGTCCCACTCAGTCCCCCTCTCTCCAGCTGCCCTCTGCTGCAATGCCAGCTTTCCAGCTAGCAGAGGAGGAATATAACCCTGCTGCCCCTTTTCATCTCCTACTTTATTGCCTTGGGGGTGACAAGCAGCAACCTGAAAGAATCCCTCTGCTGGTGTGCTCATGATTTTTGCATTGAGATGACAGCAGCACCCAGAACTCTGTCTCTGAAGGCTCTCACTGTGGTGCTGACCCCAGACTCCTCCTGCTGCCCAAAGGACATCTTGGTGGAGGCAGAGGCAAACATTTCCCTCTCTGATCTAGCACTAGCAGTCCTTGCCTCATGTGCACCAAAGGCATATGCCAACGTAAGGCTTTTCATCTGGGATGAATCTTCAAGGCCAGCAGTCTCAGGGAGAATTACCTTGCCTTTAACACCTAAAAGAGTTTGACTGGATCTGACACCAGGGACAGCAGAGATGGACAAAACATGGGGCATTCCACTCTCCAGCTCTTAAAACAATAGGAAGCAGTGAAAGAGAAAAGGAGTTACAGAAATGGCTATCCCTGCTGAGTGAAAAGGAAAGACTTTGCTAGAGGAAAGGTAGGGAGGGGGGTGGGCACCCACTGCCTGCCAGCCCTCCCCCAGGGGCAGTGATGGAGCTGGGACCCCCACACTGCCTGGGGATGAACCCAGGAAGCCACTGGAACCATTCTGATGTCTCATGCAAGCTGTGTCTACTGCCTACTACTGTCTATGTGTATATGCAGGAATCAGGATTTCTCACTGACAGGATGCAAAGTGAATGCACTCTGGCTGCAGGCCATTTTCCCCAAACCACTGTGCTGTTGTCACTGCTGCCACCTTCAGAGGCCAATCTGTGAAGCCGCACTGAAGGTAACACAGCCAAGAACTACAGGGACATTTAGCCAGAGCCCAACACTTAATCAGTGAGGAGTGAATTCCATTGGAAAAATATTTCTCTGGGCTTTGCAATTTACTCTTTCAATGTCAAACTCATGACCCTTACCTGAAGCCTCCTGTTTCAGGAAAAAAAACTGACCAGGGACTTCAGACCAAAGAGAAAGAATTGCTCTTCATCCACGTTATCCCACCCCATGAGGAGAGCAGCTCAGTCCTGCACCATCAAGGCCCCCCACTACACATCCACTTCTTGCCTGTTCAGAGCTTAGCCTGAAATGAGGAGGAAAACTTGGGAAAAAAAGCCATAAGTTTGCTATAGACACAAGGTCAAAGGGGAACTGAGACTTTGCTGGTGCCGCTCTGTGCCCTGCCACTCCAGTCTCTTTCAGGAAATTCTCTGCTCTGGGATCCTTTTCATTTCTTAGAACTTAGAAGTTTTTGACTTATTGTTGAATGTGGATTTTATAGGTTTCCTAAATGTCTTGTACAGTAGCTGCTAAGAAAGAAAAACACAAGGGAGAGGTTGGAGGACAGACCCCAGTGGGATAGCAGTGGGGCACAGAGAGGAAGATGCTGGGTGTACTTTGGAAAGAAAGTGATGCTGCCCAGTGGGAAACTCCAACACACTTTTGAGCCAAACCCTCTTTATTTGTCTTCACTCAGAGCAGAGCTTCCTGCTCCCTAGGAGACTCTGCTCCCATTTCAGAGGACTCTGATCCCACAATGCCTGGAGCATACCCTGCCATCAACCACAGGAGAACAGCCACAAACACCACTTTAACCCAAATGTTTCATTTGTTACCACAGAAGCAATACATTTTTCAAGGGATGAGTGAACATGCCAGCTACACAGCCCTATTCCAACAAATCTCCTTCGGGGAATTCTTCCTTCGCAAAAATACTCCTTTCTCTTCCCCCTGCACTCCATACTTTCCCAGCACACATCTCCCCTACTCAACAGCAGTGGGCTGCCCTGGGGTAACACCCCATGCCGCACAGTGAGCCCAGTCCCTCTGCTTCCTTTCAGCATCCACTGGTTAGAAATACAGAAAGGAGCTAAGACAAATCTGCACATGCCAGGGAAATCTCTGTAGACTCCAAATAAAGGAGGAATCAGAAAAGCAGCCCTGATGTGTCTGCTGCTGGAGTGGAAAATCACAACACTACACACGCTGTAGCAAACACTCCTAACATTTTACAGCGGTGAAGCACCAGCGAGGCATTGATAATAAGCAGCTGTCCAGGAAAAGCAAGGCAGTCCCTGAATACTCACTAAGCTGTTGCTTCCCTGCCAGTCTGCAGCTCTTGTCTCAGGGGGCAGCTCTCCTGGCGTCTTGGACCCTGGACCGAAGAAGAGGGACCTTTTATTCATTAGCATCGATCGGTGACTCCTCCCCTCTCCCACTCTTGATCCACCCCCAGGCTACCATCAGAACCACCTTCTGCCCACAGCCAGGAAGCCAGAAACATCAAAGAGCTGAGCCAAAAGGGAGAGAGCCAGAGCACACACCAGCGGCTAGAGGGGACACAGCCGCATCCAGGTTGCCTTTCTGTGCCTGGGAGCAGTGAGTGGACAGAGATATGAGAACAAGCTCCAGTCTCCTTCTTTGTTTCAGTAAACCCCCCACCACCTTTTACCCCCTCCTTTTCTGGCTGTGCTCTATCTCAAACTGCAGTGCTAGCCAGGGCACCTGTTCTTCCACAGGCACAGTAGGGAAGGAGCCTTCTCCCATCTCATTTCATGCTGCTTTTACAACTGATCCCCCTCTGAATGGCAGGCTGAAAACTCACATAGCAAAGGTGTCAGCTCCGAAACCCCCAAAAGTGACACAACTACCACAAACCCAAACCCCTGAGGTGCTCACATGGCCCTCACAGCAGTGCTGGGCAGCCCAGGACATGTGACTGCTGGACTGGGCTTTGGGCTTCTGGCCCAAAATGAGAATGATAGCATGTCTGTGGAGATAAAGAACCACCACTGTTTGGACAGAGAACAGGGAGCAGCTCCTGTCCAAGGGTTTTACCTTTAGCTCCTACAGTGCTCTATGAGTTTGGGGATGGTTCAGACTTCACTGTGGCAAGGAGGTACCACGTTACTTGTGTCCTTGTGCAGGCAGCTGTTGGTCCTCAGAGCCTGAGAACAGCAAGCTTGAGCTGTCCTCAAGGCAAAGGGAACATGAACAGGAACCACCTTTGAAAAGTAGTGCAAACAGGAGGGCATTTCTTGACCTTGTCTACCACCCTTCGGGGTCATCTAAGTTTCAACCCTATGACATGCTGAACCCTGAAAGAAATCAGGACTCAGAAGATCTGGTCACCCTCATCTGCCTAGATACTGGTAAATCACTGGCCCTAGTGCCATCAGGCAAACTGATAGTAGAAGAAAATGGCCATTAAAACCAAAATGGCAAGATAGGAGGGAACCAGACAAATGGGGAAAAAGCTTAAGCAGTGGAAAGAAGAAATTATGAGAAATTGCCAATTGAATCTCTCTTGGGACTAGATTTACTTTACTTCTCTTAATGATGGGGATTAAGATGAATACTTGTTGAGGAATTTTGTCAACAACACAAAGCAAGAAGGCAGCAGTGAAAAGGAAGTCTGAGAGCTCCTACAGGATGAAAAGTATGACCTTTAAATCTTCATTAACAGGAACAGAATAATATGCAATAGGGCAAGGGCAAGGTCTGCCATCAGGATTAGCAGTAGGAATCCTGTTGTAAATTAAAAGCTCATAAGCTAGAAATAAATGGGGAACAAAAAGAAGAATTATGAACCAACAATCATAAAGGCAAGGACAGAGCACTGATTCTGAGATGTCTGCTCAGATTGTGGCAGCAGACATGGGCATCTGTCAGTGCCTCTGGATAAGTTACCAGGGAGATCTCAGCAGGATTGCTCTGCATGGCCCAGGACACCCCCTTCATGGGATGATTCTGGTGGGCAGTGCTATAGATGAGGGCTAAAATATGATTTACACTCACACCCAAAATGACAGACCTTTTCACCACAGCCTGTGGGAGTTGCTGAACCCCTCCATCCCTGCATTGACCTCAAGGCTTTTCCAGCAGGACAATGGACTAGCAGCCAGGTTTTGTTTCCAGCACCCCCCAGGGGCTGTGTCACAGTCCACAGCTCTCATGATTAGGAGAAGTCCTATTTCCAGCCTCTGTCTTTAAAGCCATGATCCACGTCGATGTCTCCCTCACTGAGTGCCCAGCTCATGCTAGAAAGGCTTCAGCAGAGTTGCTGAGCACTCCAGTAAGGGAACAAACCCGGTCAGCTCTGCAACAGAGCAGGGTTTCCAAACCCAGGTTACCCAGAGTATCCAGTAACTGGAATTATCAGTCTGGACAGTCCTTTCCAAATTTGCTTCTGTGTTTCAGGATGTAAGTTAGTCAGCCACCACGTGGTCTATGGCTTACGAAGAGATTTCTCAACCTGATAAACAAGTGCTTCTTAGAACAACTAGTTCTACAGCACATGAGAAAACAAGACTTTATTTTTACTTTTCCATTTAGTCCTAAGTAATACCTAGGAACTGGTCCAAGAAGCAAGAATAATTGAGCCACTAAGTAAGAGTGTTTGACTATCCACAATATAATTAAAGTCAACAACCTCATGGAATAAATCGTGCTGAAAACTAGCATACTGACACTAAGCTTTAGAAAGGGAGATGTTTTTTAAACACAGAAGCTAGTCAAAAGACTATGAAATAAAAATAAACAGAACACATTTCAGATATTTAAAGAACTTGATATACATATCTGAATGTGTGTTAGCTCTGGCAGCAAACTCACTCAGCTACTCAAAATTAAAAACTAGATCAATCTCTAGTTAAACCTGGGAAAAAACATTTCAAAACTAGATTAAAAATTACTAAAGATTAAAAGAATGGGGGAGCACATAAACAGGAAAATCTAGTTTCATATCAATCAAACAATTTTTTTTCAAAATAACTGCAATGACTAATTTCCACTTCCATGATGGAATGGGGAAAAAAGAGTAATTTCATAACAAGTAAGTGATGGAGGTTTTTTATTCAAAAATATTTAAACACAAATCTTTGAATTCTGTCTTGGCCTTTCCCCTGTGGAAAATTTTGCCCCCAGCATTACAACTTTCTGCAAAAAAAAGTTTCCAGTGTGAAAATACATATTGGTTCTAACAATGTGATCTATGTGTAGTCTTAGGACTGTTGTAAAAACCACTGTCTGAAGCTCTTCTGTGGGTGGGAAGGTTCCCACACCATCTTACAATTCTTTTCTTTCATGCTTCCTCCAACATTTTGGGCAGTTTAGAAGCTTTCCTGTCCATCTTACGTAATAGCTGCCAGTAACTTCTCCTGCCCATGGATGTGGAGTACACCTGCATGTCCAACCTGAAGGATGTCACTCTGGCTCTGGGACAAATGGTTGCTCAGGATCCCAGGGCTAAGGACCAGGACTGAAAATAAACACCATTTAAAGGCCCAGATCCTTCTTCCCTGGACAAATTCAGAGGCTAAGAGGATAATGCTTCTTCCACTTGCTCTGACTTACAGAATTCAGGCCTGTCCCCACATTAATCATGACCATAAGGAGAGGTTTATAGTTGGTGAGCTGTGGGGGTTGGTTGGTTGGTTGGTTGGTTGGTTGGTTGGTTGGTAAACTGGGAAGGCTTTTAGCACTGCATTATGTTAGTGGTGGCAAAATAAAATTTCATGTACTCTGCTGAAATTCAGAGATTAGTGTCCAGACACAACCTCTATGCAGCTGTGATCCTGAAAGTTACTCCCTGTAATCCATCAAGCTTCAAAACAAAGCCCAGTGTCCTAGAAAAATCTCAGTCTGGCTATGAATACAGGAGCATTTGGAGTCAGCAGTACAGCCTAATGGGAGCTCACTGCTCTCCAGTTCTGCTCGTTGGAAAAAAAGTGAGCCTGGCTCAAGCCTCCAAGTCCAAAGCTCAGCACACTCCATGGGATATCACTGAGTTACCTCAAAGACTGACTATCTCTATTTGGCCAGGACTTGCCAGAACAGCTGTGTTTGGCTGGTAATAGGAAGTTCATGAGCAGAGAAGACTAAAATTTCACAGAAGGCAGACCAAGGTTATTCAGTTCACTGAATAAAGCAACCAAAACATTTCAGGGCTAAGAGCTAACTCTGTTGCTTCCTTTGGCTTCACCCCCACCCACCCACACATGTCCACATGCACTGATCAGCATATTTCTCTTTCAATCCGGGAAAGAAGGAAGAGACAGATTAATATTAATATTATTTGGATGTTGAAAAAATTGGCAGAGGCTCTTGCATAGATATTAAATAACCCATAGAAGAAACTTGCATTTCTTGTACTTCAAGAATCCTATGAAAAACAGGCAAGCAAAATGTTCAAACTTTGTCTGTATAAACAGAGCATGCTTCTGGGTTGCACTCTTATGGGAAAAGGGAACAGAAATCTCTCTTCTTTTTCCACACCCATCCCCCTTGCTTCACCACATGAACACAAAAATGTCCTGACCTGATTCATTCTTTGGGATCAGATGAGATTTGCCCGCCTTATTTCCTGTACAGACATGGGAAGAGATAAGAGAACAGCTGTGGTTTCACTCTTCTCATCCATCTGGTAAATAAAAAAATAATAATGCTTCTCTCTCTTTTTTTTTTTCTTTTTAACAACATACTTAGGATAGCATCTTAGATCCCAAATCTGCCAGCCCTTGTGAAGCCAAGATTGCATTGAAACATTTATGTTCTGTCTGTCTTGAATGCAGGAGACCACTGAAGTATTTACAAGCATCCCTGTAGTATTATATCCATTTCTTTGTTCTATCTCAGTTCAGTATCTAAAGGATCATAAATGTTGTCTTTAGCAACAACTTGCAAATAAGCAAATAACTTTTTCTGTGGCACATCAAGCCCCTGGTCTTGGCCTCTTGTTAATATCAGATAGAGTACAAAGGAATGCTAGGGAGTGGAGGGAAATACACAGTACACAGCTAATTGTGAAATGCTGTTTGTGGCAAGAAGAAAGGCATTCTTATTTATTGAAGCATGAAATCTGATTACTCTTATCTTCTTGTGCATAACTACAAATTATGTTAATGTTCCTAATATCACATGATAGTCAAATAATTTGACTTGATGACCTTCCTTAATATTAATTTCATACTGTTTATATGCTTTTCGGATACATATTTATTTTATTTGCATTAAACTTGGCAACTGATTATTTTTATTAAGAAATGTTGTGTTCATATAAAGCAGGAAAGAAATTTAAAAGGAGAAGGAAAGATAAATTCAAGAATTCAAGAAATGTTTGGACAATGTTCTCAGGCTTAGGATGTGATTCCTGGGGTTTTCTGCTCAGAGCCATGAGTTGGACTCAATGATCCTGATGGGTCCCTTCTGACTCAGTATATTCAATGATTTTGTGATAAATCAGATCTTTTAGATTAGTTTTTCCTTCTTCCTAAAATGGCACTGGACTCCAAAACCCACCATTCTGTGAGAGGTGTCTTTGTCATTAGTGGTCACAATTCTCTTCAAATTATAAAAGAAACAATAAAATAATAGAAATGGAGAATGAAAAAGAGGTCTGGGCACGAAAGCACTGGGAAGAAAGGCATAAGAAGGGCTACAAGAACAGACCATAGTGATGGAAGCTGGATTAGCAGATCATTAAAATCCCAGCATATTGACACAGATCCTCTGGATATCCAGACTGGGGGGAAAATATATCACAGTTTAAAACCAGATAAGTCCTAAAACAAGAGGCAGAGTACACCTAAGACTTAATAAAAGAAAAAAAAAATAGATGTCTGGAGATGATGGTGCTTGGATGAAGAACAAGATTGAGCTCTGAGATACCTAGACGAGGAGACAAAGGAGGATGAGTTCTAATGATACTCAGAGGTGAGAAAGGATGGACGAAAAATAGGCAACAGTTACTGCCAGCTCCTGCAGGATGCAAAAGATGCATCTAAAATGAGCATATGGTGGCCAAACTAAGAGAAATACCAGAGACTTAATGAGAACTCCAGAGCCCATGAATTAAATCTTCTATGTGATTGCAAGAAAATGGAATAGTATGAACAAATGCTTTCTGTTGCCTATGAATGTGTGGTTATGAGGGTGTTAGTCTGAGTGAGTAAAATCAGCGTGGTTTGACATAAAATAACCTTTGCTTTCTATAGTGTCTTGCATTGCCCTCTGTTACTTCAATATTGCAGCAATAATCACTACAAAATGAAGTATCAGAAGGCAGTATAAAGACCTCTTATGATGTCCTCAGTATGGAAAACTCTTTATCCAAACCCATCTCAAGTGGTTCTGCAGTTTTGGATGTCATCTTCTTGGTAATAAGTTTCTTTCAGAGCTCTTTCCATTTTGTCTCATGATCCTTTTAGCCAGGCACTGGGAGGAAAATCAGGATGGGTGTACAAGAAAAAGAGCAAGACTGCAGTGCTGCAGGCATGAGGCAACAGTTTTGGATTCAACATTCCCCCTCGTTTGCTCAGAAAAAGCTGACTAGGGTCTCTTCTGCTGAAATTATCTCTCCTTTTTTGTCTCCCTACGTGATAAGGGATGTAATTTTAAGATTCAATACAGATGTCAAAAATCACATAAGAGCACACATATGACTTACAACACGTATCAGTCATAGAAGTTGCATTCTACTATTTTCCACAGCAGAATCATCCTTTAAAGACTTTTACCAACAAAGACACTTTTGTCCTTCCTGGTCTTTAACCAATGTTTTCTTCCCTTCTGTTCCAGTAATAGAATCTGCTTACAATACTTCCTGGCACCAACTGGATTGTATTATTTGGGATTTCTTTTCACTGTCTCCCACCTACAGCCATGGCTTCAGTGGAAAATATTACTGTACATTTATCAGGAAAATACACTCCATGAGTCACATATTGGGTACACAAGTGGTTACAAACTTGCTGGCTAGCTAAGCCTAAGATTAGTGACAATGATGTTTACTACCTTACATTTTCATACAGCAGACACTGAATGAGAATCTCTGCTGTGCATATATTATATACCAAGCATCTGTACACATCTGTAGAACACACCTTCCCCCGTGTTACTTGGCCAAGCATCTGTCCGTCACTTCATCTCTCTGGGGCAGGTGATTGTCTTTCTTGATGGTCATTTCACTAGTGAACTGGAGGAGGAACCAACAAACCTACTGGAGGATCCATTAAATAAAATAGCAACACCACACAGTAAAGAAGACATACTCACCATCTCCTAACAAGACCCTAGTCTGTTTTGAGGCCTGAGTGAATAACTGCAATGAGCAGTAAGGACTGCAGTCAGGTCAGTCATTTCATTATAGCTGCCCAGGGATCTCATTAGGATTAAGCTCCTGTTTGTGCCAAGCTGCAGGAGGGACAGATGTGTGGCTATGTGCCTGTCCTCAGCCCTCCACAGGAGAAGAGGTCTGGCAGGAGCACCTCCCTCAGCCAAGGACCCTCTTATCACTGCCTGGCCTTCCCAAGCATGGGGCTTGGTGATGACAAATGATACACAGGCATCCCAAGTTCACTCCCTTTTCAGCCCCTGGAACTCTTCTGCATTGTCTGGTCTCTCTGTGCTATCACTCTGACAATGATCCGTTACTGCCCCAATCCTCCATTGCAGGCACTGGATCGCTAAATAGCAATCTCTGTCATTACCTTATCTGGGAAGATCTTGAGTAAGTGAGAACATGAGAAAATAATTTATCACACTGAGTTTGCACTTCCTGAAAGGGACACCACCAGTAAAACAGCAGCAGGAGTGCTATGAGGAGCTCTGTACTGCCACTGAAGAGAGATCTGCAAGGCTGGCATGACAGCTGAGAGCTTGGCTTTAGCTCCTTCTCTCCTGCCTGACAGCAAGCACCTGAAATCTCAGATCAGGTTCTGCTTCCTCCATGTAAAACTCACACTGACTTAGCACAAAGTTTACCTTAACTGCTCTTGAGAAAAAGACTCCTTATGTCTTTCTGCTGAAGCTTTCTCCTGCCTGTCCCTTCTTGCCTGGGGCTCGCCTTCATTCTGCCAAATTGTGTGAGCTCCCTGAAAAGCTACGGGGCTCCAGGAACATCCCTTGTCCTTTTACTTAGTGGGAGCTTTTGCTGCTTTTGTCAGTGATCTGGGGAATGGGCTCCCTGGGATTTCTCTAAGTGGGTGGTGGAGCTTGGGGAGAAGCAGAGGAGGATGGTGTTTGTCCAGAAACAGAGTCCCCTCCCACACATGTTGCCCATCTGTGACATCTCTGTCTGTCACAGAGAAATTCACAGAGACAGATTTAATATATCAAACATAAACAAAGCAGCGCCAAGTCTTTGGCTGATTGTCATGGCTAGAAATAGAAGCCAACTACTTCAGGAGCCATGGGTTTGCATGCTTGATGGATTCCCAGCATAAGGACAAACATTCAGACAAACCACCCAGCTCCAACTGAAGTAAACAATCCTGCATGAATTTTCAAGAAGGTGGCCCTGAAGTGAGTCGGAGAACATCGGTACCATTGAAGGCAGTGGGCAAGGAGCATCTCCCAGGCAGCTCTTCCTGGGGCACTTGAGGGTCCCAGCAAGGATGTGAGGGCATGTTATGAGCAAGACTACAGTGCCCCTGACATGAAAGAGCTAATCATGCAGTTCTGGGACTTTTCACTATTGCCCAACACACAGTCTCACAAAACCAGTAGCACCATAGTACCTTAGAGACCACTGCCGGAATAGCCAAAGAAAGAATTCCACCCTATTTGTAAAATGCTGGTAAAAGTTTCTTGAGTTTGAAATGTTCTGGATGCAGTTATCTTTATTGTTAAAAGGAGAAGGTTTTTACTGTCCTAAATCACAAAGTCAGACTTGCCAAGAAGGAGTCCACTGAAATACCACTCTCAGGACTCAGAGGCCAAACAGAAACCTTTGAACAGAGCCCCAGGCAAAGTGCTAATCCATTTGCTTGTGTTGCTTAAGTCTTTCCTCATCACCACTCTGACAGAGGGTACCTGGTGAGTCCTCTCTGTTCTCCTTTTGCATAGGATATTTGTTCTTTTTAAAAGAGAGTGCCTGGGGCACAAGCGATAAGGCAGGCACTTTTCCCTGGGAGCAGCAGTGTTATGCTTGAGGCAGAGCTGCCTCTAGGGCAAGGGTATGGACAAAAAGAGAAATAAAACCATACCAGGGTCGGAGGAGCTGTCACTCAGGCAGAGACAGGGAGCCAGCAGGGAAGAGGAGGGTGCAGTGAGAGCCAGCCCTGTCCTGGAGACTGAGAGGGAACCTGTGGAGTGCCTTGTACGCTGCAGTCTCCATGCTGCTTGCAGATAGCAAGGCAGAAAGAAGAGAAAGAAGAGACCCTGGTTTGGGATCCTGAGAACAACCTTAACAGGGTAATTCTCAGGACACCCTGCTTCTGCCTGCTGCTCTGTGGGAGCAGTGCATTTCTCCAGAGTGGTTTGTGTCTCTGTGGCAGTGAGCAACCCGGCCACAGCAGAGACACCAAAGATGTGCTGCTCCCATGCTGGAGACCTGCAAGATGGAAGCACCTGAAAGACCCGTTAAACATGGCAGGATCCAGACTGCAGGATGACAGAACAGATCTGTGGAAAGAAGATTGATGAACATTTAAAGACTGTTGATCATTTGATATAACCATTACTACCTCAGTTATAGTATGAGAAACTGCCTTTCACTGTAACAATACCTTCCTTTCTGCTACTGTCTTGCCATGACTAAAATGTACCGAGCAAGAGTTCATTCACATTTTCTTCTCACCTGCCACCTGTACGTCTTGATTATGCAAGTATGCCTTCTTAATATCTTTGTAATAAAATATTTTAAACACTATAATATTCAAATATTTGCTAATTATACAAAATAATATTGAAATATTGATAACACAAATATATACTTATAACATAATATTATACAGCATAATATTTAATATCTACTTAACATAATATTTTCTCTACTGCTAGTATCTCAACAGAGCAAAAAACCTTAAAACATTGCTACGAGATGGGGTCTGAAACCCAGGATGTCAGGGATCCAAGAAAGCATGGCAACTGCTTGGAGAAAGCAATGCAGCAAGGAAGCCCATTCACCATCAGACCCCAAAAGAATAAAGTTCATCCAGGAGGAAAGGTCTCACTGGCAAGGAGTGAGAGATGGAGGGAAAACAATGATCCGGATCTGTTCGGCTTCAGCTGTGCCAAACAAGCAAGCAACCAAGACAGCCTTTTACTGATGGTGAAATACTGCCATTTCAGCTTAAGCAAATAGCCATTGGGAGTCACAGGGAGAAGGAAGGTGAAGAGAAAGTGTTGTGGCCATATGGCTTACATTCAGGAGGTCTGCATGCAGAAGATCTGGGCTCTGTCTCCAGCTCTGCCTCCAGGCTTCATCAACAGCCTGGGGTAAGTTACTGTCTGCCTTTTCTGTTTTTTAGCCAAAGAACAGAAAAAATTGGCCAAGGAAAATAAAGTCTTGATTGCAATGGGAAGTCATGATATATCCAGGATCAACACCCACATTGAATTCCAAGATGCCAAAGAATACTCTGAGCACAACAGATTTATGTTGAAAATATCACCTCTGTATTTTAAACTGCAATCTTTCAGGCACACAGCCCTCTCTTCTTCCTCTATCTCCCTCTCCTTTAGTGGAGAAGAAAATAGTTGAACATCTTTTCTTGAGGTGATTACTCTATTCCTTCCAGCAACTAACAGAGCAAGAAAACAGGAAAACTGCAAGTTCCCATCCTGCTCTTCCAACAGCTGATTAGAATACCTAAGGACTTGACATTTATCTGCAATTGCCCCCACAAGCAAAGGAGCTGGAACCCATGCTATATCTTCTGGCATCTGTGGAAGTGATGATGCGCTGAACTAAGCTGGACTGAGAAAGTTACAGATAGCAATGCCTCATTTACTAGGTAAAAGGCAAGAAATAATGCTGGTGATGTAGACATACAGAACACATTACGTGGGTGGCATAGAATTACACTAATCCCTAACAAGCTGATGAGATGTTCTGGCCTAGGGAGAGAGGGAAGTGGAAGACACAAAGAATATATAATGCTCATAACACAGGGATAGGGAGAAACCTGGAGTGCTCACACAGCCCATGTGTTCAGGCTGGAGACTGGACGGGGCTGGCATTTCAACCTGTGTGTGGACACCATGTGGGGCTCTGCAGGAGCTGTTGTGATCTGTGGATATTCAATGGCTTGAGCCCTGGTGAGCATGTGGGGAGGAGGACACAGCGCTGTTTGCAGGCAGCTCTGCATAGCTGTCATCCCTGTGCAGGCAGGGATGCAGTTATCATGGGTCTTTCCTCTAACCTGGACAGAACTGCTGCTTTACACATCATGCAACTAGCCTGCCTGCCTGTATGGATTTGCAGGTACTTCAGCAGAGAAGGGAGAAATTCAAATGAGAGAACAAGTATGCTCTTATTCAATGTGCATCTTGTGGTTTTGCAGGTTTTTCCACTGAAAATATTCCTCTGAAGTTTCCTTAGTGACGAAGCCAAAATGGGTCAAAGAGGTATTTGATTCACAGCCTTAGAAAAAACACTTCTGTGTTCTCTTCTCCACCATTATCAGCTCTCTGTGGTATCCACCCAGCACCTTCCCTCACTGACCCTTACCCCTTGCTGCCCACATCACTCCTTGGGCAAGTCCTCTCCTCTCAAAACAGCCTTTGGCTCTTCCTTGCCCTCCTCTTTCATGGTCCTGCAAACCACTGTCCCAGCTGTATCCTTCAGACAATATTTCCCCCACCTGTGTCAACTGTCCCCATGTCTTTGCCATCCTGTGGGCTGCCATTTGTGGTACTGAGAGGAAGCCATCCTCTGTGGAGGTGATTAAGAGTGACTAAGTCCTGTCATCTGTCCACCAGCAAGAGAGAGTTTGTTTCTAATATTTCTGTTCAAATTTATTGGTTTAGATTCCTTCCAAATGAACTCCCTTTGGCCCCTCAGCACAAGAGACACAGGGAGTTCTTGGAGCAAGTCCAGCAGAGGACAACAAAGATGCTGAAGGGACTGGAGCATCTCTCTTGTGAGGAAAGGCTGAGGGAGCAGGGCCTGTTCAGGCTCGAGAAGAGATGACTGAAAGAGGACCTCACCAATGTTTGTAATCTGGAAGGGGTGTGTCAAGAGGATGGATTCAGGCTCTTAGTGGTGCCAAGCAACAGGACAAGATGCAATGGGAAGAAACTCATGCACAGGAAGTTTTATCTGAATATAAGGAAGAATTTATTTATGGTGTGGGTGACTGAGCACTGGAGAAGATTGCCCAGAGAGTCTGTGGAATCTCCCTCACTGGAGACATTCAAGAATCATCCGGGCACCGTCCTGTGCCATGTGCTCTGGGATGAACCTGCTAGAGCAGGGAGCTTGGACCAGATGACCCCACTGTGGTCCCTTCCACCAGACCATTCTGTGATTCTGTGAACAGAGGAGTCAGACAGCCATGCCCTTCATCTTTTTATGATAAGGAGGACAATTGTTCCTACCATATGTCATTCTAAATCATCACTGTCTCCTCCCTGTCCTGGAAACTCAGGCCCAGCTCAGTACTGGACTTCTGTGCATGAGCTGGGATCTGACTTAGGTGCCATAAAGTTCATCCTGTGACAGCTATTCTGGGAAATTACTGAGAGACCTTAAAAAATTTTTATTCAAAGCTGGCAGGATCCCTAGAAGAAAGGAAGAAGTTCAGTCCTGCCTTGCTGTGCTGGTGGTTGACCTCTGCATGCATAAGGCACCAGGGCTGCACGGCCTGGGAGATGTCTCTTCCCTTGTGCTGTCTGTCACAGGCCTCTCAGCACCTCCCAGCTACTGCCAAGAGCAGGAGCAATGCAGACAAGGCAGACTCACACGCAGTGTCTGCTCCTCTTCTTCAGGCTAGGTGCAAAGGTTCTTCAGTCCTTCTGCAGTCAGATCCTCTGCAGCCAGCAGGCCCCCACAGCCACATCCACAACTCTGTGTGCAGTGGGACTGAAGTGACAAAGCTGAGGCACAGATTTTCATGTACAAAATCTTGGTTCAACCTGCAGCAGATGGGGGCTAGTTCACCTCTAAGCAGCACTTCATTGTTTAATGTCACACACAATGGCTCAGGGGAATAAAATAAAAAAATGCTTGTCCCCTTGCTGAACCTCCAGGTCTCTGTAACATTCTGCTTCTGGAGATGTTCTCCTTTCTCACCAAAGATGGATATGAAATTGCATCTTACACAACACAACCCAATTCCCTGTGGTAAAGACAATAGCACTGACATGCCTCTGCAGCCTCACTTTGCTTAGGAGAATTGAGCTTTCATCTTAGATATTATGAATGTCCTTTGAGTTTAGATGCTGCTGCAGAGCAGGGGTCCTCATACCACAGTATGTCTGCAATGCTGAGGTGAAAGGGAACCCCTTCATCCTGCCCTCTGTCAATTTGCACCTAGCACTTCCTCAGTTTGCAAACCAAACCAACCTCCCCAGACAGCTCAAAACATCTGGGCCACACATATCACAAGTTCAGGTCAGAGATGACATAATGGGGCACAATACCCAAAAATAAAACATACAAGAGATTAACCCATGCACATGATTCTGCCCCTGGTTTCTACCTCAAAAGCCCTATTGCAGTGGCTAAACCCACCAAAGCTGCACTGCAGAAGCCTTTGAGCAGAGGGATTAAGGCAGACCCCCTTATTCCACTGCCACCACATCTGTGTGCAGCACCTGAGGGCTGTCTGTGCTGTCTAAGTCCTGAAAGTACTGCAGAACAGCTGGAGGAGGAGGAGCACAAGGAGGCTTTTCCTGTGCCTCGCTTGCAGCTCCTAAATTTGTTGGTTAGATGCAGAGCTCTGTAAGGTGCAGGGGGAATTAAACTCCCCAGTGTACATAAGCTCCTGAAAAGTTATCCCTATAATTAGCTGTGTACACAGTGCGCAGTCACTGGGGACACTGCTTTTACTCTCAGGCTTGTTTGCAGAACCAGAGCTCCATTCATGTCCTATTTTGTTTCCCTGCAGCACCAAGAAAGAGTCACGTCGCTGTGCCCAATTTCTGCAGCTGGCCAAGACACAGACTTCAGGTACTCGTGCAGCAGGTCAGGGCCCCCACACTCTTTGATCTGGACCACAGACAGATGTGCATGGCACTGGAAGCACCTACAATGCTAAGACTCCTCACAGATGCCTCCCCAGAAGACTTTCCCTCTCTACCATACTGCAGACAAAGGAATAAACTATTTGTAGGAAGGAGCAAGCTATTGCTGTAAAAAGGAGCAGTTTTCCAACTGAGGGAAAGTGTGCAGGGCTCTTGGCAGGAGATACAGCTCTGCACATTCTAGGGCTGGCACAAAAGCAGGAGTTCAAAACCATCACACATCAGTGACACGAGGATTCTGGAAGGCAGGTGTGAGCTTGCTCTGCCTGGGTTCTGGGCCAGTGGGAGGTGAGCCATCTCTTATCCTCAGAGCTGCAGTGTGACAGGCTCTAGGATGGGACCCTCTGGCTCCCCAGTGTTTCAGAGAGGATGATCCCTGTGCTCGCACCTTCACACAGATCGACACCAAGCTGCTTCATTCACAAGTCATTCCAGCCCAGTGCTACAATCTCTGCCCATTGCCAGGACAAAGGCAGCAAGGTATTCTGACACTTTAGACCCTTCTCCTCTCTCTGGGGCACAGCCTTCAGCTCTTCGCATCTATACTGTATTTCTATAGTCTTTTTTCAATGCACAAAAGCCACAAGGGCATCCAGCAGAATTCAGACATATATTTTTATATTTTACCCCTGTACACACACTCATTCAAAAGGTCATCTGGTGCACACAGTTCTCTTCCCTGGCCATACAGATGGTGGGAGCGTGCCTTGCTCTGATCCACAACAGCCTCTCCTAGGTGAGGTTACTGACTGCAACATCTTAGGCTTATTCACTTTTGCTGCACCATCTCAGACCTGCTTACCTAGTGTTGTTCTGGTCCCAAAGCTTCACAGATATCTCCTGTCCTGGTGGAAATATCTGTTGATGATGGGTCCATTTCCATAGGGAATGATTCTTAGCAACCAGCCTGACTGGTTAGGCATTGCATCAGTTAAACTCAGAGAAAGGAGGTTTTTCAGCTTATTCAATCATAGAGACACTTTGTCCTTAAGTGAAAGACGAGGGGAGTGGGAAATAACATTTGTATAAAAATTTAGGCCATTCGCTTACTGCTTTATTTAGTAAAATAAATGGAAAATTTCACGTGATATCAAGCAACAATTCTGTTTGTAGTATCAGGCAAGGCTGACAGTGGATCCCAGCATGGCACCCAAAAAGAATGAGGGAAACAGATCCCTGGAACTACTAGCTTTACTTCTGATACTGTCATTTCACTGTGCCACCCTTTGCTCCAACAGTGGCACAGAAAGACATTGTAGGGCAATACCAGAGGCCCTGAAGTACTGAAAAAAGAACTCTGGAGCCAACAAATGAGAAGAGATAAGAGAGAAGAGATTCCTGGAGAGGACAGACAGTATGTATGTACATGGAATGATGATGGGAATCCATGACTGACTTGGCTCAGGATTTGCTGAGTGTAGGGCAGAGTGAATTCTTCATATACCAGAAACAGACTGGCTGCAGTCATCCTCTTGGCTGAGAAAGAATCAGAGTTCTTCATTGACGGGCTTCTCCTCAGATTTGTCTTCTTTCTAAAACACATTAGAGGCATGAAATCAGTTTTGACATTAATTAGTTTCTCAGCATAGGGATAAAGAAAACAAAATAACTCAAATGCCTCCCTCTGCTGTCTATGCCACTGCCCTATCTCTTTTCTGTCACACGACACACAGACCCTGTGCTACAGGAGGATGAATTTTGACAGAGAGAGAACTTATAACACTGCATGAACATTAAGATTTAATTGTGCCTTTCCCAGTAGAAATCACTGGTAAAGTCCTAAGGCTGTACACTGTTCTGTAGTCTCCCTGATAGATTTAATTCCTATCCATGCCACTGGTCTCTGTGACCTGCTCTCATATGCTGCCATCAACTGCCTCTCTTCTCACCATCCAAAAGCACCCTTCACTCTTTCTTCCTAACTGTTCCCAAAAGATAGATGCTTCACAGAGTCCTTCATACAGCTGCAGAGATCAGTGAATTCTTCTTGCTGTAGACTAGAAGGCAGAGATCAATGAAGAAAGAGGCTCTGCAAAGACATCCACCTCTGCTCTGCCCTAAATCTAAAGTTTCTCTGATATTCAGGTGGAACTGTACATGGAAGAGAAAGTGACGGGTGGGGAGGAGTTCAAGGAACTGAAGTCTTCTTCTTCAAGAGCCTGGTAAACAACAGCATCAGGACCCCCTTTACCTTGGGCACTCTTTGCAGGAAACGATTACAGAAGTCCTGTACACGCTCAACGGAGATGTCATCCACAGTCAACACTTCGTGCTCGTCATCTGGGGTGTGGAACACAGCCAGAGCTGGCAGCTGGGACTTCTTCAGCTGGAAGTACGACAGCACTCGTTCATTGCTCTTCAAATTGCTGTCTAACAGGATAAAGAGAATCTGTGACGGAAATAGGAAAGAAAACGTGAGAAAAACAGAAGCTGAGACAGAGAGCAGGTCCCCAGACAGTGATCATATGAAGATTAACAGGGATATTTTTATAAAGAGTTTGAGAAAACCATCCATACTCTGTTAGGACAACACTTGCCTTGGTCACTATCTAGCAGCTCCATGCAGTACATTTATCTGTATTTTATCAAGTCCAGACTTACACTACCAAAAACAATGTCTTCTTTCACTTTCTTAAAAAATATAGCTACAGAACAACAGGAGGGCAGTTTCCTTATCTATTCTCTTAATAGATAAGGAAACAAGATGTCTTTTATCTTAACAGCAAATGTCAAAGAAGCTGAATCCTTTACTTGCATGCTATTTGGATAAGATCCTCACATCCTTGCAAGACCCAGTGTAAAAAGGGGTTTTGGTGTGGGAAGAATCAAATTCAATTGCAAGAATGTGGGAATGAAGTACAGGGCATCAGGAACCTGCAAGGATAAGAACATGAAGTACTAAAACCAAAGGACATGTTGAAGTGAGCAGAAATGAGGATGCAAGGATTTGGGAAACAGAAGTTTTTGGCAAGACACGGATGTCCATACAGCCCAGCTCAGTGGAGCATTCAGACCTGGGGAGAGAAGCTCAACATGAATAAGCCAGGGTGAGAATGACCTACAGTCATTACCATAAAATTTATAAAAAATAATATATAGCAGTTAAACAATTAAATCAGTTAGTTGATTAAATAGAATCCCTCAGCAGATGAGATCCAAGTCAATGAAAAAAACACCCAGCTAACATGTGTAATTTTATCTTCTTTTTCCCTGTGTGATCTACTGGGCCTAGCACATTCAGTGTACCTATGGACGAGGCTATGGCTCCACTTACACTAGAAAAGAAGAGTTAACAAAAAGAAGTAATGTAATGTGAAGATTACGTGCCCAGTTCCCAGGCTGTGACTAATGTTTTTCTTTCTTTTCAATGAAGAACACTCAAGTTAGCTCCAAACTTGTTTTCTTCTCTAAAAATAAACTTCATAAATACTAAATTCTTTACTTATTAAATTTATGTTGTATAAAAAACAAATATATCTGAAAACTTTCCTAGGCAACAGCCTATTGGGAAGGAGGAATAGTTAGGCTGCTGTAAGCTTTAACTTCAGTTTTTTAGTGAAATATAGAAACAGGAACAGCACTTTCACTGGATACGTGGCATTCACCATTTGTAATTTTTCTTCCAAAAGCCAACTGTGCCCCAAGAGGAAAAAGCTAGTGAGCAGACAGATGGTGGAGTACTTCTCCCAGAGCACTTAATTCATCTTTTTGCAGGATAAAACACCAAGCAGGAAAAGGGTCATATATTTAAGATTCACAGGTCTAGGTACATGATCTAAGAGGCTTTCAGATGGAAAGCCGTATGCAATGTTTTAGGGCTTTCTTTTCAACTAGAAAGCTGGAAACAGAGGCCAGTGTTGGAGGGAAGCACTTTCAGAGTGTCAGTATGGTAAATGGTACTGCATTTTCATGGTGCATTCTTTTTGGGTTTCTCTGTAAGAGATTAGACAACAATATTTTTTAATCAAATGTTAAAGAAGGAGTCATTAAAATAAAAAAATATTGCTGCATCACTTCCTATAGAAAATCTCTGCCACCTTTAAACCAGATGAATAGTATTTTGAAATAGTAATATGAATAAATGTTAGTCAATATTCTTCACTTCATCAAGCCTCCAGACTTTGCTAAAATATCCAAAACTAAAAAGCTATATATACTTTATCTATGAATACCAAGAATAGAGTAAGAATAAAAGAGCAAAAAGGTTGAGGTTTAGAACTCTGAACGCCTCCTTTCTCAGAGGAGCAAACAGAAACACACAAAGTGGCCCCTCAGCTAGAAAGGCTGAGATGTCATTGTCATTCAGAGTTGCTGACTTGGATCTCTCTGACTCCCATTTGGCCCACGGAGCTACAGTGTGCCAAAGTACAGCAAAGTTTCCTTCTCTGCCTGTATTCAAAACATACAGGGAAGAGAGCAATTGCATTTGGCCACTGTAGCTCAGAAGAAGACACCTTAATGCCTGTGAGAACGGTGCATTCCTGGCAGGTCTGTGACATGGGATGGGTCCTCCTTCAGGAGAAGGGCCCACCTGTGCTGGCTGTGCTCCAGGAGTCCTGCCAGGGCAGGGCTGTGTGGGCTCAGGGTCACACCTCTGGGGCAGAAGGTAGGATGTGCTGGCCCGGAGGCCACTAGCACTGAAAGCCTGATCTCCACAGCAGCTGAAAACCAAGAAGGTTTCTCAGTTGTCACATTTCCATGACAAGATGCCATCTTCTGGAACTGGAATTTTCTTATGAGGAATTTATTTTTTTCTGGGATTCCCAGTCAGCTCCAGTCATAAAGAATGAACACGGTAACCATGGAAAATTATATTGACCATGAGGTAGAATTCACATTGCCTAATCTCTGCCATCCAGATCCTAGTCTTGTCTCAGCCAGTTGTCTATGTAACTCTAACAAGAAGCAGTGACAGGCACTTTATTCCGCCTATTTTAGAACAGAAGGAAGCATATGCCTGTCCTTCTCTCTCAGTGCTGAAAAGAGACTAAAACCTTTACTCAAATGACCTAGCAAAGCTAGAGTTCACCAAAAACAAATCCCACTTATAATGGCAACTCTAATGTCACTGCTAGAGATCAGTTAGTTCCATCCCAAACAGAAGATTCACTTTCCATTTCATACCATCCTGTACTGGTTAGGTGTTTTAAATTCTGAGATTATTTCCATTAATTTTTTCATTTTGTAGCAATCTTCTACCTGTGTTCAGAGATCTGCTGCTTCAGGCAGTGAAAGATATCCTGCATTAATGAGAAACCCCTGACACAAAATGTCCCCTTCACACATGATATTTTCTGTGCACCATCACTTGCAATAAACCACCTTTCATAAATTTTGTACCCTGGTGCTCTCTTGGTGTCTTGACAACTTGATTCCTAGTCTAGTGCTTTTAGAACATCAAGTTTGTGGTAGATACTAAGATATGGAATGTTGTTATTGCTTGGGAATTAAAGATAATTGAAAATAGCACTGATAGAAATGATAGAAACCAATTTGCAATGATAGAAACCTATTTGTAATGATAGAAACCAATTTGTCATTGCTTAGTTTTTCCTCCAGCAAAGACAAACAGAAAGGATGGTCAAGCCTTATATCCTGTGTTTGACTTCGAACTTCAGAGAGTGGAAGTTCACTGTTTTGTATAAGCAAAAAGATCAAATTCTGACGTCTGAGTAATTTCTTACATCATAGTGCATCAAAGCAAAACAAAAACATCAGTTATGAATTTTAAAAAAAGACAGCTATAAAAACAACTTTACTGTAGATATCTATTAAGTGAGATAAAAAGTCTGTATTTACAGGCTTCTCTCTTTATGGCTAAAAGAGGCATCTCTAAATATTATCTCTCTCAGTTCTGGAGCCATCAGTGTCTGACAAGAATAAATAATGTACAAATAACTGTCTGCAAGAGAAAGGGCATCATCTTTTCATTTCCATGGAAGAACTCCTGAAGGACAGCAGGAGTTTCTCAGAATTCATTTCTAAATGGACCTACATCTATCTAAATTAAAAGGGAGCTTACAAACATCCCTACCCAAATAATTTTGACATTGGAAACCAATTATGTTAGCTGCAACAAAAGCTGCTTTTGTTATTCCCAGCATCACCTTGTTGAGACTTCTGCAAACGCCCATGAGTTACACCAGCTGTAATTGTCATGTTATACTCTGACACTGTAGAAACAAAACTGAATATAAGTATTCTAGTTTGGCTCAGCAATGCAAACCCTGACATCTCCTTTCTAGTGCATTTCCTCTCCTTGCCTGTACTCTTGGCAGTACTTTCTCAAATAAGCACATATTTGATTGAAGATCCAAGAAGGATGGTGGATTTACTCCCACAGCTGCAGTGCTCTGAACCCTGTTAGCTGTTATCCACCCACAATTGTTTCTCAAAAAGTGCTAGAAAACTACCATAATTCTTCTTATTGTGGCCAGCTTCTGCTTGTTTATCATCATCTACCATTTGCATTTTCATCTCCAACATTTTACAGGGCTCGTGTTCCACAATAAAATCTAGAAAAATTTAGATTGCTCCAGGCACTCACTGTTGCTCCAGGTGCAGTTCAGACTGTTTTCAAATTAAAATCCTCACCATCCTGCCACATGGATCCTCCAGCTGAAAATTTCAGCTGCCCCTCAGGCAGAAGTGAAAATATCATAACCCAGAGGTGAAAGGACCATAATCCAGAAACTGGCAGAATCACTTCCTCATGTCCATTAAGAGTTGGACTCAAACATCTTAGAAGTGTTTTCCAACCTTAATTATTTCACAATTCTATTATTTTTCTTCACTCTTTGGGGTCAGTCACTCAGCAGCAGCAGCTCTTCATCTCTCCATCCAAGCAACAAGTTTCTCTTTTCCTTCCCAGTGGTGATGACAATGACAAGGACTGCTCTTCCACCAGCATGCAGCAGAGATGTGTGACAGGATCAGTGCCCCTTCTCCTGCTTGGAGTCCTTTTCGAGGCTCTGTTTGTGTTCTGCACTGCCTTGTAAAAATGCTGCAACACACACCAAGCATCCCCACTCTGTTCTGGCACTCTGCAGTCACTGTAGAGCAGTGCTGGAAGCAGTGGTACATGCTCACAGGGAGCCTGAACATCCCCCCACTGCACAGCAATGATTCCTTGTGCAAAACACTGGTAGCACTCAGCACAAACAAACCTTTCACCATTATCCCACAGGACAGGAATTATTCACTGGTAATCCTGAACAAAATTCAAGTCAAGAATCTTGCATTTATTCTCAGACAATCTGCAAGCCACTGAAAAGCAAAATCTAATCAATACTTATTTTGAAGCAAACCTCAATTAACTTGGTAGTTCCAACAACACATAACTTCACAAAGGAAAATTAGCCAGCAGGGATCTTCATGGTATTGTGCAGTGGCCACCACTGATACCCAAACCAATCCAGGTCTTTCCATATGACAAAGCAATGGGAACAAGCCTAAGAGGCCATATCACTCTGCTTAATCCTAATTATCCCGATCTAAAATTCAAGCAGAGGGATCTTAGCTCTCTCTCTCTGCTTTCTAGGAGGGCAGTCCAAAGCACAAATTACTCCTCAGAGTGCCACTCCTTCGGGAAAAATAACTTATTAGACTCTAGGTCACTTCATCTCTGTGTCCCCGAGTACCACAGCAATAAAATGGAAATAATTAGTCAAATCCCCACATCTTTAATGTTTGTACTTTGCTCTGGCAAACTTGTTGACTTATTTGGTTGGAAATATGCCTGAACAAATAAAAAAACCCCGAGATTTGGCTTGCTGAGAATTCATAAATTGTCTGAACTTCAGTACAACATTTTATCCAATGTTTTGTGAAGTATTTCTAGGAAAATTATAGCTATTTACTCAGATGTAGGCAAGTCACATGAAAACTAGATGCAGCTGCATCAGCAAAGGATAGTGATGCTAAACAGCATTGTGTTGGAAGAAATAGCTGCAGGGTGGAGACCTGTATCAGATCCTGCTTCTCATGGAGAATAGTGTTAATTGTGTCACTTTAACACGCATCTCACAATAGATAAATGGAATTTTACAGATAAATGAGTTTTCTTTTATAACTACATATTCATCAAAGCAAAACATTTTTGAAGAGACTTTTTAATTTTGATGCATAGTTTCTGGCTAGTCTCTTGCCAATGGTTAGGAAAGACGCAAAGGTTCCAAAGCAGTCCCATAAGCAAGTCTCAAGACTTCTGAGATTGCATGGTTTTGAGGTGGTCCCTGAATTCGAAGATGAAGTTATACTTGATTTATAATCTGTTCCTTCAATACCAAAACCAGATGCCTACAGATAGTCTACTTATCAGTTCCCAAATCTTTCCAGCTCCACACTTCTCAGAGGAAGACCTCTTTGCGCCTCTCCACTCATCCTTCCCCACTGCTGTGATACTCTGTCCTCTCCCATCTGTTGCTCTCCCTTGCCACAATGCCTTCCTGTTGCTCCCAATCCTCCTTTGCTTGCAAGTTCATTCCTCTGTTCCTTGGACACAAATTCCGCTGTAATCCAGCTGCTGGCAGAGAAGCAGACATCAGATGATTTACTATGTGGGGAGTTCTGTTCCCAGAGGGATGAGATTCAGGCAAAATTTCTCTGAAACACCTCATCTATCTCATCACCTTAGGGTGGGAAATCGAAGCAATAAATTTGCAGCTCCTTTAAAATAGCCATTTCCAGAAGAGAAAGGGTTAAGAAGCACTGACATTATTTGCTAGCTGGTCACTTATATAAGGCTTCTTGGCATCCTGCAGGCTGTAGATACAAATTCACCTCTCACATCAGTAGAGCACAACTGTTGCCAGACTGAAGAGCAGCAGCTGTGTGTTTTCTCCTCGTACAAAGGAACAGAACTCGACTAAAACCAGCAAAGTCCATGATGTTTCAGCAAGACAGCAGAGAGCGGGATACAGAGGGTGTTTCCCCCCGCAAGGTGGCAAACTGGCAAAAGGTGAACCCATCCATTTAATTATCCAGATAATCCACTTTTCCTGCTACTTGACCTTTGCTCTCATAATTCACAGAGGAGATTATGCCCTCCCCATTCAGGGCAGAAATCACTGGGTTTTTTCCTCCCCAACAGCCCCTCTTTCTCTGTTTGGACTTACCTTCCCCTTGTAGAGCTCTGCCGCCGCCCGAAACTTGCGCATTCGCTCAGGGTGCTTTGGAGACATCTTGTCTGTGATCAGGAGGAGGTTAAACTGGAGTGAGCTCTGCATCACACCTACTGCTGTCTGCCCAGCACAGAGACACAAACACAGGCAAGGAGATTGAGAACGCTCAGTTGGCACTGGATGTAGTGTCAGTGAGACATGGCTCAGCTGTGGTTTCTTTGCAAATCAGCATCAAAAGCAGGACAGATTTCTTTAAAGCAGGAGGTATCCAATCTGGGTTCTTTGCAGAAGCTCTTAACCTCCTGGCTTTGCTTATTCCCCAGACAAGAGTCTGAAGACCACAAAGGTCCATCACTGGCCTTAAGATAATTAGTGACTAAGCAAGAGGAGTAGGAGTAGGGCAGAATACAGGAAGCTGAAGACTAAAGATGTGAAGAGCAAGGCCAGCAAACACTGAATGTAAGGGTGTCCTAAATCGCTGAGGTCCAGCACCTCTCTGAAATATGAGCAACAAAGTGGGAAGGATTTGTGATGTCAAGGTTGGTGCTTGTCCTTGTTTTCTTTCTTTAGTGTTACGCTGTATGTAGAATGAGGATGAGTTAACAGTTTCAGCAGCCTGATGGCCTGGACACTCCTGAGTGCTGAGGGTTAAAATTGGCTCTGCTGTCCCACGGTGGGAGAAGACCCTGGGCAAGGCCCACGTGAGCACTGCACACTGGCCCTCTGTGAGGAGCCAGGGTTGGCACTGCCCAAGAAGCCACGGCACCATCTCCATGAACTCTCTCACTCCTCGCCTCACTTCTGTCTGCTTCCTGCAGGCCTGCAGCCTCGCCCTCAAATTAAACAGGAGTGGGGCCAGACCCGCTGCCTCCCTAGTGCCACCGAAACCACAGAGGCACAGACTGTGTGCAGCGAAACCACTGGCACTCCCCTGCCAGTGGGAGCAGAAAGTTTCCACATGCTCCAGGAGTAACAAGGAAGGGGTCAGGGAGTGCATGCTGGCAAGGGCCGTGAATAACATCTAGAGCATCTAGACTTTGGCAGACGGGACTCTGCTGTTAGCTTAATGTTTGTCAGGTATTTTGTATCCCTTCACTTTTCTGATGGTGTGCCGCTGAGGCGGGGAGCAGTAGAGGGGCTGCAAGCTAAGCTGGAAAGCGTTAGAGGACCTCGTGGGGGAGGATGAGGCTGAAGGTGAGGGTGAAGCCAGCCAGCACCAAGGCCCTTGACAAGGCTGGGGTGAGAGCGGACAAGGAGGGAGCAGCACTTCCCTCCAGCAGCTCCGCACAAAGGTGTGCTTGTCCACACAACCTCGTGTAAGAGCAATCAGCAGAGCTCATCAGCAGGGCTGGATCACAGCTGACTCTCCTGAAAAGCCCACAGGGTAAACATTGCCTAAAAAATCCTAAAGTATGTAGGAGAAACAGTAAGGGCCCCAGGATGGGGAGAGAAACTCTTGGCAGCACTTGGTGTGAGCCATGTGACCCCATTATCTGCTGACCTGCAGCATTTTTGGATGCAAACAGCAAATGCACTGGGAATAAATATTTATTAAAAACCAAGCTACCTTTGGGAAGCTGGGAGAGCTTTGGGCCAGCAACTGCAGGAGGCACTGTTAATTGCAGCACCTTGATAGAGCTCCAGAGCGTCTGGGAAGAAAACTGTAGCAACATCTGTACTGACAGATCAGGGTGGAGGGGACCAGCTGAACAGCTGAGGAATTCTCCATCAGGGAGACAGCCTGGGTGCCAAACAGGACACCATGCAGTGAGAGCCCAAAGCACCAACAGAAATACATAAAGAAATTGCATTGTCCCATGAATTGCAAAAGGATCTAATAGGGGCTTCAATGTTTCAGAAGGTCTGGGAAATTACAAAGATGAGAACATCCTCCCTGTGACTTGGATATTCTTAAAGGGCTGTTAGGCCAAGGGAGCAGGATATAGCAGTCCCCAGAAATAATTTGTGATTTTAAAATGCATTTTTCCCTTTTGAAGATGAAAAACACAATTTTGTTTTTAGTTTTGAGGTTTTTTTTGTTACAGATTAAAAACTCAAACTCCTACAATATTTCATTGTGGGGAAAAAAAAGTTAAATTTCAAAACAAAATACTCTCATTGGTTCTCTTAGATTATCCTTGAGTTTATCTTGAAAAGGCATAGCTCTTCAGCAGATTGGGCCATTCTTCCCTGATACAAGCTGAGCCTGGTCAGCACTGTTATAGCCATCCAGAAGGCCTCAAAATACCCCATCAGCAATGATAAAGTCTCAGCCTTGCAGCAGCTGGGACTTCTAGTACCTATTGACTCCACAGCAATGAGACCAAGGAACTGCTAAGACTTCAGAAGAACCTAAATCCTTGGTCAACCTCTACAGCAGGAAGCAGTGCTGGGACCCTGCCAGTCAGATGGGAGAGCCAATGAAGATGGCCAACATGGAAGCATTCTAAGCTTGAGGAAGCATTCTAAGCTTGATTTTGTGTCTGGTTGGTTGGTTGGTTGGTTGGTTGGTTGGTTGGTTGGTTTGTTTGTTTGTTTGTTTGTTTGGTTTGGTGGTGGTAGTTGTTGTTGAACTGATTAATTCCAGATGAATGATGGAAGGGATGAGAAAGATTTTGCTTGGGAAGTTCCCAACCCATTCTTGAATATGCATTCAAATATCTGGGCTTGCACCAAGCCCTATGTGCTGAGTGATGCAGAAATCCTGCCTTCTGAGAGCAGGTCATTTGAGCTTCCATGATTCTCAGGGCTCATCAAAGAAAGGGCATTCTGGCTGAGCTGGCTCTGCAGGCATGGCACAACACAGCAAATGTCCATGGGAGGAAGCAGCACTGCATGCAGAGTAGTAAGAAATGGAGTTCTCTGCCCCTCAACATCCCAAATTTACTGGAAAGCCAAAGGAACTGCGATGAGTCCCTTCCTCTCCCACCACATTCACGCCACAGCAAATCTGCTTCCAGTCCACATGTGGAGCAGCAGTGAACAACTGTGTGGCTTCCCCAGTCCCATCCACACCCTTGCTCCGACCCTCACATCCAACTGGAGATGCAAACTGGGGCCAGAGGATACCGTGAGAAGAAGGCCAAGCGCGAGGGTGAGGACTGCAGGGAGCTGGTATTTACCACAGGGTTGTACTCTGTCACCAGACGGAGCTCGTTCATCCGAACGAAGCGAATCAGCTTCTTGGCATCAACCTCCCTGTTGTTCATGTCCAGGTCCCGCCGGTCATTGTCCACCTGAAGGCAGGCAAAGACACCTACAGTCACAGCTGTCCTCTCCTCCCAGCACCTCCTCCAGAGGCACTGATTGCGCTCTCTCACAGAGACACCCACCCCCTGGGACACCACCATCCTCTCTCCCCCACTGCACAACCCCCACCTCTTCTAGAGGTCTAGAACCTACAGGAACGAGTCTGCACTTTGAGATAAGGATCTCCCAGCCTTCTCCAGCCTCCCAAGGACAAGGCAAACTCATGGTATAACAGAAATCTCTTAGGACTCCAGACATCCCTCCACTATCAGCTCTCGATGCACTGGAGACAGGGAGAATTAGCTGACAAACTACTCTAGCAATTGTGGAGAAAGGTCATTAAACAATCTAACTCCTCACATCAATACTGGCTTTACGTCCCTTTTAAACATCCTCATCTGCTTATTCTGTTTCTTCTACAAGTAATAAACATTGGCATCGCCCGGTATGGAATTCCTGGAAACATTGTGCAAGCAGGAAATCTCTCCAATAAAAAGAGGATTTTTCTTCCAGTACAGCAGGAAAGAAAAAAATTTTAAAAAAGTAAGCCCAGCATATTTCAGCTTTAGAGGAAAATTCATCCTGCCACACATCTCCCCACACTTCATCCCCTCAAAATATGTGATTTTATTGACATTTTCATGACCTGGTAAACAGAAAAAAAAAGCAAGCAAGCACTGAATAATAGCAATACACTAGAGTTCAAGGGCAGGGTTCCTATGTAGTACCACCAGAGGATGTGATGGAGTTAAGCCATGGTGGTAGTGGCCTCTGACATGAAGGAGGATCAAAGTTTGGGATTTGAAAGCCATTGATACATATGTTGAATGAGGTTCTTGGGGCTGAGGAGCAGTCCACATTCACACCCCAGATTTTATTCTCTGCATGTGGACAACATCTGAAAGTTCTTGTGTTAGTTTTTCCAGTGGTGTGCAGACATATAAAGTAATTTTTGCTGTCCTGTGGTCATTGGCAAGGTTTTTGATACCAGTCACCCGCCCTGTCTGACAACACAAGCTGGTGAATTTCAGACTGTGTGGCCTGATTTCTCTCACAGAATTTCCTCCTGCACAACATGAAAGGGCAGCTCTGCTCAAGTACATAAGATCAGGACAGTGCAACACCTGGGTGGGTGAGATCAGACAGGCCTTGAGAACCAATCTTAAAGCAGCCTGGACTCTACAGAAAGTCTTCTCTTGGCTTTCATGGGCTTCTGGAAACCTCTGACTTCCATCTGGGGATCATAACATCTTGAATCACAACTCAACATTTATGTTTTTAAGAAAATAAGGCTGGAAAATAGCCTGCGTTTAATAGCTGAAGCTCTAGTCAAAATGTCTTCATCACTCCATGTAATTAGGTTGTTAGCATCTGTTAACTATGTTCTTTTTAGGTCTATCAGGATTTCTTACTGGAATAAATCTGTTTCTTTCCCCTATATACAAAGAAGTCTCACCAGTTGACACAGTCCCTCCTACTACTGTAATTATGGTTTAAACTTCTAAGCATTGTGTTTCATACACTGCAAAGGCAAAGAAAAAAATTTGTCTATGCCTCTGATTCACTTCTATCCTGGTGACGCATCTTTGTATCCTTCAAATGAGTGTTTGATTCCAAGTTCCTGCATCCGTTCTTTTAAAATTCCTTTTTATCTCTGACCTCTTACTCCTACACATTATTCATCACAGGATAAAAGAAAAAATAATGTGTCTGATAATTTAAGAAAAACTGACAATCAGACAAGTGAATTGTCGACCATATTTGAACCTGACTATTGTATTATTTTCTTGGCTGTTTTTTTTTTCCATATTAAATAAGAGTTTGATTGCAAAAGCTTGACTCCGAACAAAGAATATTCAATATAATACAAATTCCAACAATCCAAACAATTTATTTTATCAAACTCACTCCCAATGCAGTCGTCCTCACTATCTGCATGGTGCAAAAACAAAGGATCTTTTCAAAATTTTTGGAAGAAAACCACAATGACTAAGAACCAAAATTGAAATGGGTGTTGCTTAAAATTGCAACATCTAGCAAATAAAAGGTTAAATAAAAGGATGTGCCTAACTATTGCTCACTCTTAGATCATTCTTTTTTTAATTATTTGGATAATATCAGTGGTAAACATGGTGCAGGAAATGATGAGGGGGAAAAAAGAGAACAAACTGTCCAATCTTTGTACAAGCTGGATCTAGAACTTGGCCAAGCTGCCATATTTAGTTTCCCTACGACATGTGGTGTGTGCCCATTTCTCCCCACCTCAAGCACTTAGAGGTCTGGTGTCACAACACTCCACTGGCTTTTAGGACATCTTGTGCTGCCTGGGGCCCTGTTCCTCTTCAGACACACCCACCTCTGCCATGCTTGTGCAAGAAGGAGCAACATGGGGAAATTGATGTAACTGGTGGAATACTTGCTCTTAACTTTTCTTGCTACTTTTGCAGCAAGCACATGGCCCTTCCCAGTATCATCTCCTTAAATTTCAGCAAATATAGCTACATTGAGGCTACATTGAGCTACCTGCACTTAGAGCTGGAGTCAACGGAGATATGACCTAGCGCAACATCCATCCCTAAGAAACTCCAAAGCAGGATTTCTAATGCCTGAAGCATATTTAGGAAATGAGTCTGCAAACCACAGTGTAGGGTGGCACAGCATCTCTTAACTGCAGAGACCTAGTCTGGATGTGTTTTCTGTCTCATTGGAAAAGTTTTGTACCCTAGGAGACAGCTTTGCCTGCCTGAAGTGATACTTGCCAAGTTTTGGTATCAAGCCTGCTGTGTTGATCCATTGTGACATGGACTCCAGACACTTTTCATGTGTCTCAGGACCCTTTCCAAAACCACAGAAACCCCATCCAAGTTAATGCCAAGCTCTGGGCAGGTCATGTAGAAACACAGGCATTGCTTTTTGCAGAGCTCTGGGTGCTGAACCAGATCCGTAGGGCAAACACCTAAATAGGAGAATCTTACCAGGTGTAATTAACAAGCCATGCCTCAGCGACAGGCACTCTGCAGTTCAGAAGCAAAAGCCTTTTCTGGGGCAAGAAGAGGGGTGTACTTTGAGGTGGGCAGGCAGCCTGACTGCCAACGACAACCCTATTTTTGTCTTGCCCTAAGGAGAGATGAGTTTTATGTTTTTTACTGCTGTATGCATCTTAGACATACTGCTGTATGTCCAAGACCCTCTCCCACCCCCACCCGGAACCAGACCCTTGTTGTGGAGAAGCAGGTTTTTCCCTGTTCCCGGAGGGAGCGGCTGGCGATGCTCCCCACGCCAGGCGCGGGCCCACGCACCCTGCGGAACAGCGCCACGGTGTTCTCCGGGGCGCCGTAGTGCGACAGCACGGCGGCGCTGCTGCTCAGGCCGAAGGGCACCTCCGCGATCTGTCCGGCCGCCAGGCGAAACTGCTCCGCTTCGGGGCTCTGCGGCTCCTGCGGGGCACAGCGGGACGGTCAGGGGCCGAGCCCGAGCGGGGCACCGGCACCGGCACGGGCACCGGCACCGGCACCGGCACCGGGCGGCACGGGCACGGGCACGGGCACCGGCACCGGCACCGGCACCGGCACGGGCACGGGCACGGGCACGGGCACGGGCACGGGCACCGGCACCGGCACCGGCACCGGCACGGGCACCGGCACCGGCACCGGCACCGGCACCGGCACGGGCACGGGCACCGGCACCGGCACCGGCACCGGCACCGGGCGGCACGAGCGCGACACCTGCCGGCCGCTCGGTACCCGCGGGAGCGCGGGAGGGCTGCTCCGGTATCCGGGAACCTGCCAGGATGTTGCTGAGCCCTTGGGCACTCATCAGAGTATAGCTGTAGATCGTTAAAAAAATCTATATCTAATATATATCTATATCTATATCTATATCTATATCTATATCTATATCTATATCTATATCTATATCTATATCTATCCATATCCATATCCATATCTATATCTATATCTATATCTATATCTATATCTATATCTATATCTATATCTATATCTATATCTGTATCTATATCTATATCTATATCTATATCTATATCCATATCCATATCCATATCCATATCTATCTATATATCTATATCTATATCTATCTATCTATATCCATATCCATATCCATGTCCATATCTATATCTATGAGCATGTTATGTGTAAGTGCGTGTTTCTAAAATATATACGCATCTATAAACGTCGCCGTTTTCATGCTAACCTTGACTCTAGAGTCGGGGGGGTTACAATTTTGAGCACCTTGCATTATCAGTACCGTGGCTCCTTTCAAAAGGATATCTTAGGTGCATTTTGTAAAAAGTAGTTAATTCAGGTTGTGTGCAATTTCTCAGTATTTTGAGGTCCATTCTCTATCTTGCAGAAAGCATTAACTACTACTATCCTTTGCCTGTATTAAAGCCTTCCTTGCTATTCCCATTCCCAACTTTTTAGTGATGTATTTTTGATACTTCTATTTCTTGGATATAAATTCTCAAGACATGGTCTCTGCTTGGAAATTGGTTTGTTTTTCTTTGTAGTTTGAACTGTCAGCTCAGCTGTTTGTGAGCCCAGAGAGAAGGGAAAACAAAATTCTTTGTTCATTCCAAAGAAAAACATCTCTCATGACCTGTTTTGGAAATGCCAGCGCATCAACATTGCTCTGGTGAGAGCGCTAAAGCCTAGGGTGGGATAATCTCGCTGAGTTTTGGAGCATTCCTGGGAAACCTGGGGTTTAATCAGGCCGAGCGTGGCCCTTTCTCAGACACACGCGGGGTTTCTGGAGCGGTGTGCTGTGTTTCCATCGCGGCATGCTGCTCCCAGTCGGGGAGGCCGTGCTCATTATACGGGAAGCATGCCGAGCCACATGCTGCAGTGAGCTGAAGGGCTGCAGCAGAGAAATAATTTATGGTGAGTAGAGAACATGGGCTTTATTTGGATGAATCTACTTTCAGGCCGAGAGCCAAGCCTTCATGGCACACACACGTCTTTATCTGCTGTTCAAATGCAGCCCGGCCATGCTTCAGGCACTGAAAGCCCGGGATGCGGCTGGCTGCTGCCTCCTGCTCCCGGCGGCTGGGGCTGCAGGGCAGCAGCCTCCTGTCTGGCTCTGAAGAATGCAGTCCTGCGGGGGGAGGTCACTGTGGCACAGGACAAAAGGAGCCGTGTCCCTGCTTAGCTCAGGAGGAGGCTCTGGGTACAGCTCTGCCAGCTACCCTCGGGGAGGGAGGCGGCTCGGCGCTTTCATTCTGCCTGTGCAGATTGCCGGGCTGCTTTGCACAGCTTCAGCGCTGCAGGAGCAGCCCCCAGGGAGCTCCAATTGCCTGCGGGCACCGAAGCCGAGGCGGCTGGTGCTCTGTGATCAGTGCTCACCAGGCCCCTGGGCATAAGGCTCACAGCTCCCAGACTTGTTGCTGCCTGCACTGAAGGCAGCACCATTTGTTCTCTCTCTCTGGAGGGCTGGGAGATGCCACTGCCCTGTGCCATGGGCACGATGCCCTCCCTAGACTGCCCTCCAGCCCCAGGCACAGGGCAGAAGGACAGAGGTGCTTGCAAAAGGACCTGGTTTTGAAAGTTTCTCTGACATGAGGCAGTGAAAACATGGAAAAAGGTGCAATTTGGGGACCTTAAAAGCAATAAGGATCCTGTTAAAGAGGCCTCTGTTTTACAGTGCTGTAGCTCAATAAATATTTTCCTTTTATTTTGAGGGAAAATACTCATGCCATTTGGAGGGGGCAAGGGACTCATAGCTGTCACACCTTTGAATTCAGTGGAATTTGGATAAAAAGAGACAGAGATCTCAAGGGTATGTGCTCTGGGGAACAAAGAAGTGAAACAGAGACCATGCCTACATCCTCCTTAAGAAGAGCCTGCAGCCAGAGCCCAAACCCTCTCGGACTTCAGCGGACCGGCACTATCACTTCTCCCTGAGACTTGGCTTCCTCATCCCTGTCACACAGGCAGTGCTTTACTCTGCTTTTGCTGACTACAGCAAATAACTGATGTTCCCATTCACCCCTCACCAGCAATTTCTCTACCATGTGCATTTCTTTGTTTCTTCCCCTGCAGCCTTTCCCTCTCTCCTGCTCCAGGGCTCCTACAGCCTCCTTCATCTTCCTCCCTTGCTCCATCTCCTTTTCCATGCACAGACCAAATTCCCTGTGCTCTCTCTGTGACCTGTCAGCTAATCCCTCCATGTGCCTGTCACAGCCCCAGCATCTTTTGGGACAACAGCTGCCTTTGGCAGGTGTTTACACCACATCCAGCCTCATGCTTACTCTCATCAGGGTGGGATAGAGCTCACAACTGGCAGAGGGGAGGTGCTGTGAACACACCTGGAAGAATCCAATGACTGCCACCTCTGCACCACTGATGAAGGCTTCGGCTTCTGGGATGCTGTTTAACAGGATAGGTTTCTCTGTGGTGCTGGCTGTGCCTGCAGAGCAAAGGTCAGGGTTGGGCAGAGTGTACACAAGGAGCAGCTCAAAGAGGATCCCCCCAAGACATACACAAGCATCCCAACCTTACAAGCTCACCCACACGCCTCTCTTGCAAGCTCAACATGTTTGTCCAGCATACCTTGGATAAGGAGGACTCCCTGAAGCAGACCCAGACTTTTCCCAAGGCAGGAAGAAAGCTCACTTACTGTGGGATGCAGAGTCACTCCCTCCAGCACAGCCTGCTGGGGAGCATCTGCTGAGCAGGATAGCAAAGAGACACGGGAAGATGGATGTGCCCATGGTGCCAGCTCTCCTTCTCCTCGCCATGCCACCCTGCTCCCGTCCTCTCCTCGGTGAGACACGTCAGCTGCTGTGGGGACCCACAACCTTCCTGGGGCAGTGGGAAGGGAGCAGCTGGCCCAGGGCAAAGCTCTCAGCTCCTGAGATAACAGCCTGGCTGGAGAAAGCCCCTCCCTGCTGTGCAGGAATCAGCCTTGGAGAGCTGCACCAACACGCCGTGGTGCATCCTCACCCACAGCACTGGACTTCACAGCTGCCCTGCACCTTTGTGACCAGACACCCCAGCAAGGTTAAGAACATCCCTCTCCAGGTGCTGGATCCCAGAGGCTGATGTTCCCTTGTGCTTGGCCAGCAGGCTAGCCACGAGGACATGCAGCTCTTGCATTAGCTCTGGGGAGCAGCTGCTATGGTAAGTGCTGAACATGATGAACATGAGAAGGGTATGCTACAGCTCCCTGGCTCATGCAGCAGCCATCTGGGATGAGGTGGGGGCTGTCCACCCCTGGAGTCTACCCCCATCACAGCCCAGACTTTGGACTTCAAAGAATTAATGAAATCCCTGAAGGAAAACTGTTCTGAAATAATTTGCTTATAGAGTAAGGCTGCTGCTTTCAAGAAGGAGGGCTATTTCCCTGCTGAAATATGCTCTTAAGCATTCCTATACTGCATTCTTCACACACACATCACCGAGAAACATGCTCTAGAAAAGAATGTGACACTCATGCAGAAAAGAACTGGTTTTATTCTCAGACACTGAAGTCTTGTTACGGCATCTAGCTGCATTCCCCCTGACTGGCTTTGCCTGCACAAGGATGGATTTTAACAGGGTAGGGCACCAGATACAGACCAGGAGACCATCACGGGAGGTAAGTAACCCTTTACAATGAGTCATGGCAAGTGTAACTCAAGATAGGGATTTTCCAGGGACCAGTCCACCCCTGCCAGGTGATCTTGTTTCCTCTAAAAGGCACTTCCAGGACTGGAGTTGGTATGGGAGAGATGGGGACAACAGGAGGAAGTACTGGGGGAGAGGGAGGGAGGTGCTTCCCAGTTTAACCCATTATGGTGTCATGACAGGGTGGTGGTGAGAACTGCTGGGCTGTTTTCAGTGTGTCAGAAGAAGCAGCAAAGGCCTGGAGACTGGTGCAGGAGGCAGGGGGGTGGGAAGGGGGAAGGCAAACTGGGTGAACTCATTCTGTCCATTCCTTCTTGATGGACAGGTTCCACTCCCAGGTGAGATGGTCGTGCTTGTCATCATCCGTGAAGAAGGATTTGTTGTGATAGGTGCCTCGAGCCAGCATGCCCTTAGGGGCCTCTTCAACAGGCGTCAGGAACTCGTACTCCTCTGGCCGTGGCCCGTAGCTGCCAACCATGAACGTGGCTTTGTCCACTAGGAGAAAACAATCCACAGGGAATAAGAGCCTCAGATGGGGAATGATGAGGGAGAGAGGAAGCCATGAGTAAAAGAGCAGAAAGGACATGGGGGAGAAAGGAACAGCCCATGCCAGCAAAGGAGAGCAAATCAGTGGGTTAGTGAAGTGTAAGGACAGCTGGAAGGATAACAGGGATGGATGGGCAGGTGAACAGGCAACTCAGTTTGTACACTCTCACATGTGTGTACTTGTCCTGGTTTGAGACAAATTTGGGAGAAAACCTTCTGAATGCTAGAAGGGTGTGAGTAGGCCCAGCACATGGCTCAAGACCTGCCTTGATTTCCCATTACTTCTCTCTGCTGGTGAGAAGACACCAGTTATGTGTGCTGAACAGGACGCTGAAGCCTTAGAGGTGGTTGCACGAAAATGCATGTGGGGGTGTGTGTGTGTGTGCAAAATGGGGCTTTCCTCTGCCTTGTCCAAGCAGAGCAGCACTGAGGAGAACCCAGGGGCAAATACAGGGCCCTGCACACAATGGGAAGTTTCACAGAGCAGGTCTGAATTTTACCCAGAGCTTCTGAAGAGCTTTCAGAGGGTGGGAAGCACCACACAGGCTGAGCCACTGCACAGAGGGTGGAGGGGAGGAGAAGAGCTCTGTATGGAGAGGCAAGCTGTGGCAAGCACCATCCAAGCAGGGTCTCTGTGGATTTTGCTGCTGCAGACAGGGGTGTAGCATACAGATACCAGAGCTGGCTCACACTGAGGGTGCACAAAACAAGAAACTGCTGTCCTGGGTGAAGCAGGCTTATGCACTCTGCTGAGGAGTCACCTCCTGAGTGTTAGCACAGGGTGGGACTTGGGACCAAGGGAGCCTCTGTGCCAGTCCAGAGCTGCAGGAGCCCTTGTTCCAGAAGAGGGAGCACACAGGCAGGAGCAGTGCTGTGCAGGGCATGCAGGGCTCTTACTCACCCTTCACCCCTGTCCGGTAGGTGTGCTGCACGTATTTCAGTCCCGACACAATGTCCCTGTTTACCTGCAGGAAGTAACCAGAAGTGTCAAGAGAAGAGCTTTGGTTCTGTACCTGATGATTTTCCCCCTCCTTAGGGACATACCCATCTTGGATCCCTACACAAGGGAGCCTCAGCACAGGGCACATTGTACAGGTCCCTGAAACAACTTCTCCATAGGTTCCTGGAGACCTTTAGCATCCTCTGTGCATCTCCTGCACTTCCCTATCCTTTGCCCAACTTTGAAGCTGACTGGAGCACATCAGTAAGCTTCTCAAGACATACTGATGAGGACAAAGAAAAGTGAAGCAGGGAGTTCCCATTTAATAATTTTCATACTGGAAACCATCCATGGGTAAATAGAGTCATCCCTCCAGCCCCAATGAGTGGGCAGATTCCAGGTGCTCTCTAAGCTCCACGGGGAGCAAGTTACTTCTCAAAAGACAGTTTTCATAATCTTCATAATCTTTTCTCAAATCTCCCATGGATAGCTTGGATGTATCCAGTGCTGCTCCCCTCCAGCATACACTGCATTCCCACAGTGTACACTACTCAATCTGAAAACAAGATGGACAGATCCTTTTACACCCCAGGGTAGAATTCACAGGTAAAATTCCTTACCAGCCTTGGAACTGAGCAAGGGAATTAGAATAACCTGTCTGGCTTCAGGTATCTCCAGTCAACAAGGCACAGATACAGATGGAAATATTTCACAGCACAAAAGAGAGCTGGAGGTGTCTCAGGGGAGAGCACTGGGGGACATTCATCTCTGAGACAGCAAGCCTCAGAGAAAAAGGGAAATCTACCCTACAGAACCCACAATATTAACACCTTCCCTCATCTGTCTCAGGAGCATTATCTTTCTTCCCTTTTTGACTTCTCTTCCAAGCCCAGTTTTGAAGCAAGCACTTGCAGAGATGATCAGTTCAGTGCTGGATGCCACACTGCAGTGTGGCCAAGTTTCATTTTCAGCTGTAAACAGAAGAAATGGCTGACACGCTGATTAATGGGAGTGAGGGAGAAATTAGCCCATTTAGGTGTATCACAACCTGAAGAATTTAGGTATCTTCAGCCAAATGCTACAATATTACATCTTTTTAATGTGTTCATGAAGCCCAGTAATACTGACTGAATCAGTACTTCATGAATAGCCATCTTCTCTTCTCTTCTCTTCTCTTCTCTTCTCTTCTCTTCTCTTCTCTTCTCTTCTCTTCTCTTCTCTTCTCTTCTCTTCTCTTCTCTCTTCTCTTCTCCTCCCTGTTCATTTCCACTTAGTGTAAAGCAAAGATTTTCCAGTGGCTAAAAAGCAAAACCAAACTCAGCCAAAACTACCCATCTGGCTTTTAAACCACTTGATTATCAGTGTGAGAAACTTCCTCCAAGAGGTGAGCAAGCAGAAGTGATTTCCTGGAAACACCTCATCCCTTGTTGTGTAGAACAACACCTGAAGCTAGGCGGCTTTGCAAGTGTTCGGTTTTTGGGCAGGCATTCTGCCTGGCTCTAGTTATCTGACAGACTGCTATTGACTGGCCTTAGCAACTGGATAAGAAGCAACTGGAAGGAAAACAACTCACTCTGAAGTGGATCTTAACTCTGTATTCCACCCCTTCCTTTAACACGAAGGTCTCTTTCTTGAGTGCTTCGAGGTCACCTGCAAGAAGAGAATCAAGCTGTCAGCTAGAGATGTCACAGCGAGGAGAGACCAGGCACAGGGGGGAAGATGGAGGTGGGGCTGCTGTCAGAGGTGAGCATCCCTTCAAAGGATCACACCTGCAAAATGAGTACGCAGACATCTGTGTGAGATTGTGTTGTGCGACCAAACACACAGAAATTCCTGGGTGCTCGTGTGTACCTGTGCCCACAGAAGGTAACGCCTAAACACACACAGGTCTGAGCACATGTACACAAAGATGTTTATGCACAGACTTGTTGCAGAGCACATTCAGGAGTGTGTGTATGCTCCATCCATGCCCAGGCCTGGCTTGGTGAGAGGAGCGTGTTCCACAGCTCCTGCCCAGCCTGGAAGGCTGCCTGGGCCCCGCAGGGCTCTGCGTGGCTCTGGGTGAGCAGGAAGCCTCTCTGCCTCTCCAGGCCCAGCTTCCTCTCTGCAGAAAAGCCCATATAAGGCTCTCTCCCCATGCCCCCAGGAGCCGGAACTGCAGTGTTGCTCGAGTCTGAAGTTTCAATACAGCCTGTTACCCAAATGCATACAGCCTATTACCCAAATGCATGCACATCCCTTGTGCTCACGAAGTGTTATTGAAAGGATGCAAGCAGAGATGGCAAGAGAAACCCAGGAGCTCCTAGAGCAGTCTAGATTAAGGAAAAAGCTCTCAGTATTTTCCTCTGTTACATCTCCTTCTTTTTTTTCATATGTGTATACTTTAAAATAAGAAACAAGCCTAAGATGACCTCAAAGTTCTTCTAGAACCCACTGTAGCATCCCAAGGACAAACTCTCTTTTAACTTGGAGCATGTCAGGGCCTTTATGTGTTCCCCTCTGTGATGAAGGGCAGAGCCTGTGCCTACCTGTAAGGTCCATGGTGATGGGTCCTGGAGCAGAGTCACACACCAGAGTGAGCCGGGTGACCACCACATTGGGAGCTGTTGGGTCTGCAGGCAGGAAAAGTCAGGAGGAAGCTGTCAGCTTGCACAATTAAATGCAATCATAGGGGAATGACACTGAAGAAACAGGGGTGCCTTGTCACACAGAAACTGCATTTCATGAAACACCCAGTAATGCCAGGCTTCCTTAGCACAATAAGACCACATGTCTACCCCATGGATCCTTCCATATGGATCCCTCTGGCCTCCATCACAATACCTAGAGGTGGTTTTTCCACCACAGAAAATTTCCTTCTTAGGATCATTCTGGGTTACAAGACCACCTTTCAGCATAGGCTGACCCCTTCATAATCCCAAAAACTCCTCTGAGACCCATACATCTCCCACCACAAGTCCTTTCCTGATGCCAGCAGTCCCCAGTAATCTTCCCAACCCCTAACACTCAGAGCATCTTCCGTGCTTCCTTTATGTGCAACTTTCCACCTGCCCATCCCCAGTCTTCCAGCACAAGCAGTGCATGTCCCTGGCCAAACAAGGTCCCTCTTCTTTCAAGCATCAGCACGCTGTTGCAGTACATCTCCCCAGTCCCTCCCTACCAGTGTGCCCCAGCCTACCTACTACCACAGGTCCATCTCCCAGCAGGGACTTCTTGTACTTAGCGAGGCTTTCATCATCCTTGTCCAACTCTTGCAGCTCCTGCAGTGTTTTCTGGGGAGGAGGTTTGTAATTGAGTTTCCCATCCAGCTCATCATCATCATCCTCCACGTGAGGTTCTTGTGTCTTCTCAGTCATGGTCACTTGGTCTGGGTGACAGAGGAGGGGGCAGTCAGTGAGATTGCTGTGGATTGGGAGTATGGGGGCACTCACTGTGTGGCTCAGTGCCCCTGACAGGCAGGCACCCACCCAGTGCCAAAGGCAGCAGGATTCCTACAGGCAAATGGCGACGGTGATCGGCTGCAATCCAGACACTGCTGCTGATATTCTGGCTCAAACACAATCCCCCTCTACCCCCGCTCCTCTCTCCCTGCAGGCACCATGCGCACACGCAGACCTACACCATTCTTCCCTCGCAGGGAGGAGGTGCAGGAGCAGAGGCTGAAACCAGAGTGATTTAAGTGATTTACAGCCACTCTGCAGCACAGTTGTGGCCGGCAACCCTGCAATTACAAGCCATCCTAGCAGGCTCCAGTGCTCGCAGGCTATCTCGCACAAAGAGCCACTGCCACACGCTGGAGCACAGAGAAACGCGAATAAAGCCAAGGACAGATGTTGCATTCACCCTCTCACAATGGGTTAAAAGCCACATTTCGCAGAAAGATCGAATACCTGACAGCCACTTCCTTAGATTAGCAAGTCAGCTGAAGCTCCCAAGGAAGCGGGCAGCAAAGTCTATCTGCTGGCATTCCCTGTGCTCCCGCTAACAGCTCACTCAGGCACCCACCAGCACTCCTTCCCACCGAGGAAGGAAGCACATGGTGACCCCAGCACAGGCAGGCACAGCCGTGCTGCTCCAGTGGTGCCTCTTGTTGTGGAAAGGCAGGAGAGTTCAGCCGCAGTCAGCAGGGCTGGGTCTGGCACCGCTGAATGGCACAAGGACAGCGAAACTGCTGGGGTGGCATCCCAAATGGGAGCCAGAGCGGGGAAACAGCAGCCAACGGGCAGCCAGAGCATGGGATGGGGAACAAGACAGGCAGGAGAGGTAAGCAGTGCTGGGCCAGGTGCCCCTTGGTCAGCTGCCTGCCTCCAGGAGCCAGCCATATGGTCCTAGCCACCTTCCCACTCTTCAGAGAAAGGCTGAAAAACAGGGCAGTGCCCTGGTACAGCAGCAGTTGTCACAAATGGCCAAGCCATTCCTTGTTCTTTGGCAGCAAGAGGATTTGGTCAAGCTACACAGATCATTCAGTTCACTTCCATTTATGCTTCTTTGAGACTGGCCCTACTAAAACGTCCCCCTTTGCTTGCTTATTTGCAATTTTCCAAACAAATCATTTGTCCTTCTCTGCAGCTGTGGCCTTAACATTTGCCCCTGCTCCCAAAAGTTAAACTGGGAGATAATGGGATAGTTTTTTCATTGACTAAAATAGAAAAGAAACACATTAAAAAAAAAATAAAAAAGAAAAATAACAATTTAAGGTGAATCATCAAGTGGCGTCAGGCAACTCTGAGTAGTACGCAGACTTCTCAGAGCAATTTCAGTGCAGGGAAAAAAAAATAACCAAGGAGTGGTACACTGGCATGTTGCAGAGGGACAGAAAAGAACTGACCAGCACACAAACAAGAAGATTCAGTCAGGTATTTTAATAGGAAATGGCCATTGCAAGATAACTTTGCAATTTTCTGGTGAATGAGGAACTAGTACAGAATGGGCAGATGGGAAATAAAAGAGAATCTCAACTCAAACAAACAGGAAAAAAAAACAGGTCCCAGCAGCTGAATAACTCTGGCTCAGTTCATGCCCAGATCTAGGAGTGTGAAATACTCAAGTACTATAGGAGAGGCCCTTGAGTGTGTCCTCACAAGAAAGGAAACCAAAGCTCCCTCCTGAAAGCAGCACTTAAACACACCCCACCACTCTGTGGCCCCTTAGAAAGCCCCACAATCCCCTCAGTGCCATTCCACGCTCAGCACAGGAGGAGGCTGTGGTTAGCCATGACAGCCACTGCCAAGCCTTGCCTTCCACTTGGGCTCCAGCTGCAGTCTGAGCACTGACCTGAGCTCTGCCACAACACCAGGCTGCATCTGCCACCAATACAAGCACAGACCACAGGTGCCTGCCCGCCCCATCCTCCCATGCCCACCTCTGGTAGTTTGTCACAGGAGAAGGCCAGACACGGGAGATGGAAAGAGGCATCTCTGCTCACATGCAGAGAAAAGAAAGAGTCGGGACTGGATCAGCTGGCTGCTCCTCATCTTTCCCTTTGCACCACACATGCTGCAGAGACCGTCCCTGCCAGCCCCTGGGGGTGGCTCACTTGAGGGGGAATGCTTTTAGGCTCTGAAAGCCTCCCAGAAAGGTGCACAGACAACCTGCCATGCCAACAGCAAGATCCTGCAGGGAACAGGACCAGCCAGACTGTCTGGGATGAACAACCTCTGGCTCACAGGCGCCCCAGGATGGCACCAATCAGACCAAGTTCTGGCATTTTTCCCCAAGCCATGGACCTGACGCTGCCTTCCTGCCAAGCTCCAAGGCAGGCAGTGACCAAGAGGAAAGCTCCCATCTCAGCAGCTCCTGCCCCTACTTGCTGGTGCCCTCTGCAAGCTGAGACACATCCCCGAGCTCAGGCACCACTCCTTCCCCCGAGACACCATGTTGCTGCTGGGGTTCCTGAGTTTCTGTGCCACTGCCCAGGCCAAGGGAGCCTCCCATTCAGACCAAGAACCTCACTAAACTGAGCAAATTAACCCTACATTGTTATATGCAAGGAGAAATCTGTGTGCTTGGTGTCTTGCCCTGCCACATTTTTCTTGTGTTTCTGCAGCTCCAGTCCTGCATCACCTGCACCCGTGAGGCTTGGCAGCACCCGTGAAACAGCAGGGAGGGGGCAAGGGCAGGGTTAGGGATCCCTGTTAGAGAGAGATGGCTGCAGGAGGCAAGGAAGGAATCACGCCTTGCCGAGAGGTGCGAGAGTCTCGCCGCGGGGCTCTGCCTGTGCCGTGGACAGACAGCTGCCCTCGCACCTGCAGCAGGAGGGGCAGTGACAAGGTGGAGGGGAGGCACCTCCTCGGCCCCCCCATGCCTCCACGGGGCACAAAAAGGGGTGTCAGAGGGGCAGCATTTTACTTGTCCTCCGTCTGCTCATCACTTCTCCAAACCAACCCCCGGCCGAGGGCTTATCTCCAGGAAGCGGGTTTAGCAGGGAGGAAGTAATTTTCCGCGATGGGGGAGAAACACACCGGACTCAGCAGCGCCCCCAGCCCCGGCCTCCCCATGCCAAGCGCCGGGGTGCGGGGACCGAAGGGAGCCCACGGCCCGGGTGCCGCCGCAGGGATGCTGCCGCCGCCAGCCCGGCACCGCGGGGCTCTGCCCTCCCTTGCCCTGCCCTCCGCCCCATCCAGCGGCGAGCCCGACGTCCCCCTCGGGGGCAGCAGGGCTCTGCCTGCCCGGCAGAGAGCGGGCACCGGCGCCAGCCCCCGGCAGAGGAGGCGCGAAGTTGCGCGGCGGGAGCGATCCGGGAGCGATGCGGGAGCGATCCGGGAGCGATGCGGGAGCGATCCGGGAGCGATGCGGGAGCGATCCGGGAGCGATGCGGGAGCGACCCGGGGTGCGGCCGCCCCGCCGCCCTGCCCGGCTCCCCCGCCGCCCCTCGCACTCACCGGCGGAGCGGCGCCTGCGGCCGGGGTCCTCCTCTGCTGTCAGCGCTCAGCCTCGAGCTTTGGCAGTTGGAGCAGGAAGGAAGTTGGTGAAGAGAAGAAAAAAAAAAAAATAACACTCACACGCAGCGAAAAAAAAAAAAGAGGAGCGGCGTTAGCAGAGCAGCCCACCCGCAGAGGAAGCGCTGCGCGCCCCGCATGCTGCGGCGCTCCGCCGCCTGCCCCGCTTTGTCTGCCCGCCCGGCGCCGCGCTGCGCTCTTTTTGCGCAGAGGGGCACAGCGCTTTGTCTGCGGAGCTGAGCCCGGCCGGGGACGGGCAGTGCTCGCCGTGAGCGGCTTCGGGTTGCTGTGCCTGCAAACGAGGGGGTGATCGCTTCGTTTTTCTCCCCAGGGTTTTATTCTGTTTGTTTTCCTGGTGTAATTGTGGCCGACTTCAAAAAGTGGCGCTGATTTATAAAATATGCGGAGAATCGGGTTGTGTATTTCTGCGTACGTGGGAAGATAAGCGGTATTGCAAATGGAGGTTCTCATGAACCTCATTTTTCCTGCTACCTGCTGCACTTAATCAGCTTATTGTTCCCAACTCCCAGTCCTTCTCACACAAGCAGTTTCAAAGATCAGCTACCTCAGGAAGAAAAAGCTCTCTTTTCCCAGGTTTGCTTAAATCATCAAAAAGATCTTACACCCCTTACTTTGTGAAATATCAGCAGATTTCCCCTTTCTTTGCCCCTCCTGGAGTGCCCACCTAGTTCATCAGTCATATAAATCCTTCATGTACATAGTCCTCAGAGCACAACAAATTAGATCATTGGTTTGCAAACAGCAAATCTGGGCCTGCAATGACTGATAGGCTGCCCTTAATGCATTTACAGCAGCAAAATAAGCAAAGCATATCTATTGCCAATGGGCTTACATTCACTGCCTCGGATCCACATATCCATTAAAAGTGGTTTTTGTACACAAATTTTTAAAGGTTGTAAACAACTGAGGGAAAGGGATCTTCTTCAGGGATTAACAGATCTCAGAAGAGGGGGATTGATTTTTCCAGCCAGATATTGCTTTCATTTAGGTTATGTGTGGCATAATGATCCTTACCTCATGAATTTCAAGGGAAAAACAGAGCATATATCTGTCTGACAACAGATTCCCATTTATCAGGGGCTATAGCCTCAGAAACATTTCAAGCTTTCATTAATTAGTTTCACCATCAAGAAAAATTATTTTATTTTCTGCCACTCTTTTTTACTGCTACACTAACCCTTCCCTTGGGCCAGCAAAAAGGACCTGACTTGAATACAGTAGTTAGATGAGTTCAAATTGTACCAGGGAAAAAATATGTAAGCAAATGTGTAAGTGTATATTGGTGAGTTTTCAACCCAGATAGGTTCCTCCATACTTGTTTATAATGAACAAATGTGATTAAATCTTTGTGCCAGCACTAGTGGCTGAGTGGGATGGGGATGAGGAAAGAACAGAGCAAATTCTTTCAACTACAGTGCCACTTTATGGCATCTCATATTGCTCATGTAAGCAGTCCTGGCCTGGGAAAGCTGTGAAGAGTTGGATGTGGTAACTGTGGAAAGATTTGAGGAAGCCCCTGTGTCTTGTACAACAGCTTCTTGTCTTGGTTTCTTTGCTGTCTAAGTCTGTGCTTTCAGTTTAGAAACTGAACACAGTTTAGTTGGGAGGAGGTGTGGGTTGAGGTTACTGTTCACTCATGGCTTGGTTTGAAATTTCCTTGGGTTTAGCCACTGTGTACAATGCAATTGTAAGTTGTGTTTTTGCAATCATTCTTGCTGAGGAATAGTCAAGATTAGCTTGGTCTCTTTTGTGAGTTTCCTTTTAGTTAAACACCAGACTGCATGTGCCTTTGTGTAGCTATTTACACGGTATTTCTAAACACATCAGCATAAATTAAGATCAGTTTTTCCACAAATATGCATAAAGGTATAGGGATGTGCAGCTGTGTGCCACCATGTGTATGTGCATTCAACCTACATGGCTTCATCTGGCAAGCATGCAGGGCAAACAGATTTTACTCCTAAATTAGAAATTAGTCAGTATGTAATCATGGGGACATCATGTAATTGCTCTGTGCCTCCTCTTCCTATTCATAAGCAGTGTGAGAAGGAGCTGTAGACATTGGAATCACACCATGCCAAGCAGATGGGAATTAGAAGCCAGGCATGATCCTTTGGGTCAGCATATCCAGCATCCTGCTGGGGAACCACGTCACTGCTCTGCTGGAAGAAAGGAAAGGTTTGAACCACAATGGAGCAGGACATCGCTGAAAGCAAATCTCTACCACTGAGTATTTCACTTTGACAAACTGATGCCATGCCATGAAGATCAACTCTTGGCAAACATTGTCCAACCCCAGCTAGTTCTTTTGTCTGTGACAAAAGGAGGCAAGAACAGCAGCTAAATTGTACCTGCTTTATTGCAAAAAACATGGTAAAATTTCAAATATGTTCTTAGCTGGAAAATAATATTTTTCACTTAAAATATTTTTATGAGTTCTTGTTTAGTTTTACCCCACTGATAACAGCTGATTGTACAATTAGTAGACCACAATAATAGGTGTGATCAACCTCTAGTGTCTAAGTTTATTTCAAAAAGTTTATGCAAAATTTTAAATGCATATCCTTCAGCTACATAGCCTGTACTCCCAACAGTCATATATTCTGTAGCACCCAACTGGAAACAATAAAACTTGACTTTTTTTTAAAAAGTAAGATTTTATAAATTAGGCATTTTTTTTCCTGTTTGAATTTGGATAGCTGCCATTAGGTATCCAGTATTTCTAGATTTGAACTTTTTGCAGTAGTGGTGCATTGCAGCTTTGTGCTGCTAAATATCATTCCCATCTTCTGTGGAACAGGTTGCTTGCTGCATTAGAGGAACAGAACTACTTTATGACCTTTAGAAGTGACTAATCCAGAAAAATTTCACCTGTTAGAATCTCTTATTTTCGCCTACTTGTAATTTCCAGAACTGTCTAATTTGGAGCTGAAATTTCCCAGGCTGGAAGTACTGAGGGGAAAAATAAAAAGAAATTTCAATCCAGGTAGGGAACCCATGTTTGTAATTTTAAGAGGCTCAACCAAGTAATACTTTTTAATGCTGTTCTTGTAAAGTGATTTGTTTTGGAATTACTAATTTGCATTTTCACTAAACTCAGTACATAGTGACTAACTTTGATTTCTCTCTAGAGAATAATATTGCTGAATGCTGTCACTGTCATGAGTTTTGCCTCCTCCTCAAGCTTTTACAGTCCCAGGAAGGCTACAGGTGACATGCTGGGAAGGCGACCTCACAGGTCAGCAAATTCACGTCAGCAGGTGCAGCAAGGTGAGTGTCAGTTTTGGCCGTGGGTGTCCCCTAGATGGTGTCCCCAGATGGTGTCCCTCACTACGTGCAGAGATCCTCTTCCCTGCAGAGATGGGAGGAGGTAATCCGGTGCTGAGGCAGTCACGAGGGGATGGGAAGGGGCAAGGTGACAGGTCAGGGAGCTCAGACATGAGCTTTCCCTGCCGTGTGGGGCAGCAGTCACTGCACCACCAGTGCCACCCAACTCTGGTAATCCCAGCACTGCCTTCTCTGACTCTCAGTTAAGGGGGATGAACAGGGTGATACAGCCAATGAAGCATGAATTCATCTCCTCTGAATAAAACACAGGCACAAATTGCCCCGGGATTGAAGTCAGCATCGTAAGGTTGAACCTGTTGTGCCTGGGAGAGGTGGTGCCTGTTTTCTTCCTAATTGGTGCTACTCACCCCTTCTAAAGTGCTGCAAAGGAGTGTGCAGCCCTTGGGGTGGGAAGGGAAGAAAGGGATGGAGGCTAGATAAAATGCCAGGTAAGGGAGCCAGTATTCAGCATGGAGAGCAAAGAGAGAGAAGGCACTGTGAGGTACTGACACAAAGCCCCTGGTAAGGGTTTAACTGTGTTTTCCAGCCCCAAATCCCATGGGAATCCCTTCAAACTACCTAGCCACTGGACTTGAGGGGTCTCAGCTGCATGAAGAGCTGACCCCTGAAGACATGACTGTGTGCTCCATCTCTCCAGCTCCTCCAGAAGTGATTTCTTTGAAAGATGGAGAGATTGGAGATTTAGTACTTGTCTAAGCAGCTTTCAGGCTTGTTAAAGTGCTAATCCCATAACCCCTGTCACAAGCCTGAAGGTGTGCAAAGACTTCACATGTCACTTCACAATCCCCTGAGGAAGCAAGGGAAACAGGAAGACAGAGAAAGGAAAAGGATTTTGTAGGGGATGAGAGAGTAGGGGCAAAACAGAGCCAGTTTCCTTCAGAGGGTAGCCTGAGGATGGCTGAGGATGGACAGAGCAGCGCAGTGGAGGAGAGAGAGGGAGAGCTAAGTTGGTGGGAGTGGGTGGGTGAGGGGACAGGGGTTGGTGAGGGGAAGGTGGTCCCTGTCATGGGGGAGCAGGGGTGTCTTCTCTGCATCCCCTGCACTCCAGAGCCTGGCATGCAGGAAAGCAGCTTTTGCTCTCCATCCCTCGCTTGGTGCTGTGGCAGAAGTCAGTGTTCTGCAGGTGAAGGTGTCCTAAAGAAGTCACCCACCAGAGCTGGATTTAAAAGGGGACTGGATTATTTTAGGACCTCTCAGAAAACAGGTGGTTATGTAAGGTCAAATCTCAGCAAGTGTAATCAAATCTCAGTTCTAAGCTGATCACCAAGCAGGGTGTTAGGAGTTATTTATTCAAGCATTCCTCCCTGTGTTGTGACTTTCTTCTGAAACAGCTAGAGCTGAAGCTGGGACTAAATTAGGAGAGCTGTGGCATCCTCTCCTGCTCTGCTGACCTTGGGAAATCTCCCTCGCCAGCTGCACCCTGCCATTCCTGTGCTAAACAGTACTCTCAGCAAGGAACTTGATTGCATACCAGAATTTATGGCTTCTAGTCAGGTTGTGTCCAGCCTCTGGCTAGCTCTTAGGTGCCTTATATACCCTGTAGCTCAGGGCATGCTGCTTGCAGCTATATGACATCTCTCAAAGCCATGAGAAAATAATTACCAGCCTCTCTGTGGCAATGTTTTTCCTTTATTGCACTTGTGCTGTTCATATATTATTGCTCTCACAGCCCTGCCTCCATAAACCCCCACAGTGTTATTATGGTGGATTCTCGTGCAAGAACTGGTGTGAGAATTGCTGTTCCTCCCACTCCTTCTTTTTCTTTTATATTGCAGACTTCAGTGTATAAAGGAGAAAAACAAATGTGGTGTTCAACAGAAAAGCCAATGACTATTGAAATTCTCAGTAAATATTATCCAGTTTTGTATATTCACAGAAGATTAACAAGCAATGAATGTGCAACATTTGCACATGATCAGCGTTCTCCTCCCAGATCTATTAGAAACAGACCCAGAAATAATCCATGGGAGTTTAAGTGGGTCTTGATGAAAATTGTATCATACCAAGGGAAAGTATGGCAAGAAATCATCCTACTGGTCATTTTCACTGTCATCATGTGCAGCATCAGAGAGAGTCCTCAGAGGAGAATCTCAGAGGATTCCTAAGGAGTCCTAAGGAACTCCATAATTGACCTTCGCAGTGGTCAGTGGGGCAAAATTCCCCTTTTTCTCTCCCTTCTTTTCCTTAATTTTCTTTTTCTTTCAGCATTTCAGAATTTTCTTTTCTTCAGCATTCCAGTCAAAGTACACCATCAGCTGTCAGTGTCCCACAAATAAATCTTCATGTATACAAAACTGTCAGAACATCCTTTGTGCAAAATGTGCCTGCCCCACATGCAATGATGACTACTAAACAATTCACTTTTTCTATGGTGTGCTTATGATGCTTGACTGGACCAGAAAGCAAGCTGCAGGTCCTTGGCACAGAAACATCCTTAGCAGCCTCCAGTAAGAAACTTCAAAGCAATTTGTAGGTGTGTACCTCCAGTGGGAAACAAGAGTGTAGAGGATCTAAATTAAAAAAAAAAAAAAGGAAAAAAAGGTTGGAATCTGACAGTGAAAGGTCATTAAAAAAAACAAATGAACAAACAAACAAATATTACAACATTAAGCTCTACAGTTGTGCAAGATCCTGAGGGGAAAACAGAAGGCTTAGTATTAGCAGTACACCTAAGCAATAAAAGGAGATTTTAAAAATTTTTTTAAATTTATTCAGATTTTCATTCCCTGGCTTTTTCCCTTCCACAGTTATATCCACCAGGGATCTGCTATCACATGGCAGCTAGAGCATTCAGCATCCATGTGTCTGGGAGGTGAGCAGCAACCCAAGAGACAAGATAATGGAGCAGGAAGAGCTGCCTCCTCTGCCCATTAGTCAAATGTTCCCAAGGAGAGTGTGAGGTGCTCCCCAGAAGCAATCATTTCTTTCTGAAAGCCTCAACTGCTACATGAAGAAAATCATAATAATGGTGGCAAAGGGCTGAACTGAATGAGATTGCACAGAGGTGCTTTTATGTGGTAGGAGGAGGAAGGAAGAATGCCTCTTGCATGGGGTGAAAGCCAGGGGAAAATACATGCCCCCATAAGAAGAAGAAAGAAACATTTTACCAAAATGTTTAGGAAAGCTTTCCTTTATTGGGCTGCTGGTTGCCAAGGAGAAGGAATCAATCATTCAAAAAAAAAAAAAAAAAAAAAAAAAAAAAAAAAAAAAAGAAAGAAAGAAAGAAAGAAAAAAAGATGATAAAAATGAGAAAAGGAGCTGTCAGGAAAGAAGACATCTGGAGCTGACTTGTGTACAGTTTCTGCTTCTTAGCCCAGTGACACTGAATCATTTGCTACACTGTTTTAAACTGAACAAAGCTCTGGAACAATCTGATTTTCTGATTTCCATTTAAATAAAAACACACCTATTTTTTTAACAAGGCAGTATTGCTTCTCTGTTTAGTTCAATGCATTATTTTAGAAAGTGCTAGTGTACCATTTAATCACTGTTCACAGGTGCATGGCATGTAATTCATACAGAAGGAATCAATTATGAGAAAAGAAAAATCTGAATAAGACTCTTGAGACAATACTGTGGAAATTCTGTGATTTTTTTAAGGGCAACCACAAGCTCTGATTTATGGCAGTCACATAGATAACCAGATTAACTACCTGGGCTTGATAAAAAGGGAAAAATGCTAAGTTTTTGTTCAATATATCAATGTTGAGCTTGTTCTGTACATGTCATTCAGGAGAAAAATAATCATATAAATGAAAATAGCAGATATTTTAATTGTGGACAGAGTGAAAACAAGAAAAAAACAAGAAAGAAAGGATTTTTTTTTTTTTAATGATCTAACAAAGTCAGTCCTATTGTGTCATTACCAACAGCCTGGATGCAGACATTAAGCAAAGTGAGTGCACAGAAAGGATGCTCACTAATGATATTGCTTTCTCTTGGGACAGCTTTGCAATGAGCATGGGGATGCTCTTAAACAATGAATCAAAGCGCAGTTAGAAACACTGAGCTTTTTGTGCTGCATGGCCAAGAGCATCAGTCTCCTCAGCAGATGCCTGCATTGCTGAGTCTCATCTGCAGGTCTGTGAACTTTCCCTCCACCATCACTTCCATATTTACAAATAAGAATGACAAAAATATAGTTCTCTCTCTTGAGATCTGATGGTGAAAAGGGCTATAAAAAAAAAGAGTGGATTTCTTTTGGTTTTCCTTTTATTTATGGCAATCAGGGAAAAGTTTCTGTAAGTTACTAAAATCATGCTAACATAGCAATCTTGTGAGTGTGAGATGCTAAGCCTTGGTTTTCTGTTCCAAGAAAGACCAGACTCATTACTGAGAAGAAAATATAACTCTGGTAACTAATGAAGTGTAGGACAGACTACATGGTTTTATATCATCTGCTATAAAAAGCCCCAGAATGTCCTGAAGCATTTGTGCCTGGAGGCCTGGGGCCTGTAATGATGTTCTCACATGTGCAAGCAGAGCACCCTTGACCGAACAAGAAAAGCAGGGACTTCATTTTTCCTGAAGAAGCTTTTCCCATGGCCATTTGGCTTGAGGACTCAGTTATGTCCCCAATACCCAGTTTGTAGCACAGACAGGGCCATTGCTGATAGTTCAGCAAAACCTCATCACTTGATTTCTATTTCCTCAAAGGATCCTTTTCTAAGGTTGGTCATGAAAATCTCCCTCTTGAGTCCTGGTAGCAGAAAAACAGACCTCAGCCTCTTTCCTCTCTGCCCTCTTGCCAGAGAAGCCTCCAGGGTATGAGTGGAAATTAGTATCAAGATCAGGCTCTTCTGCAAGCTGAGCCCAGTGACACTGAGCATAACTTTTGTATCCAGCAGCAGGCACAGATTCCCAAAGTCAGCACACCCCATTTATTGCAGGCTGTTATAGATGCTTCATCCTGACACCAAAATAACTGTGCAAGATTTCCTGAAGGAAAAATGATAAAACTCTTCACGAGCGTGCCTTCCTCTCTGCATTTTTTATGGACTGATTTGCATGTAGTCAAACCAAGTATCTGTGCCAGGGAAAGCCCAATCCCCTGTATCTGTTCCTCTTTTCTGCACTAGCACGAATGACAAGAGGCTTAGGAGCATGGTCAGCACTGCAGGAGGGGGATTTCAGCATGTGAGTCCTCATTTGCAGGCACCTGACTACACTGAGTTTCTCACCACAGCACTGTTGACATGACAACCTCACTGATCTTCTCTGAGACCAACAGACAATCCCATTCTACATCCAGGTCCTGCCATGACTCCCTCACCAGGGATCCAGAGGCACTTGGTAGGCTGCTTGTCTTCTGGGAGGAAACCAGGATTTTACTGCCTGGTTAATTCTCTGCTCACTTCCAGCTACGTATATCTTTGTGGCAAGTGATAAATCTCTATCAATAAGGCACAAAGTCTCCCAAGTATGTGGCACAAGGTATAGAGACACATTTCAAAAGTTGTTGTGGCCCACACCAACCACAGCCCTTATCAGCTGCATCCTTGAGACTGTGCCTCAGCTGGGATTTCCTCCCACAGTCCCATGAGCTCAGTCAGCCTCTGGAAAAATCACTGTCTTGTAAACTTGTGTTTTCTTTGTCATTCAAGTGAGCTGCTATTTCTGGCATAACTACTGTTTCCATGGCTACACCAGCTCATAAATAGGGTCAGAAACCTTGGAGATGTTTTTTAAGTGGTTCCTTGGAACAGAATATAATCCGGCTGGAGGTGATGAAGCTCCTAAGTTTTCCTTTCAGGCCACAAGGACTGCACTCCTGCTACCACCTGGACACCTTTGTTTCTGATGCAGCTCTGCTCTGGATCCAATGTCAGCTGTTGTGGCCAAAAAAGTTGGCACTGTCTTTCCTGGGGAAGAAAAACCTGGGCAGGGAGGGGCAGGGAGTGGGTTCTCAGTCCCTGGGCAGAACTCTTCATCCATCTGATGTGGCAGCCAGGCACGAACATGAAGCAGGTGCCTCTTGGTCTGAAAAGAAGCTGTGCACTCACAAGTCTGCAAAGTAAATGCCACCCACTTTGTGAGGGGATGGGAGACAGAGAGTATGGATGGAGAGAGAGGACTGATAATCCTGGAAGATAAGAAAGAACATGAGAAGTGGGGGCCTTTAGGGAGTTTCTGTCATGTTTTGTCAGTGGTAAAAAAAATATCTTCATGTGACACCGCGGAAATTTTTTTTCCCACAGTCCACTTTTTGTTAAAGGGAAACAAGACAGATTTCACTGGGAAAACAGGAAAACAAAGGGAGTATTTTGAAAACAAACAGCCTGAACATATGTAAATTTTGAAGCCTCAGGAAAGAGGAGTAGAGCGCTGTACAGCTGATTTCCCCAGCAACTTTACCTAGATAGAAGAAGGCAGAAGGGGAGGGGGAGCCCCTGGAAACCTGTCTGCAGCAGATGGAGGCATGGGAATGAGCAGCGGGAATAGGAGGGAGTCTGCTGCCAGCAGGCTGCACCTCTTTATATCCACACAAGCAGGTCCCTGCCCACAGAAATCACTTGTGCTGTCAGAAGAGGATGAGTGCAATCAATCTCCACACATTTGTATACAAGCTGCAGTCATCACAGGGAAAGAGAGGATGCCAACAACAGAGGATGCTGCCCCCGTTCTCTTTCCTGTGCCCAGAAATTTCTGCACAAGCCTCTGAAAGCTGTGTGATTGTCTTAAATGTGTGGGAATATGTGTTTGCTCCTTCTCTGATTGAAAGCCTCTCAGCTACATCCAGGATTTACTTCCCAGCTTCTCAGTACCCACTCAAGGGCTAGGACCTTATTGATTTGTTTTAATGTAAGCTAAGAGTCTCACTGGAGGATTCATCTTGTCTAACTTCAGCCGTCTGAAAGGTCAGAGGCCTCAGCAATGGGACTCTTGCTCAGCACCAGCACAGTGCTGGACTGGTGTTCCCTGCCAGGGTCTGTCACATCAGTGAGAGACTGTCCCTTCTTGGTCACACACAGTCACACCCCTGGCTGGCTTGTCTGCACCAAAATCCCCTCCTCTAACCTCACCCAAAGACAAATCCCATCCATCATAAATAAACCCACACTTTGGTTTCCTTCTGCCCTTGTGTTGCTGTGATTCCCCTGCTGCTACTCCATTTCCTGGGATTGTTTTCAGTCCTGCCAGCCCTGATCTTGTGCAGTGAGGAGGATGCTCAACAAGGGTGAGTGTGAGGTGCTTCACCAGGGCCAAGAGCCCCAGAGGGCTGTTAACCTTGTGGTTGTACCTCCAGACAGACACTTACAGGCCATGGCTGAGGCACTGCTGCAGCTGAGGATGATCTTCCAGCACCTTTTTGCAGGACTCTGGACCTTCTCTTTTCATCCTGAGACTCCACCAACTCTGACACTGATCTTCCAGGCAGTTACAACAGGCTATTAAAACACATGGGAGACACCAAGGACTGGGTGTAAAACAATGTGCATTACCACACAGGAGTTTTGATGGGCTGGAGTATGGGCTGAGCTCTACCTCTGGGGGCCCCTCCCAGTAACAACGCTGCTGGTACCCAGATGAGACCTGGCTGTTACCTCAGCACAACACCTTGGGTCTCAGGAGTGACTGGTTGGCCACCCACATGAGAGACAAAGGTTCCCATTCTCCCCTTGCCTTCCCATCTGCTTCACTAGAGCCCTGCAGCACCTCAGCAGCACTCCTTGTGGCTCCCTTGAGCAGACTCAGCCCTGTTGGCTCTGGGCTAGCTGTGTGCATCGCTCTCTAAGGTGTGTCTTGGTCCCTGCAGCACCTCTGAGAAGTTCACCAGAAACCCCTCCAGGCATTCACCAGCACAGGAGAGGGATAGGGAATCCTCCCTTCCCTGGCATGTGCAGACACTGTGTGTTCCCAAGAAGCAGCACCACTCAAAGGGCAGGTTACTTCTTTATTTATCTTTGCTTCTCCAGAGATGTCCCCCCAGAAGCTCCAGAGAAGCCACAACCTTCTTGCAGACAGGGGCACGTCACCCCTCAGGAGTGTGCCGAGGCTCTGCTGCTCCTCCAGACCTTGCTGGAGCTGTGCCTGCACAGCTCTGCTCTCACAGTGCTCCCCCCATTTCACCCCTGCCGTGTAGACGCCCGCCCACGACTGATGCCCTGATGTCACCTGGTGGCAGGGTATATCTGCAGGACAAAGGACACCTCGAGACTCTTTCTACGCAGGCTGGAGGACGGGACTTGAATGATTTGCAAGAGGAGCCCTTGGCACTGTAAGTGTTCCCTGGGAACTCAAGGCAATAGCAAGGGGGGCAGGGGGATGAAAAATGAACTGGCTGAAAAACCCAGGGGAGAGAAAAGTCCAGATAGAACTCCATGGCGGAAAATTTTGGATGTTTGTGCTTGAAGAGCATGAACAGATCCAGTAGCTGGGAGAATGAATTGTGGTTCTTTTGTGTGGTTGTTTTGTGTTTCCTCTACCATTAGGGCAGGTGCTGCTGCAGTGGTTTGTCTCAAAGCCCCCTGGCTGTACAAACAGGGGCTGCTCAGTTCCTCGTGCTGGGCACCCCCCTGTGGGGGCTCCCTTGGCTTGTGTCCTCAGCTGGCTGAGCCTGCATGCGAGCAGCACTGGGGGCTGCCGAGGAGCAGCTGGGACAGGCAACTGGTGTTTCCTGCCCCAGCGCCCAGCCACGCCTGCAGGGCACATCAGTGAGGAGTTCATAGCCTGGTGCTGTACCTCTGCTGTTACTGAATCCCTTCTTTCCACTGGGATGGTCCTTCCAGTGATCCCCATTTGGGAATGTAGTTCTACTGGAAACTAGTTTCTGTCTCTTAGAGTGCATCCTCTTTCACCTGTTCTCGGTCTTAAAACTGCTGCCAGAATGAAGGATTTGAAGTCCTGTGTAAGACACAGGAGCAGAAAGGGCTGGACCTGTATGGACTATGATTAGCCACCTCAAGCAACCGAGACTGGAGCTGTGAGACTCCTCAAAGGCCCTGGACTCGATGCTCCCTGACAAAAGCCTGAAAGGATGATGCTACTGGCTCTCCTGAGGCTAAGATCTGAGCATGCAAGAAACCCATAAAAAAGAACATCAGCACAAGGATGTTTCCCCCTGATTTCTCTCTGCTCATGGAAGAGTGCCTGCATGGAGCGCCATGGCTCATGGGGGTTCTGTGTCTGACACCCTGAGGCAGCATAAGACAAGTGCACATGGAGGAATCTGTGTTTTTGGGAGCTTTGGACAGGGGAAGATGAGTTCCTACACCAAAACGGTCCGAAAAGAAGATCAAGTGATGCCTCTACATTATCTGCCAGGGACATTTTCCACAGAGAGTCAGAGATTAAGGATGGAGCAGATTAAAGAGTCAACATTTGTCAGTAGTATTCAAGCCCCTTTAAATTTAAGTAAAACTAAAAGAAGGATGATTAAACTGGCCAACAACCCCGAGGTGGGATTTCTGACGCAACTGAGATAAGCCCATTAATGTGTATTAGGTATAATTAGCATTCAGATGCAAGCAAAGCTCTTACCTAGAGGATTAAGCCCTTGACTGAGCAGAAATGCTGTCAGGAGCAATTAGGTAACACCTCGTCAGAGGGGAGCAGAGGAAGTGCATGGCAGAGCATCTTATGCCTCACCAGTCTTTGCATCCACAGCCATCAGCTCTTGCCCAGGAGCTGCGTGCTGGCGCTGGCAGGAGCAAAAGAGCTCTGGCAGACCAGGAAACACTGGGAGAAGGCAGCATAGCACTCGCAGAGATCTAGAGGAGACTCAGAACATTTGTCAAGCCACCTCTTTGATCTGGTACCAAGGACTATCCAAGTAACCAGGTATGGTAAGAAAAAAGGCTGTGAAATTCCCATGGGAAGAAGCTGCTATTGGCATTTATTTCTCATCTGTGATCCTGGGGTGCTTGTCTGGCTGTGTGTAGGAGCACTTTGTTCCCAAGATGTGGGAACTGGCACAGGTTCTGTGCTGTGGGGCAGGGCCCACTCCAGCATGAAGGGAGAATTCTTTGACTCTGATGGCAAGCAAGTCCCACCAGCTCCATGGTGGGAAGGCAGCTTGATTTCAGTGGCAAGAGGAAGGTTCTTATGTGGCATTAAGGTTGCTTCCCATCCTCTGTCATTTTTTTATGATGCATGGAGAGAATAGAAGTAGAGAGAGATTAGTAAGGGAAAAGTTAGAATTGTCCCTGATGTTAGACATGTCCCTAGCTAAAAGTTTCATAGAGTGCTTTTTATTGAATTCATGCAGGTGAGAGAGGATGAAGTGTGATTTGGGCAGATCCTTTTTCCTACCAAATCATGGGTTATTGTGTATCTGGTAAAGGGATACAACTACTTCAGACTGGGGCAAAAAGAAACTTCAAGGGATGAATCTTTCCATTAGCTATTCTTCTATTGAGTGAAGTCAGAGACAAAACGTGGACTCAAGTATTTAAGATGTTTTGACCCTCAAAGACATATCTGTGGTTAAGGTAACATGCCAGTATACAGCAGAGGTTATTGAAGCAAGGCAGGAATTCAGTTGGAGATGGAGCTCAAATGCATCTTTCAAGTTTTGGATGTCAGTCTTAAGGGATGGAAATCTGTTAGCTGGTTTGTACTTTTGGGAGTAGCCCTTGAGAGGGGTGCCAACTAACTTGAATTAACATGGTGCTTAAAAGTGGATGCATGTTTCTTTTAGTTCAGGAGAGGGGTCTAGCACTGAGACAAACAACCTGCTGATGAGAATTGCGCCTGAGACAAACACAATAATAGACTATGGCACATTGGCAGACATGCTGTGGAGCAGCTTTCTGATGCAAAGCATTTTGTTGTAGGGCAGTATCATCTGAATTCCTCCCATCCTGAGTAACAGAGGGACCAAATTCTATTTTTGTTTTGGAAGCAAATGCCTTCGTCTCTCAGTTTGGCCCTAAAAATCTATGAGTCAAAAGATTTCATCTCTCCTCCTAGTAGTGCAGTCCAGGTCATACCTATCACTGCGCTTCCATTCTCATTCTGTTAAAGAAGAAGGTGGCAGTGTTTGCCTGTCCTGCCACCATGCTGTGAGGAAAAAGAAAAAGCTGTAAATACTGGGCAACTGTTCAGGCGCTGCAGAGATGGCAGCCAAATAAGTAACTTCCACAGTTTGAGCTGATCCTTGTGTTTGTGGGCACAGAGTGTGCTTAGGAAGCGTTGTGTTACACGCGGGGGAACAGCATCTGTGCATACTTCAGCTTCAGACACAACCATCTGCTGCTCCATTTGGGGCTGCTGGAACCTGTCCAGTCTCCTGCTTGGGATATTACAGCTGCGACAGAAGCCTGACCACAAGCGACAGAAGACTAGCCTGCCTCTAGGTGCTATCATTTGGAACCATCCTACTGCCACCACGGGTGGAAAGATGCCCTGGATGAAGTATTTCCAGACTGCCACAGATACAGAAATATGGCTCTTCCTCTTGCATGGATGTGGGAGTGGCGCAGGAGGATTGCTCAGATGATCTTTCTCCTTGCATATAAGGATTTGCTTTCCAACGCTCTGTCTATTTCAGGACAAAGGAATGAACTCTCTTTAGACTAAGGAAAGAAATCTTTGATGACATTTATAGTTCTGAGATTAGAAGTCCAGAGTGTCACGGCAGGTGATGTTGGGGATTAAGCCAGAGTACTATGGAGACCTTATGAGATTAGTCTTTAGAACCAAATCCTGAAGTTAATTCCATCAGCGATTACATCAGCTTGGATGCACGGGGATGAACACCTGGTATATAACAGTCATGGGGAAGAACATGACTTCAAGGAAGAAAGAAAGAAGTTGCATTTATTTTTATCCATAAATGCACTTGTTCAGACCATTGTAATACTAATGTCATACTAATTAGCACAACATTTGATGAAGGGCTGGGTGCTTCCCTTTGGGCACTGGTGAGAATTACAGCTGTCCTCTCTGGGAAGGAAGCAAAAGGCTCAGAGTGCAGCAGTTCTGCTGTGTGGTGAAGAGGGGCCAGCACATTAAGATAATGCTCAAAAATATCAAAATGGGCACATCCTGGGGAAAGTTACAGGGTTTACTTCTCTAAATCCTGAGAAATTTGTGACATTAACGTCTGCCTAAAAGATAGTCTCCAGTGTGTTGCCTTAGCCTTCTGTATAATCTTGCAAAGATCTTGTGCTATTTCCCACGAGTTTGGTATTGACAAGCGTTGGGCCCTAACTGCAGCTCCACCCAGACAAGGGACCCTTCCAACCCAGCATCCCATGTCCATCAGTGTTCTAAAGGTAATGCTTAGGCACAAGTATGAGAACAGGTGAATATATCATGGTGATTCCCAAGGACAGGATATTTCTCTAAGCTGTACATGTGTCTTTGTGACTCCTGTAGTAGTCAGGCCCTGAACCAGTAAGCAAAAACCTCAGCGATACTATTTCAAGGCTAGCTAGGAAAAAACTCCAGCATTGGCATTAAACTTGCTATTTTACCTAAATTGTGGGGCAAGCTTCTGCAGCAACCTGTTTCCAAGAGTGCAACTGTATTTGAGACAATAGGAGGTGTTAGTCTCCCTGGCTCTCCAAGACATTGCACCATGGGGTAAATATCTTTGGCCTTAGATCAAGTGTGCTTTGCTTGGCATCTTAATTCTAGCATGCCAGATGAAAGGCAGCGCTACCCTGCTTAATTTGTACTCATTACAATCTTTCTTTATTATCTTTAATACCAATATCTTTAATCCTGTCACAATTATATTTTCCATAATTCTGTCATCTGACTACTGATACCCGGAAAAGATAAGCAGAGCGTTGTGTCAGTCCTTGCTGTTATCTTGCAGGCAGAGGGATCTGAGAGAGGCACGTGCCTGCTGCACACAGCCCAGCGATGAGCGAGACCCCAGCCGCCAACCTCAACACCGGCGATGCTCCAACCGGCCCCACCACACCACGCAAGGGGCCTCCCAAGTTCAAGCAGAGGCAGACAAGGCAGTTCAAGAGCAAGCCCCCCAAAAAAGGAGTAAGAGGGTAAGGGAATTTTGGAAAGAAAAGAAACCGTGCTGGTTGAGTAGGTCCCCACTGCTACATTGTGCTTCTGTGCATCTTCCCTTGGGCAAGGAGCCAGAAGGCTTCCCCCTGCCCCCTCAGCTCTCCAGCCTGGAGCTGCTTCTCTCCTACTCTCTACCCACTATTCTTCCTCCTTGGCTGGGGCTTTAGGGCATCTCCTCTTTCCCTGCTGCTGTCCCAAACTCACTCCTTACCTGCTCTTTTCTCTCCTAGGTTTGGAGATGACATCCCAGGCATGGAGGGGCTGGGCACAGGTAAACTCTGCAGGATGTTGTTGTCATGCCCTCTTTAGCACTAGTGCAGACAAACCTGATCATGGGAGAGGATTCAGGGGTGCCTCTGTTTCCCTGGCCTGTCTGCAGCTCTCAGGGTCACCAGAGAAGATTAGTTCTGCCTCCCCAAGCTGCCACGTCCATGCTTATGCACTACATGAAGAAAAGACCATTTATGTATGCTTCAGCTTCAGACTACCTACACTGGGCTGCTTGTTTGTTTTCTGCTAATACTCTGGCTAAGAATTTCAGCAGCATGAGATTCTCAAATAAATGCTAAATGCTAAGCTATTAATACCAAAAAATCACAGAAACTAAATCCCAGATGGTTAAGTATTTGTGTTGTCATCAGAATCCTAATTTTAAGAATTTTATGTACCCATCTGGGATTGAGAAACATGCATTGGATGAGCTGTAACCAGTCAGAACTTTGAAGTATTGATGAAGAGAGAGTTACAGATCCTGAATATTGTAGGCCAAATTATTCAGCATCTGATCTAAAACTGCACATGTCTTCGAGGAGATCACAGTTTGGCTACAGGTAATTTATAAGAAGAGGAGAAACCACATAACTGGAATTAACTGTTACACCAGTTTACATAGTCACTGAAAAGACTAGGAACTGCTGGCTTGCTTTTGCTTACAGAGAGAAAGTACACTGATCTGCTTTGGTCTGACAGGTAGTACCAGACTGGAAATACTCATCTTCTCATTTAACCTTTAAATGGAATCTCATTCTTGTTAACGTTTCCTGAGTAAATCAGCCTTTCCATTAATACAAAATAAATCCAAGGAGTGCAAGAACAAGAACACATTTGTCATTTTCTCTCTTTTGCAGATATCACCGTGATTTGCCCATGGGAAGCTTTCAGCCATCTGGAACTGCACGAGCTGGCCCAGTTTGGGATCATCTAAGGTGTCAGCATCTCTACTGGTGTCACCTGGTGACACTCCACAGATCCCAGCATGGTCTTTACCACCTTTGACACTTACTTTTGGCCCTTGCACCCACTTGCTTATGGGCAGGGTGGTTTTGTAAGAGCTAGTTATGAGAAACTTAATTTTGCAGATTAATTTGGTAAAGAAGTTATTTGGGACCCTGAGCAGACCTCATGTTCCATGCGATGAAGCTACTGAAAAATGTCTTAATGTGTCCCTGCACCACATGCTTTCTTCTCTCACTGTCATAGATCTTCAATGTTTATGGTGATATGGGGAGGCTGTATCTGAACTTTTTCCCTGATTAGCTGAGAAATTGTGTGCATGTACATCCAGACCTAATTAAATGAGCCTATTCTGTTTTCTTGCTTCCCTCCCTTTCTTCAGCTTTCTATACAGAATTTCCATGGGTAGGTCCCTGTGTTATTTGGGCCACCAATTATTTGCTCAGAGTACATTTGTAGAGAACAGCATTAGAGTCACCAGTCCAGACATGAGGCTGTTTTCCATAGGAGATCCTTCCCCAGTGGCTCACCATAAGGAACGTGCTGCTAAGATTCACCTCATCAGCAAATGGGGAAAAGGGCTTGCAAATGCTGTCTCTGCTGTACTGCCCACAGGCTATGAACCATGAGAGTCTGGCTGTTCTCATAACGTTAAATGAGAATGTGTGCTGCGTCTGAGATCAATAGCTAAGTGAATTAATCCTATTATTCATTCCTTTGTGGTTGCAGTTCCAAAGAAGCAGCCCTCCAAATGATGCTGCATTTCCTCTCCTTTGATGGAAAGCCCTGTGTGACGCGTGTCCCCATGCCAATACATATTTACATGAGACATTTGCTCCCCAGGACATGCTTGCTGCTTATTAAGACAGAGAATCCTTATGATCTGTCACCAGACTGTGCCAGCGGTCCTGCCACGTGCAGCAGAAAATGATATTGCAGTAATTGCTCCCTCTTCCCTGCATTCAGCATAGGACAAGGCTCCCTTCACCCTGTCCCTCATAAGTAGGAAGGCTTTTCTCTCTTCACTCCCTGGCAATTTCAAGCTCCGGAGCTTGTTTGGACGAGCAGGCAAACGGTGTCCCCAGAGAGAAATAACAGCAGGGCGAGCGGGGAGGCAGGGGAGGGCAGGCTGTGCACATGCAGGCACAGAGCGAATCCACTCAACCCCATCGATCTGTGTCTGCTGCTCTCTGCCAGCCCGAGTGCTGCCGAGTGGTGAGGCACCACTTAAACCTTCAGGGAAGGCACCGACATTCCCTGGCATTAAGGAAGGGCTTTTGGCTTGTTTGCAGGCAAGGAGCAAGTTTATTGTAGCTACATAGTATTCATAAGAGGAGGTGGAATTTTTAGTCATTGCTTTTAGTTTAAGAAGCCTCATTGCATAAGAACTACCTCCCCCTGTCTTATCTTTCCTATGCTGAACATGTTCATGGCAGCAAGGAGTGATTGTGGAGAGGAGAGCAAATCCTGTCTAAACGATTGATCCCCACACACAAAGCATTGCTATAAATCCATGGCGGTGCCATAGTTATCTGCTACCATTATTCCAGGAATAAAAGCTAGCAGTTTTCAGCTAAAATATAACTTGGGCACCAAAAGCTAAAGGAAATTAATTCCCGTTGGCAGTCCAGAGTACAGCTTTTATTATTCAGCACTGCTGCCATCAGGCGCAGCAGTGAGCCATGGAGGGGCTCAGAACCGCAGCGCTATCGCAGCACAAGAGTCGTGTACCATTTAGCTAATTGCAGCCCACAGCTACTTCCTTGGGCAGAGCCAGTCTGTGCTTTCCACTTGCTTCCAGCTTCTCCCGCCTTTCTCACCTTTTAATGCTTTTCTTCTTTCCCTAAGTGTTCTTTATATAAATGACTTTATTTAGCTTTTACTATAGGGAGCTGATTTCTTTTTTTTCAGGCTCATATACTAGCCCTCTCCTTCTGCAGTTAAATGTGAATGTATGGCAATACTCTCACGCTCTCCCTCCCATTATGCCATCCTGTTACATATGATCCTCATTCCACCTTCTCAGTCTGTCCCCTCTCTCTGGGAAAAGACCCATTAGATCCAGTTTTGAATCCTTCTAGCTGGCTGCCTCTATTTTGATTGAGTTTTCCCTTTTTTAAGCTTTTTTAAGCGAGACAAAAACAAGAGAAGGAAATTTTAATTCGCCAGTTTGCTCTCTTTTCATCTCAGACCTTGGGAAAGCAGCCCACAGACGGTGAGATACTTTGTCAGAAAATACTAGGGTAAAAGCAAAATTCTCCTTAGTCCAGGGACTGAAGTTTTAGCAAATGAGAAGGTCCTGGTGTAGTTCCCCATCTGATTGCCATAGCCCCAGTTCCCACCAGAGAACTCCCCCATTCTCCTTCCCAGAGGAGTCCAACAGGAATGCACACATAACCCAGCTCTCATAACTGGCTGATGAGCTGTATCAGAAGAGGAATGTTTTGAGCCAACACAGTTTGTTAGTTATTTTGAAAATAATTTCTATTCATTAATAGGAATCACATTCATTCCTTTACTTGTAAGGAATTTTGAGGCTTAGAAGAAGAGTCTTAAAACACACTCATAGTTGTTTTGTCTGAGGTTCTGAGTTTTTTCTAATGAGCCATAATTCCTGAAACTTCCGTTTTTCAGTGAGAGATGGCTATAGTGCAAGAAAGCAAATGTGTTAAAGCAGCTTGTTGAAGGACTTCAGTCTATATGCATTGTAATATGGTATTCTCTGTTCTTTTACTATAAAAACATGTCAAAAGGAATAAAAATTAATAAAAATGTTTTAAAAATCTTAAGAATGTAGTCTGACTTGCTTACAAAATATATCCAGGGAAAGGCAGATGACTTAGCTTTTCCTTCTGAAATCCTTTCCTTTCCTGGGGAAAGCCCTGAAAGTCACTTATCACTTCTCATTAGAGAAAACCGGCTATTTATCTCTGAACAATAGGCAATAAAGACTGACTGTGATATCATCTGAGAAGCAGTTTTTTCCTGAGTGATGACTTTCTCCCAAAAGTGTTGCACAGGGTTTCCTTCAGGCTGAAATCTTTTGGCCAGCTGCATCTTCTAGGACTATGTGCAAATGAATGTCAGCATGTTTTCTACCCTATAGCAAAAAAATGCTGAGGTGTGAATGCCACTTAGTTCCTTCTCATTGCCGTGACTGCAAGACAGACCTGCAAACACTCATCTCCTCTTGCTTCTTTCTGTTGCTGAACTTTCTAGGTGTCCACAGGGGTTTCAAGATGGTCGGGTGCAATTGTCTTCTTCTGTTATGCTGTCAAATCTCAGCTTTGGAAGTGTTTTCTTTCGTGCCATCCTTGGAGTTTTTTTCTTGCAACTCATTACTGGGTGTCCAATTGAAGGTCTTTTGTATTTGAATGTTCTCAATCCTGTGAGATACAAATATGAGCTGTTCAGGACTCCCTTTGTGAGGACTTTTTATAAAACCCTACCCAACCACATTTTGAAAGCCAGAAAAACATCTTCTCACATAGTTATATCTACTTAAAACCATAACCAAATTTTGAGTCCCATCCTCGCTGACCCCAGTTTCTGACTCTAGTGAAACAATTAATTAAACCCAAATCTCTGCAATAAAAGAAGAATGAACATTTGGAAAAGTGAGAAGCATTTGTCTTGCTTCTGTCCTCCTCCTCACCCCACCCCCCCACCCCCCCAAAATGAAATCACCTCAGGAATCTCAGTTTAAAATAAATAAAAATACAATTAAAGTAAAAAAAAAAAGAAAACAAACACCACCCCACCCCCCCACCCCCCCACCCCAAAAAAAAAACCACAACCACAAACTCTCAGTGTAATACCTCATTCAGTATCAAGCCACTGTCACATTTTCCTATGGTATTGATCAATAAGGTGTAGGCTAAAAAATGTACCCTGACAATATCACTCTGTGCTTTGTGGGGCACTTTTCTATTTTATAAATGGGATTTTGAGAGTTAGGCAAATTGAGAGTATCCACCACCTTTAGGTCTTCAATACTTGATTTTTCAGAGTACTTCACATTTTATCTTGAAATTTAAAATGCAGCTGTCATTAGTTGTGGTTGCAGCTGTAAGTACTCATTAGTGAATCTCATTCTCTCTGAGTCAGATCTCACTCAGACAGTAAGATCCAGGGCCTCAGCTTGGAGATCTGAGGAACAACAAGTCTATTTTTGAAAGCATTTATGTAATGCTCCATAGGGTGGGCAGGTTATTCCAGCCAACAGTCTGTTTCAGCATCACCACACTACCGTGATGCAAATCTAGACAGATTTGAAAAAAAAAAAAAAGAAAGAAAAAAAGAAAAAAAAAGAAAAAAAAAGAAAAAAAGAAAAAAAGAACATAAGATTATGCAATTAAAATAAAAGATTGTATCACATGCTTATAAATGTGCCCAACTCTGGAATTTCCTCATACCAGACTGCTTAACTTTGAAACCTTGTTCCCAGTCCCCATAGTGCTGTCAGGGTTGTTGAAGGTGGATCAGCTCAGTATCCTAATGTTAGGCACCTGCACCTCCGAAGTTTGTCCTGACAGCCCAAGGCAGGCAGCATTTATGGTTCTGAGCTTTTTCCACACCAACTGTAATCCACCTGGAGGGAGTGGATGGCTGCAGCCTCTGTGCTGGGGATACATACTGATTAAATCTGTCAGTTGAAACTTTCAACTTACCTTTAACATGTACTCTCACATTTTATGTTGCTCCTCTCCTTGGAGTTTAGAATAACTATGGTGAGAATTTTGGTGTTGCTGTTCCTGCTGGGTGAAAAGAATACCTTCTCTATCAAAGCCTTCAGGAATTTTCAAACGCATTCTTGCCTCTGGCATTTTTCTGAGGGCCTCTCACATTCCTGAGGCTGTAAATGAAGTGGCTGAGCATAGCAATCACCAGCACATACTCAACATACAACAGACTGCCAGATGTCAGAGCAGACAAGGGATAGGACAGAAATAGATGAACTACACTACCCTGTGAGGAGTAGGACTTTAGACAGGGGGGCACTGGGAAGGAAGAAAGCTTTTGGTACTCTGAGACCCTGGTCAGGACAGTTGTCAGCACAGGAAAAGTCCACAGGAAGGAAGGATACCTACCTTCAAGAACATGGAGAACACAGAGAAGGAACGTGGTGAAGCTCAGAAAGCTGCTTGCCACAGCTGTACCCTGGGCTTTGGCCTGTGGTCTGTGCCAGACAGGGAGGGTCTAGCAGCTGGCCAAGGAGCACTTGCAGCAGTTCTGAGCCTGTTATGATGCTGAAGAAGAGCACCCACTCAAGGCACAAATAATTTATAAAGTACTGAGCAAGCTGAACTTGGTCCCTTACAAGAGACCTTGCTCTCTCTGGGAGGCAGTGGCTGCACAACCTTCCAGGAAGGAAGAGGGCTTGGGGAAAAACACATCCAAGTGTGGGAGCTCCAGACTCTCACCACACTGACCCTGTAATCATGGGTGACAGTAGGTAAGCAGGAATAACATCAGTGGGAGAATCTATGTCTTGTGCTATTAGGAGAAAAACCTGTGGTTTAATTCCCCTCACCTCTGGACAGGACACCAAAAGGAGCAACAGATAGAAATCCCAGGATCATTAAAACCCCCACCACTGAGGGCTGCTGGAACACATCTCTTGGAAGTATGACCTAGGCAGGTTTACAGGGGCTGTAGGGGGGCAAACAGGCCATAGGCAGAGGAAGGCAAGGTCAATTCCTCAGTCATACAGAGGCTTCTGTCCTAGCAGTGACCTGAGGCACAAACTCCCGTTGCTTGATCAAAACACCGCTTTGGCACAGGGAGAAGCAAACACATTTGTTCATCTCACAAGAGCTATCTGGACACAAGCCAACTCAAATCTGTATCGTCCAGACAGCTGCTGGCATGGGCATAGCAATCTTGCACCTGTCTGCAGCAGGGAACTGGCTGCAGGTCTGAAAGTAAGGGAAGAAAAATAACAGAAGGACAACCATGTGGAAAACAAGAAGTTGTATTAGATGTGGCTTTAGCAACTGCAGTTCTACCAGAAACATTCACTGGGACCAAGGTCTGTCCATGCTAGGCACTTTGTAAGTGCATCATTGTGAACTAATGAATTAGTTATAACCCTGGTCTCCAAGCAAGTGTATTACTCCAGCCCGAGGACACTGAACTTCACTAGCAGGGGGCCACCGCAATGGTGCAGCACAGTCAGTCCTGAAAATGTCAGCACACAGCCAGGTCACCTACAGACAGCTGGGATGAGGAACACACAGATGGAGGCATCAGGGAAAGTCCTTTCAAACACAAACCTCAAGCTAGATGACCTGGTAAGCACCAGTCTCGGACAAGAGCAAAGGGAAAACTAGTCAACAATTACATTGGAATGAAATATGGTCAGCAAAGGAGGCAGTTTTGAACTAAAGCTGCCTGTACAGAAATAGTACAAGAAGCTATATTATGATAAATCTGAGAGGATCTTAACACTATTGCATCCCCATCCACAAGGCTCCATTCCGTTCTAGGCATTTTGAGGACAGAAGCGGATAAACCGTTCTGTATTTTGAACTCATGTAGAAGGAGAATGAAGAGTAAACAAAAATGAAGAAAGGAGGAGTAAGGACTCCACAGGCATCAGAGAAGTTGCTCCAGCGTGCACAGCCCCCTGAAAGAGTCAAGTGGAGTTATGATTCCCACCTGGAAGTAGTTGCAGGGTATGGATAACAAAGGAGGATAAATATGAGTGAGGATAAAACAAGGAAGAACAGTCTGAAAATAACATGAAAATATTAAGTAGCTGTTATCAAGAAGTCCTGACAAATACCTTCCTTGGGAAAACACGGGCCCCATGGGAGCTGGGAAGGCTCTGACAGTCAGTACATTTGTGACTGTGTTGTAGAAAGCATCCAAGAATCCCCTGCAGAGAACATCTGGTACAGAACAGGCGCAGCTCCCGCAGGAGTCAGGGCAGTCACGCTGGGCCATCTCCACTGCTGTTGTCTCTCAAGCTGTACACTAGTGATGTATAGAAAGTTTGCTTTTCATATGAAATTCATGCTCAGCCATTACAGTATCAAAGTTAAATACACAGGAAGCTCTGTTTAGCAGCCATCTGTATACTTCTGATAACAAGACTAAGATGCCGGGTTCTCAGCTGCTGAAAAATAAATATGAAAAAAACAGCAAAAATCTCAAGCTCAAAACAAAGAACATGGAAGAACACAAGACATTTTTATTTCAATCTTTGGTGAGAACTGCTTCTTTGGAAAATAGAGTAAGATTTTTGCTCCACATCCTACCATTAGTGCCAGGTTTCTCTATTTGGAAGGCACAACATGCCCTGTGTTGTGTGTAATGCTATGATATGCAATATATTTTTCTTTGCTTCAGTCTGGAACCATTTCCCTGAAATATGGAATAAAGCTTTGAATCTTTATCCCAGCCATGTAAACATTTTGCATTCATTCATAGTAATGCCTAATCCCATTTTAATCTTAATAAGCTCTTTAGTGCAATAATATCCTATGGCATTAAGGAATACAACTTAATTCCTTGAATTAAAGCCAGGATTCTCTTTGGAGTTTTTGCACTGACTTCCATAAGCTTTGGATCAGGTCAACCTCCCAAAAAAAACCCAACCTGCTGCAAATCAGTGAACTACCTAATTGAAAAGGCTTTATGATTTTATATTCTCTTACAATAGCTTTTCCATGTATATAAAATCTACACTCATAAGAATTCCAGAACTTCAAGAAGCATTTAACCATAATAATTACCTACCCTGATGAAAAGATGCTGTTGATAAACTCTTCAGGAAGAAATATTTCTTTACCCTCACTACCCAGCCCAGGGCTCATACAGTGATCAAATATGATAGGCTTGAAGCCTTTGGGCGCCTGCTCTCAGAAGAACACTATTTCTTGATCTCTCTAAATGAGCCAATAATCAGCTGGATTACCAAGCTCCTTCAGACAAAAATGACAGCAACAAATTTAATATAAACTAAATCGCAAACAGGAGGAAGTTGTTGCTAGTTATAATCATTTAGTTACAGAGGAAATTTTAAATCACCTCTTTCAAAGGTCTGAGAAAAGTCATACTGTGGGAACCACCTGGAATTTCTCTCTGAACCTCAAATAAATGTCCCAAGTATTCCCAATAGTACAAATCCCTCCCCTGGCTTGTTTTCAAACTGTAATTGTGGCTGAGAGCTACGTAACAGTGCAAAATCCATTCTCTGCCCTTCCCATGTCTTCACTTTGACTTTACTTAAAAATCTGTATCATAGCCACTTCAGTCCCTTGAGCTTTGTGACAAGGCACTGAATGTACACAGAGAGGATAAATCAGTCCAAAGCTCGGACACAAATCCAAATCAAGGAGCTTGCTGCTCACTGACTGGGTTAGAGAAGGTGACCTCTTTGGCTGCTCCAATTGTCAAATAAAATACAGTTCACAGAGACTTGGGCTTGCACATATCTCTGCATGCAGCAAGCTCAGATCACAAGAACAGCCCATTGCTGCAGCTCAGCTGCTGAACAGTACTCAGTAACCCAAAACAATTTTGTTGTTTTTCATCAGAGGTCCTTAACCCTTCTTTAGTTTACTAAAGAGATGGTCAAAAGGCCATTTGATCAGACCCAGAAATGCCTTCATGGGAACTATTTCTGATAGAAGATGACTCTTTCTTATATGCAGCAGAAAAGTAAAATTATATCTGGTATCTGGTTTGGCAAATTCAGATAAGAACCACATTGCTAATTTCTCACAGAGGCAATAATGAAATTCAGAAACAATTTTCCACATGATCTGGGCCCTGTAGATCTTCAAACCAAGAGTGTGTGACAGGAAGGTGGATAGATATGCTAAGGGTAACTTCTGTGGCCCAAGCATTTCAGAGCTCTTGTGCAGGACCACTGGAGAAGCTTTTAAGTGGCAACTGTGCAGGATGTCATTAGGATGATGCCAGCTGTGTTTGACAGTCTAGGACCCATGCTTACCCTGGTGCACAGGTGGGATTCCATGAGCAAGAACTGGATTTGAATGCAATAACCTGGATACTCATACAAAAGGATTTGGAAGAACAGAGATTGGCATGTATGTTGAGCTAATGCCACTGAACCTGGCACAGGCACTGCAAATTTTCTAGCCTATTGCTATAGAACAGGTAAAATAGGTCTTAATTTCTGCCTGCTGTGTGTCTAATTTAAATGAGAAATGTGCAGAAAAGCACAAGAGTTAAAAGTCTCTACCAAATCAGAAAAAAAAGTCCTTCAGACCCAGTACTTTGTCTCCAGCTGTAGCCAGTAATGGCTGCAAAGGACAAGATACAAATTACATATATAACAGCACGTCACTAACATATCTAGTAGCTTCCAGTGGTTTGCACTCAGGGACATCCTGAGCCAGAGGTGATGTCTTTGTGTATAATAGCACTTGCTAAATTTTTCCTTCATGATGCAGTATAGACATTTTCTGAACTTATAGAAACCTTTACTATCTATGGTACCCTTAGTTAAGGAGTTCACACAATAAACCCTCATACTTAAAAAAAAAAAATAATTAATAGATCTGTGGTCTTTTTCTCTCAGAATGCATAAAAATCCCCAACTCATTTTACTTGATGCTACCTGCAAGTTTCCTCAGCGTTTCCCTTAAAAGAGACAAGAGTACTACGTTGACAAAAGTAACCTTTTCTTATTAATTTTGGTGCTCCCAGGAAGAAGATGTTGTCATTTTTTGGCCAGTGATAATCCACTGCAATTGCTAGTTCCCAATTTAGAATATTGTTTCTTGAAAACTATTAAAACTCCATGTTATTTCCTATCTAGAGAGGTTAGGACACCTTCTGCATTTAAATACAGGGTGAGGGTGGTTTTTCTTTTAAGTCAGTGTTACTTAGGAGCAGCATTTAAAGAATTCAGATAGGTCAGGGTGAAGACAAGTAGAAGTTACTGGAAGCTGGTTAAGTAAATTTCCTGTGGGCAGATAAAATAATCTTTATAATTACTGTATTCTAGCAGTAGTTTCAAAATTTAAAAAAATACACTTCACAGCCATTCTCTATACAGAGGATCAGAACCACAGCAGCTGAAAATTTACCTTGTTCCCATAGGACACCACAGAGACACCACAGATTTAAGGCAGCTGGTCACAAGACCAGCTTTCTGGGTCCTTGGGAGAAGCTCAGGTGGTCTTGTGTGCACTGTTTCAAGGAACTGTGTTTTCTTCCAGCAAGTAGTCTCTTTCCGCATTTTGTTTTTGAGGCATCACCATTCCAAGTGTCAACCTCCAAATTCTCCAGAGTTCTGGCAGCTGATCCCAGCAGTAAAACCCATCTAGGCTCATTGAAGCAATGGGGCTGAGGCCTTAATTCTGGAAAGAGACATAAAGTCCTTAGCCTTCATTAAATAATTAGGAAATTGGAACATTTTAGAGAAGATGAGGTAGCTGTTGGTTTCATATTTTAGCCATCTATGGCAAACCAGAGGAGACTGCCTCATGCTCAGTAATACCTTAGCTGAGCATGTTATATTTTTTGGGTTACTTAAAGCAAAGCTAAGGTGGGATTATTGCCTCAGAAAAGCTGGCAGGACACACCTAGGACAGAAACTGGGTGATTAACCCAGCAGGTAGGGTCCATGCTTGATATAGCAGAAGCAGAGGCAGTACTGCACGTTCCCAAGGGATTCAAAACAGAGAGATGCTACTAATTTATTCACAGCAAATAAGGTTTCATTAACAAGAGGGTATCCAGGACACCCCTATTTCCTCAGAGCAAAGTCCAGCTGCAGAAGCAAGGCTGTGTCTTGGATTTGTAGTCAGCAGTAGCATGCACAGGCTGTGGCAAGAGCTCCTGCTCCAGTGCTAGAGCTGACAAGGCTGCAGGTGCCCCCTCCAGTCCTCCTCCCCATGCCTGTACTCAGCTGCCTCCTTTAAGCTGCCTTTGGAGGATGGTGGCGGTGGCTGCCAAACATGTCCTGCTCTGGTGGGGCTGCCTTTGTGCCTGTACAGGCTCTGCCTGCTGCTCCTCCAAGAGTTCCTGTGCCCAGCACTGCACACAGTGCTGGGCACTCAGCTCCTGCCATGCCAGACTTCAGGGGATGTCAGCACAGATCTCCTTACTGAGGAGGCAGCCTTGTATGGTTAGTAATGTCTGTGGTGTATTGTGAGAACTGGAGCTATAAATACAGAAAATAAGGGTGACTTTGGTATGTTTTCCCACTTAAATTTTTATTGGACTTTTTAGAGCCAGAAATATCAGAAAGCTCCTTTAATGACCATGGTATTCTTTAAGTCTCTACAAAAACTGAGCCCTAAAACCTCTGCCCTACTAGCTCATGCTTCTCATGCCTTGAGGCAAAATCATTCCGAGTGAGGCTGTGCCAAATGAAGACCCTTCTGAGCTTCCCATTTCTGACTCTGAAACACGGAAAAACTCCCCATCCACAGAAACATTTACAAGCTTTTCCAAAGCTGATGGAGGAGGAATCTTAGGATCAGTAACACAAGGAGTCCAGCTGCCTCCCACAGCCACCCTGTCATGCAGAGGGGAGCAATACCATAGTACCTGGGGCCAGGAGAAGCACAGAGGGGTTCAGGATGCCCTTCTTCAATGATGTGTTTGTGTCTCAGGATAAACTCTCCCTACATGGAAGTATTTCCTAGTGTAGGAAAATGAGTAGCAAGCCCCTCCCCAGCTGCTGGATGGGCTTGCTTGGAAAAACGCAGTGTTATAACATGAGTTTCTTCTTTTGGCAGCTCTTGCATAAATAACTTTCTCTTACTGGAAGCAAAGACAATGCTTGGGGTTTTTTTTAATATTTTGTACCTTTAACACTATCAAGTATTATTCGAGTTCTCCACAGCTGCAGAAGAAAACAGCTGCTGGGTCCTGGTTTTGACCAGAGAAAGTCATTGTCATGACATTGAATTATACAAGCACAGAGATACAAATAGTTTGTTTTTATTTATTTTGTGTTCTGAAATCTATAAAAATAAACATCTTCAAGATTATGAGACTTTGCCAAAAGTTAAAAATATAACTGAAGAAGAAAGTAACAGCCACACACTGTTCCTAACCCAAATTTAACATTAAAAACCCCCAACCTAGCCACAGCTCTAACAGTGTTTTCTACTCCACAAATTCACTTATCTCATAAAGAAAATTTTTGAATGTAAAAGAAATTAAGAACATAATTCATTATCATACTCTAAATGTCACTTAGCCCTTTTATTGTCAATCAGGTTCTTTTTGCCATACACACTCCTCTGTCTTGACCTAAAAATGCATCTTCTGTCTCAAATAGCCTATTAAAGCATTTGTGAGGCATCACCCTGATTTTTCTGCTGAAGGGCATGATGTGTCCCAGGAACCTGCAAGGCACATGCAAAGAGAATTATTAAATGATTTTCAGTCTGTGGTCTACAGTCTGCAGGGACTTCATGAACTATTTCTAAAGAATCCAGGACAAACAATCAAAGCAAGCAAGATTCTTGTCACTATGCTTTGATTTCATGGTCAGTCCATTAGAAAAAAAAAATTAATGTTTAGGGAAAAGATAGAAGAAATCATCCAAGGTTGGAGGCAGTCTAGAAAAGTCCAAGAGCAGGAACTTGTTTCATACCTACTAGTTTTTGAACTGTAAGTGTTTCAACTAGCTGAAATGTGAACCTATGGTGATTTTATATAGCTTCTCAGCAGTGTTTTGCAATCCATGCAGAATTCTTGCTGCTGCACCAATTTTCTCAGCAGCATCCCTGCCAGATAGCTTACAGCTAGTGCAGTGGTTTCATTACCTTTTCAGTGCCACTTTATTTGAGCTGCTGTCATTTCAGTGAGCCAAGAGGCTTCGCTCTTATCTTAAAAGTCATAACATTGTTGAATTTTTTGGTTTTTGCATTATAGATCTGCTATGCTGATTTACACAGCCAGCCCCAGGTCTTCTTGACTTATTAAGGATCACCAAATCTACTCCAAATTGTCCTAATCTGGGTACAGCTATCTTGCAACAGAGAGACTGAAATAACCTCAGCTGCGTTAGTATTTGTCATGTTGTCTGTTGTACCACAGCTCTGTCTGGTGCAGAAACAGCAACTGAGCCTGGTGCAAAGGTTGCAGAGTTAATGCCCAGCAAAATAGTCCAGCCTTGGGAAGCAGCCTAACACCTCAGCACAGCAGCCTGGTCAGCTAATTCTCCTGCAGAGACATGGATCACCAGTGGAACTGCTGTGCTGGTCTCCAGGCCCAGACTGCTACCTCAGCACAGCACTGCTCAGGTATGGCAGCTCTGACTGGAGCTAGCCCAGTGCCTCTGAGCTATGAAACACAGACAGGATGCCCAAGTGCTAGTCCCAAAATCACTGGAAGCACGTGGAGTATTTCACATCACCTCTAGACAACGTTTCCACAAAGAAGTAAATGAGAAAATAACAATATTTTTTCCATCTCTTGTGCTGTGGAAATGTTAGTCCAAGTCCATGGTGTTGAACAGGCTGCACAATTAGGACAGCTGGTCTCCAAATGCTTCTGCTTATTGAGGCAGTGTCGTAGGATCAGAGCTTGCCATCAGTAGGCACATACTGTCTGCTCACCTTCCCTTTTGTGAAACAAAAATTTTCACACCCTAAAGCATCTTCCCCATCAGCTTTCTCACTTCCTCCTCATTTCTGTGCCATTCTAAGAAAGCTGGTCACTGCTCCTCCCAGCACTGGTGTCATATTGCTGCTCACAATCAGTCTGCCTTCTACAATTTTGGGGTGCAGTCTCTGAGCTAAAGAAGACTTCTGGCTGCACTGTACCTTACAGAGGTCTTTCTAAGACACTAGCCTGGTTATCCCAGGGAATTCACATCCTGGATGTCTGAGTATTAAATCAGAGGCAATCTTTACTGCAAGTCACAAACTCTGACTTTTTACCAACCCTGAAATTCATCAGCCCTGCTACCACTGGTGTTCCACCAGGCTATGGTAATCACCCCACATGGCTATGGGCACAGGGATAGCACTGGGAACAGCAGCAGGGATTAGCCAAAGGGGAGGACAGGGCAGGGAGGGAAGATGTGACAGAGAAAAAGGGAGATAAATGGTTATCTGGAGCTGATGTTCTGCCCTAGATGTGGCCAGCTCTGTGGCCATGGTTATGACAGAGTCATAGAACAGGACAAACTGAGAGGAGCCCCTTTGCTGGGTGGGGAGACAGCCCCTGCAGCCCCCAGCCCTCTGATGGGGACTGGGCTAAGCACACTCCACACATCATGTTGCCGTGCTTAGTTGCACAGGCAGCAGGGAGCAGGTCCCCAGGGATGGGTTTCACCTCCCCTGGCTTTAAGTATCTGTGGCAGGACTGCCGAGGGGGATGGAGTCAATCAAACTGCTGGAGCTGAAGGGTGCATTCATCTGACCAAGCACAGGCATCTGCTTCAGCAGACATCAGCTGTGCTCTAGTCCCAGCTACACTGATTAACTCTTCACAAGCAGGGGAAAACCCTAAGGTGCCTAGCTCAGACAGGGACATTGCATTTGATTAGAGGTCAGTGCCATACTCAGAATCCAAAAATAAAGTAGACTAGAATACAGTGAGGAACAATCCTGGCAGAACAATGGCAGTGATAGTCACATCAACACATAGCTGAGGAATGTGGATAAAAATAAAACCTGTGGGAACAAAACAAATTCTGAAAGCGCTACAATAACCATTGGTTAAATAGCACAATATTTACTGGCAGCTACAGGCATTCCCATAACATCCAAAAATCTTTAGCAGGGTTCAAAGCTTTGCTGTGCTAGGCACCACTCAACCATGTAATTAAAAGGCCTTCCTGACCTCTTGAGATCATGTGCAGGAGCAGTAAGATCCATGTGTGGTCATCACCCATTTTCTGTGACTCCTTTTTTCCCCAACCATTTCCAAAAGTTTCTCAGCATTGCCCATTTCTCTCAAGGGATTGTGCTGGAACAGAGCAACAAGATTTGGGCAAGCATTTGTGTTAAAACCGTGTTGCCTCAGAAAAAGGCATATATTCTCACTTGCAAACTTTCTGACATTGCAAGACCGGGTTTGTACCATGACATTTCACATTTCCTTTTAGGTGATCTCAGGTTGTTTCCACATGTCTCAAGAACTTCAGCCAAGACTTTAAAAGAGATTGAAGTTACAAAGCAAAATACTAGAATTATTCCCCAAGTATGTGAAGAAACTTCTGTATATATACAAGAATCAGAACATGTGGAGGAAAATAGGAAAGAAACATATTGACAGACCTCAGTGAACTCAGGAAGGAATTTAAACATTACTACACGCTCAAAGCAACTTGTTAAAGAAAGCAGAGGAGTATTTTACACATTTTTTACTTTTTCTGTGTATCAGGCTTGAGTTCAGGTGTGTGTCAAGTACCCAGCTCCATGTATCTTCAAGAACTCTTATGTTCAGTCTTTAAAATAAAGTATTTTAAAATATTTTTAATCCACACAGAAGATTTGGAATACACAAGGGTTTCTTTGCAGTTGCAAATGAAATCTTCAAAGAAAGCCCAGGAGGCTTATTAAAGATGGAACTGGAAAAAAACCCAAAAAACCACAAAAGAAAAACCAACCCTAAGCACGGACACAAGAATCAGTATTGGCTGCTAGGGATGTGATGCTGTGAGATGGTCTGAGAGAACAAAATGTCTCCAAAGAACAGAAAAGAACAAAGCAGAAATAACTGGATTTAAAAGAGCTTGCTTGACGTGGAGTTTCTGAATTACCTGTAAAAATTCACAGATATTTACCAAATCCCTTAAGTGAGCCAGTTGTGTAAGTATCCAGACAGTATATTATTTTTATTTAGCTACAAGTACCTAGAATATACATATTATTAAAACAGTTTGCTTAATGTAAAATGGAGGATGCACCTTTGAGAATTGTGCAATCAAAGGAAAGCATGGAAATTAAGTCAGAAATAGCAATATGTGTCACCAGTTGCATCAGAGAGAAACAAACTAAACTGTTACTTTCAGTGCAGCATTTTATCCCTTTGTGAGCTACATTATAGCCAAAAGAAAACAACAAAGAAGAGAATCAGGTCAATTTGAGACATGATTTATTTTGAACCTCCTCTGTAGCATGTTTAACACAACCACGTTTCACTGCACTGCTAAGAATAGTCCTATGGAGACCGAGAGAAATCTAAAGCATGTGTGTATGTTTGCACTGGGTGAAAGGCACCTCAGACAAACCAAGTCTTCATTTTTGGGACATGAAGTGACATTTAGACTCCTCCTTTGCCTCCGGTCTTTGTAAGACTCCAGGGACAGAGTCTTACTGAGTAATGAGTAGGTATTTAAACCATTAGCACTGAGGAGAAAAACTTACACGAAATTTGGACTTCATGGAGGAAAAGGCTGCTCAGACTGTTGGTTACAGCCCTCAGTAAGCAAATGGTCATGCAAGTTGGTTCAATACAAACACTGATACCGTTTTGCTGGCTTTGAAATATTTAAACTGCATGCTGGAAGGTGTTTGAGCATTCACATCTGAGCACCATGCCTAAATGAAACTGCTGCTAATTGCAGCACAACTAGCATTTGTACATAGAAATGCAAGAAGAGCAGGGCTGGTCTTCACTGCAGAGTCAAATCGACTTTGTAATGTTGTAAGTTGAATGTTGCCTTTAATATTAAGTCCTGCTGACACACAATAACCTCATTCAAGCATGCTGCAGAACAGATACAAGATAGATAAGTGCTGCCAGCCTTCACACACCTTCCCATAAATTCCACTCAGGAAAAAAGGTTGAAATTGTGCTAGAATTCACAGAGAAGTGGTTTACAGAAAAAATATCCTGTATCTTTTTTGGCAATTGCAACCCAGACCAAAATGATCCCCGCAGATCTCGCTTCAGCAGTCTGTTAGAAGCTCCCCTTTCTCTTTCATCTTACAGCAGAACCAGCAGAAGTAAAACTTTCTCTTTCCCCCCCCCCCCCCCAAAACTGTTTGTGCACATTAATAGGGTTTTGCATGCTGCCAGATCACTCTGCAGCACCAGTTTAATCTTGATCACATGTGGACATATGACTGCATTTCTGTCAAACCAGACAGGGCACGTGATGGAGTTTTCACTGTCTTTTTCTATTAACATGAAGTTTATGTCAGCTAGGGAGGGTGGGTGACACCTGATCTCTCACAAGGCCAAGCAGTTCGAAGTTAACCCCTTGTATGCCTCTGAAGGGACCCCAGCGGGCAGGAGGGGCATGTGGCAGCCTGGGGCCGTGTCATGCTGGGTGCCAAGGGGGTTGTAGTGTGCTTTTATACTTTGCAATAGTTTTGGGTTTGTATTCCCTTATTTTCCCCAAGTGGTGCACCCCTTTTTGCACCCCCTCCCTCTACCTGTGTAATCATTCTCCTGTGTTGGGATCACCCCCAAATCCTCGCCCTGGCTCTCTGTCAGTCGCTCAGCATCCCATCCCCTCTATCCAGAACTTTCGGTCCAAATCATCGAGTGATTAGTCCGAGGCCAGGGGTCAGCCCCCTAAGTATTATTTTATACACTATCCCAAATGTCCATCCCTAAGGCTGCATCCCTGGAGGGCTTTTATTGGTCAGCAAATGTGTCTACCTTTGGTTTCCTCCCCCCCCTTTAAATGTAACCTTGAGATTCCTTTTGTTTTACTCTGAGCAAGGTGCATCACTGAGGTGTGGGGACCCCTGAGGAGCTCTGAATAAACCTTGGACCCTGCTGAGAGTCACCTTTTATCCTCTGCCGATGTCCCCAGTGTCACTTCTGCTGCAAAGGCGACTGGCCTGGCTGCCCTCAGAACCCTCGGGGCTCCAGAGAGTATCCCCCCATTGTCTGCGGACCCGGGGCAGGCCGGGGTTTCTGGGAGGCTCCCAGAGATGGGGACAGGCCAGGAATCAGGGCTGAAGGGGACAGCCCAGGACTCAGGGCTGAAGGGGACAGCCAAGGCCTCACAGCAGCCCGCAATCCCTCATGCCAGCTTACTCTGGCAGTTTTAAAGTGGATTTGCTCTTGGCATCCTTGCTAGAGCCGTGGCACACCAGCCTATGGTGCTACTCTTCATTGCTTTACCTCACACGAGATCACCTCAGAGAGAAATAATTCAAAAAAATAGTCCTAAAATAGCTCTGCTCGTACACTGCCAATGTTCTACTGTAAGGCACAAGGCTCACAGGGTGCATTTGCCTCCCTGGATCAAGACGAGAAGCCGAGATCCATCTCCCAGCCTTCTTTGACAGACTGCTACCATCTCCTGGCCATTCTTGTTCTCTCTGTTGGCAACAGCACCCAAACTCGTTAAAAGCTTATTCTGTTTTCCCCTGTCCTCTTAGCTGTTCCACTAGAAATAAAGGATGCTTTGGGAAAGAAATAGCAAGCCCAAAGCACTTTAGGTGTACTATGACACTGTAAAAAGAATAAGATTAAAGAATAACGTGTCCAGAACATTTTTCATAAAGTTTACATAAGAACCTGAAAATAGCACTTATCAGCTCATTTTGCAAAAGTAAATAAAATTATTTTAAGAAAATATAACACAGATCCTTTATAAAAATTAATAATTTGTGAAGAACAATTTCTTCAATATCAAACAAAGCTTTAGTGCACTCATCCTGAATTCCTGTCATCCTTGATTCCATCAGAAACAAATTAAGACTTGGAGAGAAAAACAGCTTGCAATATAAAGCTTCAAGAAAACATTTTACATCAAGCTGCTACCAACAGAAACATTTTTTTCCCAAGAAAGAATACAAAAATTCTCACCAGAGGTACCCACATTTCCTGGGGACCCCAAACTAAAGTTTAGGCTGTGAAGTTCTCCCTGTCAGCAGCAAACTTTAGAGCTGATTTATGACATAGTTTTCATTGGCAGTTCTTCCACTCCAAACTCTGGGCAGTCACTCCTGCCCCTCTCTTCCTCTCCTGTTCACCTCTCTAAACAAAGGGCGGACTCTTAGCAAAACACTACGCCTCACACATGATTCTGATTGAGATGATGGTTTTTTAGTATCATGATGGGAGAAATAAAATTGTATAATTGAAATAAGAGCATGTGACTGAGTTTATTTGGTTTGTGATTAGATTGCAGAAATTATTGCTTATACAAGGGAAGTAAATCTGATCATTCGGCTGGCATTTTGGGAAAACAAAAAAAGCAATTCCGGAAATCACATCTGCTTGCCTCTCTGGACCATCTTCCCTACAAAGAGAGAAACTCATCCATTGCTTTCGAGAGCTGAAGGTGCAGAGTCTGACTCTAGAGGGGGTTGTATAACCATATGTGGAGTGTGACTATGACAGGGAGGAGGGAACTTTCCTGGGTGTGTGAACAAGCACTGGTCAGTCCCTCGTGTCATGCACAAACTGATACAGCCATAACAAATATAACTCCTGATACAGAGGTCGTGGTGGCAAACAGCAGAATTCCCGTGGGTTTGGACACTGTTTGTGGAGCTCGTAGGTTTTCTGCTACATTCCGTGGTCAAGAGCACACAGGGACATGTTGAGCACTCCAAGAAGAAGGTTTGAATTCTCCCTCTTCTGCTCAGCAAAGAACACATCACCCACAGTCCTTCTGGGGCCATGTATCCCCCTTGTGTCTTGCTTTGGCAAGGTCCAGGGGGGCTGGACAGTCGTGCCTACCTGCAATCCAGAGAAATCCTGGGGATGTATATTCACACATCACCAGCTGGGACTCCTGTGCCAGCCAAGGAACTCACCACTGGTGCCTCTATAACCAGTGGAGGAAAAGCAGACCTTCCACAGAGCAAAGCCAAGGAAACAAAAAATTCAGTGCTCTGAAATGTTCCTCATGAATACATGCCTTCATGGACAACAGAGGAAGCTGGAGGAGTCCAGCCAGTCTGCTTAGGTGGCTGTGACCTCCAATGCCACCGCTATCCCTGAATTCATCTGCAAATTGACCTTTCTGTTGGGCCTTCATCATATAACCCACCAGACCCTGCTGCTCATGCCTCCTCAAACAGCTGAAAAGGACCTTGTCTCAGTTATTCAGGGGCAGGCGTACAATCCAGCATGGGGTAATGCTGGAGCACACGGATTACAGACTCTAGGTCTAACTCTTCTGCAGGCCATAAAACAAACCAAAAGAGGCATCTCTTCTCTGGAAATAAACAAAATCAAACTAGCTTGCTATGGACTTTCAATTTTATTTTATTTAAATTTAATTGGTTTAGGATGAAGGCCTCCACAGCTAATTTGTGACAGAAGACAGTCAGCACTGTTCTTACATATTAAGACTCTTTCAATTATTCCCCTACCTTTTGCCTGTAAAACCTCGGGGTGGAAGATAAGGCAAGGGAAAATATATTAGAGATCACATTACTGTGGAGCTGTAAACAAAATTGGAAATTGATCTACTCATACTTACTGGTTCTTGACCTAGGTGAGTATTTATCTCATTCTCATCTTGCAGCTCACCCTTAACCACCAGGCCTCCCTTCAAGTTAGGTATCCTCTACAGGTTATAAATGGGTTCATCAGTTTTGTGTTTAATTCCTTTACTTCTCATATATGATGTCATCTACACTTGAAACCAGATCCTTCAGATGAAAATCTTTTATTATGGGGTTTTGTCTCTTGTGAAGAGAATTAAATCTAGAAACCAGACCTAAAGCAATGAGAATTTTTTACTAGTAAAAAATTAGTACTACTGGTGCTGGGATCTGATTCAGATACAAAGTCACATGAAACCAAACTTCTGTCTTTTGGCCTGATGTAAGGAGTTTGTAGGAAGGATAGGGAATGCTTTGAAAAGGGATCCTTTCATATCTATGATTATATGACAAGTAATTAGCTCTGAGCAGTGCTGCAGTCAGACTCTAGGTCTGACTGGAGCCCCTACCATCCAATTAATAGATTTTTTTTTTCAAAGCCTTTTCTCTGCCTATCATGTTTTCTTTCTAGTGGTTTTTCCAACTTTGAAGAATTCCTTGCTGGCAAGCAAGTAACCACCCACCAAGTTCAGATGTCTCTTTGCTACCCCTAAAATGCAGTTTGTCCAGGTGTAGGCCTGCATTTCTACACAAAGGTCCTCCTTGTTACAGCTATAAGCCTATGTTTGTACCACACAAAGGCAAACAAAATAAAACAAATTAGCCATACATATCAATTAGAGAAATTGCTGTCACAGCTAAATTAAGTGAAACAAAGTTACAGACAGATAAAGTTCAGACTTTAGTCCTAAGGTCTTAGAGATTCAGTACAAATCTCATGGCCAGTAATTATCAAAGTCAGTACTGTATTTCAGGGCTACAGGGCTACATATGAATGTCAGCTAATAACTGATTTTATACAGCCTGTACAGAAATCCTAGTGCAAGCCTATTTTGAGACAGTGAAGACTAAGGCAGTTTGTGTGCTTTATATATACAACAAATTGCAATTCAGAAATAATAAAAATTTTGGAAATGCACAGAGATGGTACTGAGACACCTATGACCTTATTCTGCTACCTTTTTCATAGTGGATACTCACTACCCCTGAATCATTGCACATTAGAACAGGTTTGGACACAATGGTGCCATAGCAAACTCCTGACAAAGGAGGTTTTATCTAGAAATTATTTATCTAGAAGATGTGAATAGCCTAAGAAATCTTGCTGTAAGATGTAGGTCGATGAAGCATTTGCTTTGATCTCCTTTACAAATATAATTCAAAGCCTGATGAATCAATGTAATTTTCCATGTAATTTTAAAGCACTTGGGGATAAATTATTTTGCTATAGATGGGGAAGAAAACTAGTCCCAGTTACACATCTGCCTTAACTTCTTTAAGTTCTGTTTGTCCTGTTACATATCCCAGAAGTTCAGCTCAACTCAAGCCATTGTTCTCAGTGAAAAACAATATGAACCAGCTTAAAGTGAGTTTGTTGAGAAAATATGAGCAAAGAAAGATAAGAGCCAAAAGAGAAAGTGAAAAATATGAGAGCTGTGTAACTGCAACATCAACACTGAAGTCTGTGTTGGAAGAATATTTTGTTTTTGCCAAAATTTATAAACAAAACCTGGTCAGATTGGATCAGTTCTTGAACACAGGCTTCTCTGTCTGGCAAGGATTCATTGGACAGAGTTGAAGGGAATTAGTTGCCTTATTCCACTGTCACTGGTTGACTATCAAATATATTTATTCTTTCCTGTGTTTGCTAAGTTGATCCAGTTGCCTTGGATGAACTTGGAACTTCTGGCAGCTGTTGATTTTGGTCCTGGGATACTTTTACATGCATAAGAAAGGATTATAATAGTTTTGCAATCCTAGGATAACTGGTTGTGGCCACAAAATGTTCAGAAGCACAAAACTGAAAGGGATTTGGTACCTTTCTTGAGGCAAATACAGTTAGTAAAGGCTTGTAATACACAGAAAAGCACTGGTACTCTTTGACATTATTTCATTTAGAAATTAGCTGCTTCTGCAGTATGGGCATGTTAGCTGTCATGAGCAGGTTGCTGCACTTGGTGCCCAGGAGAACTGGTAACTGCTGTGTAGGAAGGAGCCTCTGTCCTTTGCAGCTGGACATGCTAATTTACTGCAAGGGATAAGATGTGGAGGAACACTCTAAATCTCAGCTCCCTGCCTTTTTGCAAACAAGGAAGGGGATTTCTCTTACAGTCTTTTAGTTTCTGTTCTTTAAAAATGCAACTTTCCATGAATTAATTACTGACTTGAACTTTGTGCACAAGCAACTGGAGGTGATTCTTATTTCAGGCTGTACAGCTCTCCAGCAAAGTGGGTGTTGTGGTGCTGTGATTCTCAGCCTTCATTAATGAAACTTTCCAACTAAAGAGAAGGAAACTGCTACCTTGAAGTGTGGCCAGTTGTCCCTCCTGCTCCTGAGGAATGACACGGAGGCAGTTACAAGCAGTTAATACCTGGGATAGCAAGCATCAGGCTGCAGTGGAACATGGGTGCTTGCCTGGCACTGAATGTGCTCTCTAGGTGATAATCACACACACAAACTCAACACATTTCTTAAGCACCTCCTTTCAAAGCAGAGTGTGGAGAATGTTCTAAGAAGCTCTACTTATTACTAAGAGTTCTAATCAAGACACCAGTTGCATTACTGGCATGTTTGGTGAGATTAGGCATCTTCTCCCAGCAGTTGCTTAGACTTTGATTTATAGCACTGTGAATCAGATTTGCACCTGGTTCACTGCAGGGTGCTTCTTTGTCAACATCATATTGTCTGGAAAAATTCCTTCACCAGGATTTCTCTCCTGGGAAGCTGAGAAGCCTCAGATAAAAAGGAAAATAATATTATCCCATTTAATTCTCCTGTGTTTTGCTGTTTTGGAATGCGGTTTGAAGATTGTTTATCCAACAAGAGATTGTTTCATTGGCTTCATGTGAATTGAATCCAATTGAAATCCAATCATAGCCAAGCTGTGTTGAGGGTCTGGAAAGAGTCATGAGTTTTCTTTAGTATCTTTGAGCCTTCTGTCTGTATCCTTTCTGTATTCTTTAGTATAGTTTAGTTTAGTATTCTTTAATATAATATAGATCATTAAATAATAAATTAGTCCTCTAAGAACATGGAATCAGATTCATCCTTCCTTTCTTCATCTGAGAACCCCACGAATACAAGCCTTCTTCATGGCCTTGCACATTATTTGCCACTACCTCATGCTACAGTGCTAACCAGCATCACACTGTTTGTTTGCTCTCTGCCTACAAATTCTGTGTTTGAGTGCTGGCCAACCTCCACACAAGCACAGACACACTCAGTGGTACGACTTCCAAGCAAGTAATGTGCAGGCAGGGATGCTTTAGTGCTTCACTGCTGACAACTTTAGCAGTAAACAGCCTGTACAAGCATGGCTTGTGGCCACTGCTGTACTCAGAAACCAGCACTAAGGAACAGCACAAGAAAGGGCTGGTAAAGGACTGGAAATAAACCCAGTACTGCAAAACTGTGTAGGGTAAGACAGACATTATTATTTCTCACTCACCTGGATGTTCCAGTTCCCTGGCCAAGACACCTGCTACTTTGCCCACTACTATCCTTACACTACAACAACCTGCAGGAGTACCTGGTGGCCATCTCTAAAGACCCAGTGGTACCTAAATTCTGCAAGATTCATATCTCATGCCATTCACTTTGAAACACAACGTATATTTCAACTATCACCACCACTACCCCCGTACAAAAGTGGCCAGGGTGTTGAGCAGAAGGCTGCAGTACCAACAGTGAGGGTGCAGCCTAGGAGAAACTAAGAATTCCTGGATAACAAAGGGCTGTATGGATCTCATTCATGGAAAGTCAAGCAAAGCTCAACTCCTGTGGGACAATTTTTTCTTGAAAGCAGTACCTATATTTAATCCAGGTAGTTTGATTGTGGGAAATCACCACTGCATTTTAACAGGCCAGGAGCTGTACTTCAAATACAGATCTATTGTGAAGAAATGTTCCCCTTCCATCTGGTATAACCAAAGCATGGTCAAAAGGCAATCTCATTTTCTTTCCCTTTAGAATACCCTATTCTCCTTTCCACTCTGTCTTTGTTAGTTTGATGTCTCTATGTCCCTTATTTTGCACTGCACTCAAGACTTTCTGACTGCTTTTTTTAGGCTGTGTTTCTTTTCAGAGTGGGTTATTTTGTTCTTCAGTATTGTGCAAGTTTTCTTTTAATATATTTTCTCTTTTCTGGTAATATCTTCAGAGTAAAAGAGTAGAAAAGAACAATGTCTTGTCCTTCAAGATATTTTCAGTGTATTTCTCTCCATGTCCTCTGCAAAAAATTTACTTATCAAATTCCTTATTTCTTTCATTTTCTTCTTTTCTGGCATACAATCACTTTTGAGAATAAGGTTAGGTTCAAAATAGATCCCAGATGTCCTTTTGATAGCAAAGATTGCCAAGTTTCCTGTATGTTTTGCTACAAATGGCTTTGATTTCTTGTGCAGACTTCCACTCACAAAGACATTGATGGATATAAAATTAAACCTTCTGGTATTAAACTAAAACCTAAACCAGTAAACTAAATCTCTCCAGTTTAACTTCTATAACAAATTAACACAAAAAAGACTCATGTGCAGAAAGCCAGCATCAGAATTAGTACATTTAATGTTTTTTACCTTGTTACAGCCTGTTTTAAATAATGTTTGTGTTCTTTCAAATTAATGTTTTGGCCTGTAGATCCCTAACTACAGGAGAGTGTTGCTTCAGGCTGCAGACAAAACATCCCTTTCCATATGGAAGACTTGGAGTCCATAGAACAGTATTTCCACAATGTATTCTTGGACTACTGTGTAAATAACAAGCGGGTAAAGGAAGTTTCCCCTATGCCTTTTCTCCTGCCTCATTAGTCCAGCTGTGAAAAACATAATAGTCTGTAGGTTTATAGCAATAACAAATTTGATAATGGCTTTCCATAAGCAATAAACTAAATTTGTGGTATTTCTTATTATTATCTATGTCTGAGGGAACCTGAGAAGGTAGTGAAACAGCAAGACGGTAAATTCCAAGGTCCTGAATTCTGATGTGTTAAACTGGAAATCTAGGTAACTTAGAACTATTCAGATATGCCACCATTTATTATATCTTCTCTGTACCTCATAAAAAATGCCAGAGTAAATGTTTGAAATATTATAAACTCGACTTTCAAGAGTCACACTATTTAATGTAACACTTTTTAAAATATTGCACACAAACCATATAGTCAAACCCTAACAGGCAGTTCACCGGAAGAAGCAAAGCCCTGTATCCATGCCAGGTGGCCTTTCTGAGGAGAAAAAACTGTGGTGATACCAGAGCTTGGTCTACTGCATCACTCAAATCAATACACTGCTTTTTCTGCAGCCTTACGTTTTGCAGCTCAATCTAGACACAATAAAAGGTGTATTACTTGGCTTTGTGTAAACCTTATTTAATTAACCATGGAAGACACTATTCTGATTGCTTTCAGCCAAAGTGATTAAGTTCAGGGTAACTGACAGCAGAGCAAGAATCTGTATGCTGACCAAATGATGCACCTGATAAACACAATCAGCTCCTCCTGTGTAAACTGTGAGTGACTGGGAGATCAGAGGTGCAGGTGATTTTAGAGAGGTGAGCATTGTGTGTTATGAAGAACTGTGGCCCTAACATGGTCATTTATTAGTCAATAAAAGTTTTGTACACTTCTTTTCTGGGGAAACATTAATAGGTTGGATCTAGCTCATCAAATTTGAGATGTGCATCATATAGAAATCAAGATCTGAGCTACACAACTGGTGCTGCAATGCAAAGAAATAAAAAGACGCATAAATTTAGATTAAATATTAGGAAAAAATTATTCACTACAAGGATGAAGACTCACCAGAAAAGGCTGGTCAGAGAAGCTATTGATGTTTTATCCATGGAAGTGTTCAAGGTAGGTTGGATGGGGTTTGGAGCAACCTGATCTAGTGGAAGGTATCCCTGCCCATGGTAGGGGAGCTGGAGCTAGGTGTTCTTTAAGGTCTCTTCCAACCCAGATCACTCTAATTCTGTGATGGTTCTGTGATCTTGATGCATTGTCAGAGAACAGACCAGAAGCACTCATTTTCCCTGTAGCTTAATCCTGATCATCCAGAAGGCAGTTTTTGTTCCAAGGAAGGTGGCTTTCACCTGTCAGCTTCTGCAGTACAGCTGAGCAAGCAGTCCCAGGGTCAGGATGGTGAGGGCACAGGCATTAAGCACAAGAAGTATCACACTCTGGACTTTGGTGTCAGTCATGCCTGGTAACACCTGGTTCAGAGTGCTCAGGAGCTGTGTCCTCCTCTCACACATGCAGAAGAGCCATCACAGTGTCACTAAGGGCCCATTGCCTACATCTAAGCTCATAGACAAATGTATTTAAATCACTCAGATTCAAAAGAGTGATTTCACAGGAGGACAAAGACACATTTTATTTTTCTGTAACCTATATTTACTTGTTTTCCCGAGATAAAAAGTGTTGAAGCATGTTTTTCTCCTTGTTTACTTGGTGTTTGTTTCTTTCGTGCTTGTGATTGACATACTATTACACAAGAGGTTTCCCACAGATATGCAAAGCAAACTCCTGTGAGTAAATTACTTTTAGAAAGCTTGGGATGAAATTTAGCCAACAATAATAGTTCCTGGAAATTGTTGCTTCCTGTTTATGACATAAATACTGTAAATAAACAACAGAAAAAAGAAAAATTTAGCAGAGGAGGAGATGTTCAGGACTGAACACCACTTTGGCCACCTAAGAGCGTGACCCTGTGAGGCTATACTTGCCAAGACCTATAAACACCAGTATACATTGCAGAACTATTTGTTAGGTCGAGCTTCACTAGGTCCTGTTCTGTCATTTTGGTGCTAAAATACAAGCAAGGACATATTTCATGCAATGAAATTGCATGGATTGCATTCATACATCTTTCATGCAATGAATAAAGTTATTTTGCTGGATGTGTACCAAAAGCAAAACATGTCAGGGTGATGCTGTTTCTATGTAAAGCAAGTAACAACAGTTTATCAAATTGATCATGATCCCTTCAAGAAACATCTTCTCATGATTATGTATGTGCATTTCCCCATGTGGATCTAGTTCAGTGGTGAAGTAAGTTTATTAGATCAAAAGACTAAACAAAATTTCTGCTGTTGATCTTGATGAAAGTTGTTAAAGGCTTTTGGAAAAAAAATGTGAATATCAAGGAATATAACAGCTGCAGTAGAATTTTTGACAGAAATTCATGCTGGAGCTGTACACAGCCCTCAGTGACACTTTGCTGATGTTCAGCCTAGAAAACTGTATGGCATCAAGATGTAACACGGGAGCACTGTTATTGTTGCCTAGAGAAAGTAAACTGTTATTTGGAAAGAAGTCATATTGGTATTTCAATGGATGATATTCTTTTTATGTACATAAACTCTATAATGCTGACTGCTTTGTTAGTGTTTTCATTGGTTCAAGAGGTAGACCAGTATTTCTCGACTTTTTGCATTTTATGCCAATTCTTCTTTTCAGGAGCCCAAACACATGAAAAACAGAACAGTGGCAATTAATGCAACTGAGAAAGCATAGCTGTCCAGTTCCCAGACTAAAAATAAACAAGCCATACTGAGAAGGAAGTGAGCTCCCTTGTCAATATTATATGTTTGTATCCAGGTTCATAAATATTTGCTGAAAAGAACAGCATAAGGGATTCAACCTTGAGTAGCTTTCTTATGTGTACTCCTTCTGGCATTGTGATTATCAGGTTTATTTGCAATTGTTTGTTTGGTTTATTAGGTTTTTTTTTCAATTTGTAACTTTAATATTCTCTTATGAATCAAAATGCTTACCAAGACACCCCAAAAAAAACCAAACCCTAAAATATTAGGAGAACATTTTCACAGCATGGCTAAGAACAGAAGTCATAAAAGCAAAAATACCCATATTTTTCATTCCAGGACGAACACGCTGTGGCAGTTTGGATTTTTTTTTTTCTGACCAGAGACAGATATATGAGAATATAATTTAATCACTGTAACTTTACACAAACAATTTTGTCACCAAAAGAAAAATACCAGCCTTTACATGGTAACTGTTTTCCCATTAGCTATTGAACTCTTACCAAGATTCCCCTGTCCCAGCATGGTGTACTCTCCCTGAACAGTCCAGACAAATAACACCTTTTTGTCAGCCAGTCTTTTGGAACTTGTTAGTCATAATAATTCATCCCTGTTTCTATTCTTTTTTCAGAAATTCAAGGCACTACTCTGTTTCACAGACTCAAGACACTGATATTGCACCAAGATATTTCAGGTACCTGAGCCAGTGAAAAAAGGTAAACTTTACAAGTTTGTTTAATTCTTTAAATACCAATAAGCCATTTTTCTATAACCTCAAACCTCAGTAAAGAGTTTGTTCCACAAAGAGAAGTACGGAGATCTTTGGCTGGATTTCCTTCAACCTCAGCATTTGGAAGAGCTCGTTTTTCTGTAATTGAACTGTCTTCATCACGTTACTACACTATGATTTACTGATTGACAACAATCTCACTGGAGAAAAAATAAACCCAAGGCAAATTCCAGAGAGGTTAAAAGTATTTTCTCCTATTGACAGTAGGGTACATGCATTTGTAATAATATGCTCATTGGGCTAAATGTTATTAATGAAATTCAATATCAACTGTAAAGGCACCTCTTTGCTCAGAGTAAAAGGTTGTTAAAAATGCTGTAAATATTCTTTGTTTCTCAAGGGACAAACCCTCCCATACACTGTCAGACCTGCCATCTCACCTGCTGATCATGGCTCTCACCCAGTGGTTCTGCGAGGGGAGGTGCTGGCAGTGCAGCCCTAAAGCCAGCTGCAGCTAAGCTGGCCCATGTCCAGCTGTGAGACACATCTGCTGGGTCAGGTCTGTCAGGTCATGCTGACAGAGAAAGCCCAAGGCCTGGCCTGCAGCACTGATTTGGGCACTCGAGGACACCGGGTCCTCACCTGCCATCAGTGACTGTGCTGTCACACCAGCCACGGCACTGGGGATCCAGCTCTTGAGAAAACAGATGTATCAGCCACCCACAGTATGCAGGGAGAGATGCATAAAAGGGAGTCCCCTTCTCCCAGCCTCTCAGTCTAGGCACAGACCATTACAGCTGTAGTTGTCTTCTGTGGGACAGGCAGTCCAGTTAAGTAGAGTTCAAGTACAGTTTAAGCACGGTACAGTTGAGTATATTGCAGTGTTATGACCAGTAAGAGTATGCCTGCCAAAGAGGAGATTAATAAAGAATGTCTCTTTAAATGTTTTTGCAGGCTTGGCACTTCCTCTCCCAGCTGCAGATTTCATTCCTAGATATTGTGTACCATACCCAAGGGGAGAAATGTAACAGATCGCATTCTTTTAGGCTTTCCCGGAATTGGCATTGCTTAGAGGAAGTTTAACAAACAAATAAATAAATATCCCAGCTCTTAATGTTTTGTTTCTGTGTTTTATAGCCAGACTGGAGTATTATCCCACAGAATCATATGTGTAGTAGTTTACTTTTAAATCAGGAGGGTAAAATCAGCAAAAAATTTTGCAAAGTCCCAGTTCATGTCATGCTTTCCTTAATATTGATATTACTAAACTGCTGAGTGTTTTCTTTAACTGCACAATGAGAAATCAAGAACTGCAGAGCAGTTAATTCCACTTTAAAACCACATAAACCTTTTTAATGCATGAAAAAATTATGTCCATTTCAGGAAACAATTCCAGGAAGCAAGGGTCACACAGGAATTTAGTAGAAGCTGGCTCCTGGAACATGCTTTCCTTTCCCACCCACAGAAAACAGGACCCAGCGGCCCAAACACTCCATCCAGTCTCTCCTACCTCCAGGCACACACAACTAGAAGCCTTGCTCTCTTTCTCCTCCCCCTTCCCATTCTTTCTCCATGAGACATGTTGATGATCATTCCCCTGATCACCTCATCCCCATCAGACTTATCCTCCCCAACCACTCCATCATCAGACTTGGGCATTGCAAGCCCAAGAGGCAGTCTGTAAAATTTTACATACCTGTAAAATGTCCCCAGGAAGGGGAATGGAAAGACAAACTGCATCCTGCCCAGCCTTCAGGCACAATCTTCCCTGCCCAAACACCTGCAAGGAGAAGGCAGGAGAACCACGTGCAAGAGAGGCAGCCAAAGGTGTGGAAGGAAGACTCCAGGGTCAGAAGGTCAGCTGGGACCAAGGGCAAGCCTTGAGTCAAATTTTGACTGGATTTCTCCCTTTTGGCAGCTATGGCATCCCAGGAGGCATTAAAAGCAGCAGAGACTGAGACCCTGCCAGGGAGGAGACATGGGGCTCCTCAGGAAACACTGAAAAGTGCTTCTGCCACAGATGCACAATCAGGCAACCAGCTCTGGCCAGTGAGATGCCACACTCCAAGAGTAACATTCCCAAATGGTGTAATTTAAACATTTAAACTTTTTAAACATCACCTCCTAAGGGCATGGTAGCCGGCAATTCCAAAGTCAAGCAGATGAGGCAGCACACCAGCTTGGCTGAACAGGGATCTTCTCTTGGGGGAAAAGGCCAAAAAGGGAGGGTGTGTGCCCAGTGGAAGCAATATCAGGTTACACAGTGCTGGTGTTGGAACAGCCACCACTCTGGGGGACAGTGGCTCCAAGGAAAAATGCTCTGGCATGGTAGAGCAGACCCAGTGTGGCAGTCATCCTGATTACCCCAGCGTGAAAGCAAGGATATTTTTGAAGGAGCTGCTTGTACCTTCTGCCCATGGCAATGAAACTGCAGTTTCATTTGTGGTGCTCAGATCAGCTAAGGAACTGGTTTATTACCAGATCAAAATTATATACCCTTTTCCTCCCTGAATGACAGAAAAATGTTCCCAAACTGCAAGACCCCTCCCTCTTGGGAGCACAAACATGCCCCTGCCAAAGCATGTTGCTCCACTGGCACAGAGGTCTTGCCTCAGAAGTCTCTCATTCCTCAGTTTCCCAGCCATCAGCCCCAATGCTAGAAGATGGTCATATTCAGCCCCAAGGCTTCCTTCTTCCCTTTCAGCTCAGCAGCTCTGGGCTGATGGACTTCATTTGCTGACAGATTTCTGTCCCCTCCCACCAGAACCCCTGCCTAAGCCACCCATGATCTGAACTCCCTTGATACAGACCCTGGTTCCTCTCCATGCTGAAGTTATTCCACCACAGAGGCACATAGGAAGTCATCCCCACACCACCACCTGCATATCTCTGTCCACTGAGCTTCTCTTAGGACTTCCTCCCATATTTTTTTCCACTTTGTGCCCTTGGACAGGAATGCCATTATTACAGGCTCACAAAATGTGTACCACATGGAATTTCTACACCATGCCTAAGCATGAAACTAGGAGGTGAAAATCTATGAACATGCTAGGTGTCCCACATGCATCAACCCCCAGCACCCAGCACTCCCAACAAAGGAGGGCTAACCCACAACAAAGACTGCTAGCAGGACAAACAGTTCCACACCGGCCCAGGAGGACTAAAGGCAGCAGGAGAGTTTTTCCCCTTACGTAACTCGAAGTTTCGGTGGTTTCCTGTGGCGGCAGCACCTTGGCACCTCGCACTGTGCCTGCGTAAGCACGGCAGCTGCGGGCAGGGAACTGGGACCACGCTGTTTCTGGGAAGCATAGGCAGGGAGGGAGGGGTCAGTGTCCAAAGTGCAAGAAGGGCCTTGCTGGCAGCAACTCCGGCAGTGCTGAGGTACTGGGATACGTGCTGCGACGGTCTGTCACCTCTATAGAAGTGTCCAAACAAAACGAAACAAATTAATCTAAGCCCTCGTGGACACCCAAGCGACTCTACCAGCACAACAACCTGGGTGAGTTTAGCCCGGTCAGGTTTTCGTGCTGGTTAGCACAGCAGGGCGAAGGAAAGGAAACACGAGCCTGGCCCTGGCTCAGGTTGTGGAGCGGGGCTTGGCTTGTTTTGCTGGTCATATGCAGCTGACTCGATATCGGGAAAGAGCACGGCCCTTAGAACCGAAAGAGAAAGCAGATAACCATCTGCACGTGACAAAACAGGCTGCGGGGACAGCCAGCCCAGCACCGGCAGCAGCCGCAGAACAGCTGGGCTCCTAGAACGGCAGCACAGCCCTCTCCAGCGTGTTTCAGCTCCACACCCACCCAAATGGGCAGCCCGTAAGTATCCTCCACTGAGACCCCCGCTTTTTTAATGTCACTGGCATTGGGGAGAACTGCCAGAAGTGGTGTTGCAGGGTGCCGGTGTCTTGGAGGGTCCTTCCTTCCCCTGCTTTAAGATGCTTTAAGGGCGGTTCCCCCACAGTCTGCTCCATTTGCTGCTGGTTGGTTTCTGTTTAACAGCAATCCTTAGTTTGTCAGTGGCCTTTCTTCACCCATGGCTTCTCTGCAGCTAATCCTGCTTGGGGGAGAAAGACAATCCGGGTAGCTGGGGTGGGGAGGTGGTGAAGGAACAGGACAGATGTCTTGAAGGAAAAGTGTCATGTCCAAAGTGTGACACTTTCCCATAACTCTTGTACAGCATTTCTCCCCTCAGCAGCCAGGGAGAGGGGAGGTGAGAGAGTGAAACTGTCTGGGGGGCTCTTCAGTGCAAAAGGAAATGCCCATTCCCTCGCCTCCTCGCACTCAGCCCCACTGCAGCGGCATCCAGTGGCTCACAGAGATGTTCATCCCTGCACACATCCTGTGCCAGAGCTGTGTGCCTTCCTGTCCCCTTGCCCAGGCGCTCCACCAGCTGCTTGCTGGAGGAAGGCACAGCCCCAGCCTGGCAAGGGTGCCCACCTGCCTGTGCGCAGCAGAGGAAAGGGCTGTGCAGTCCCAAAAGCACAGAGGGTGCCTAGGAGCTTTATCTCCCACACAAAGACCTCAGGGAGTTCCTGAGCCATTCACATGGGGCCTCTCTCTGCCAGGGAGACTGAGACACAGAGCTCTCCTAAGGTGAAACCCAGTGTTTCCATCAATGCCAGTCCAGGAACAAGGAGGCTGACTCCAGGCTGGGGCTCGCTGTGCCATGTTCAGGTTCCTCTTTCTTGCACCTTTGAGAAAGAGCCACAGAGTCTCTTATCCAAAGACACCTCCTTAGAGGCAGTGAGACTGCCTCTGGGAAAAACCCAAGCTGTACATTGGGTGAGAGCCCTTTCCTGTTTGTGTCTTGCTTCTCAGCCAGGCTACTGCCAAACCTGCCTCAGTGATGAGCTGCAGAGCTCACAAATGTCCTGTCTGTGGCTGCACTGTGGCAGGGTGCCAGCTCTCAGCCTTCACTGCCTCCAGGCCAGTTCTCTATCCAGCTGGCACAGGGCCATCCCAGGCATGTTTCTGGTCCTATCAGTCACAATAGGGACAGGGATTTACCTACTGGGTTGGGCTGGGCAGGGCAGGGGAGGGAGCAGAAGGCAAAGATGCCAGCAATTTGACCATGAATAGAGGGACATCACTGGGAAAATATGACCTTACACACATAAGCCTCAAGGCAGAGGAGAGGGCAGAGATACCATGGGCTTTCCCCAGGTCCCCATACATGCAGAGATCACTCAGCAGCACAGGGTCTCTGAGGTGGCTGTCCTCCAGCCCTGCCATATGGTACCATAAACTTGATAGGAATTTAACTCTCTGTCCCCTCTCTACTAAACATGTGCAACTAGGACAACTTTTAATAGCTTTTACATTTTATGGATGTAGAGGAAGTGAGTGTGAGATGACTGAACAAAAAGCCACATTTCTACAAGCCTGCCTTCCTTAGGAAACTGGTCTAAAGAAATACAACAGCAAGGGTTGGTGGGTGGGCAGGGCCAAGAGTCAGCTGGGCTGTAGTGGTCCCAGCCCTGAGGTCTAACAGAAATCAATCCCTGGAGACTGGGTCAGCCAGCCAAGAGCTCCCTCCAAGTGCAGCTTGTTCTTCCTCTGAGGGTAAGACAGAACAGCAGGAAGAGCAATGAGTGGTGTGAGCCCTTGCAGAACAGGGAGAGGAAGAGCAGCAATGCCTGGGTGCAGGATATGTGTGAGACAGACAGACCAAGAGGCAATACTAGGGGAAAGACAAACCATGGTGAAATTACATCTGCTGGAGGTCTCATTCTCGTAGATATTTTCCTGGTTGCTTGTGTCTTTGTTGCAGATTCAGAACAATGGGTGTCCTCCACGTGACCTTCCAGTCTCTCCAGAAGCCTGTTGAGAAGAAGCCCTCCAAGGGAGTCTACAAGAAGTGAGGGAAAAGTAACCAGGGGAAGTGGACAGGTTGGTGTCTCATGCTGTGACCCCCCCTTCCATGCTGTGTGTGTGCTTCTCCTGGGAGAAGTTTGGGACTGAGAAGCTTCATATTTGTCCTCATTAAACAGAAGTACCCCACTTCCAAGTCTCCAGGGAGAGATGAGGAGTGGGAGGGGAATGCTGAAAGGTCTCTGGTCACCACTACCACCACCAGACACTGAGCACAGATTCAATGGACTCTCTTCTGGCACTCTAAAAACTCAGAGGCTGTAACAAGTGCACAATCAGCTTTGGGTGATGGTTTAGGAGAACATCCAGGAGATCACAGATTCACAGGCTGTTCTGAACTGGAAGGGACCCAGAGTCCAATTCTTAAGTAAATTATATACCACTGGGCAATAGGCAGTGGAAGGGGACAGTAGGGCCAATGTGAACTTCTTGAAGGAAAGTGGTAAATAATTTTCAGCAGATGAAGCTTGTCAGAGGGAGGAAGAGTTATTTGCAAAGTTTCAAGCCTGAGGCTGGCTTGAAGCCAAGGTCTCTTGAGTCCTATGTTTATGCCTCCCTGCAGACCTGGGTGGACAGTGCTTCAATGCTATGTGGCTCAGCAAGGAGTGATAGCCTTTCCTGATGCCACTTCCCTGCTTTTCAGCGTGAAGCAGAAGCCTATTCACTGCAGAAGAGGACAGTACACATTCTGGGAAGAGGAGCAGTCGGGTTTGCCAACCAGTCTGCGAGAGGAGCAAGGTGGATGGCAATCACAGGTGTGTCTCCGTAGCACCCATGTCCCTGCATCTCAGAGGAAGGCCAGTGGCTGCAGGAGGATCCAGGGTGCCTCTCTGAGCTCAGCACCTGTCTGTCTGTGTAGCAGACTGGGCCCCAGGCAACCAAGACAGAGGAGCACCATGTCTACCACCCTCAGTGGGTAGCAGAGCTCCAGGTATTCAGTCCTGCTGTGCTCAGAAATCTACAGGCATGCAAGGACCTGCATGTGGAGCTCAGATGCTGGAAATGGGTGGTATCAATGGCACTGGGTGTTCCAGAGCTATAGGACAAGGGCAGGGAGGCAAGGCAAGCCTTGCAGTTCAGATCCTGTCATGTCTGCACTTTACTCAGTAGTCCAAAGATCACAAGGGATGTCCTTGTCTGATAAAAACTGAAAGAAAGGCATTATCCCAGAATAGCTCTTATCTTGCTTCTTACCAGACAGCAGTTTTTCTCTCCTCCTATCCCTGCAGTTTGCTGACAAATGCCTTTTCCAGTGAGACCATGAAGCAAAGGGCATGTGTGGTGCTGAGTCATACTCTCCTCCCAGTACTGGTCCACACATGGGACACCATTAAGCCACTTTTGCTGTGACCACAAGTGCACCAAATGCAACCTCCTCAACCCAGTAACTCATGTGCAGCACAGTCCTGGGCAGGACTGAGACACTCTTGTTCTATTTGCAAGGGGAGTCCCTGGACCCCAGCCATAAGGCTCAGAGCCTGTCTTGGGAAGGGTGTCATAAAAGGCAACAACTGAGGGGTCCCCCCTTCATGTTTTGCAACAGGCATCCCCACAGCAGCTTTTACCATGGTAGCAAGAAAGTATGCAGGCACCAGGATGGGTCTTCTGCCACAGAGGTGTACCAAGAACCTGCTGCACCTGCTGATATTACTGGAGACTGTTGGGGCCTTGGCCTTGATGTCCTATGCACTGCTGTACGAAGCTGGAAACCTGGTGAACCTCCCTGACAAACGCATCGGCTTTTACAGCTTCTGCCTGTGGAACGAGACAGCTGGGGAGCTGCAGTGCCTGGACACCAAGCACCTGCAGGCAATGGGCATCAGTCTACTACAGCTGGGACTAGCCAGGGTCTGTGTGTATACCTGCCTGGTCTTCATCCTCTTCCACCTCCCTTTTCTTTTAAATGTGAATTGCACAGGCCAGGGAGAGGGATGGAATATGATTCGCATCATACCCGTCATCAAGTTGATAATCCTGTCTGGAGGCCTGGGTATGTTTCTTTTACAAACCTTGCAGTGGATTCATCCCTCTGATTTCACTGGAGGCTTCCTGGCACTGCTTGGGACTCAGGCTCTGCTACTGCTCCAGATTCTCACTGCCACTGTGCTCCTCAGCTGGGTCAAGCACACACATATGTGTGAAAACCATTTAACTGAGGCGGCCAGGCCCACTAAGATTGGACAGTGAAGAAGATGCAAGAGCTATCAGTAACATGATTTAAAATTGTAATCCAAATACAGCTTTACTCCCTAGAAAAAATCTGATTCCCTGTCCAAAGGTTCATGCCCAGCCATGCTCTGGCACATTGCTGTGTGCAGCACTCCTGCATCAGGCTGGCAGCAGACACCAAGAGCCACAGCACAGCCACAGCACAGAAGCTTCCCAGGTACACGTTGTACCTTCCCAGCTTCAACAGCGTGTAACACCCCTCAGTTTGGGGCACAGCATCAAAGTGGCAGCACTTCTGGCCCCAAAGAGCAGTGAAGGTAGCAGAACCAGCACGCAGTAAACACAGCCCTCTGCTCACACCTACTCTAAGTAAAAAACGTTGCTAGCATGTCATAGTGTGTGATTAAATTTGTAACTAACAAAGTACTTTTAATACATTTTGCCCTACCATGTAATAAAGGGAGTTTAAAAGAAGGATCTGTAGATTGTGTTTAACTAGGAACTAACAAATGCTCAGGAAAAGGTAACCAAATAGGTAATTTCTTCATAAGTACATAGGATACATATAACTTAAATAGGCTTCCAATCAACAACCAACCTTCAAGGCTGTGAAGCCATCTAGGATGATACTGAAGTAACACCAGAAAGAAAGTTTTGTAGTTTGAAAACAAGGTAACAGACTGAGCATGCACCGATAAAGAAAGTGCAATAAAGGACAAGTTGATGCAGATGATTAAACAACCACCAAAACTCCTACATGGGTTAGTAATAAACCCTAAAGGACACTAGATGGCAGAAAAGACTGAAACAGTTAAGTCCGGTTCGTATAATCATCTTCCAAAACATGAGTTTTATGTTACTGATTTTTCTGTATAGTGAGTATGTAACAGCTTTGTGAGTATACACTGCATTAATTCATCCAGTGGCTGGGTGAATTTATGTAAATAAAGAACGCCTGCTTAATAGTGATATTCTTTGCAGTTGAGTGAATTTGTTTCAAGGGACATGAGGGTCTGTTTTCTCTCTTGCTTCAGCCTTAGTGGGGATGATGCTGATTTGACCAATTCTTCATTTCAATACATGCTCTCACAGCTGGCCTTATGTGGTTTGTTTGTCCTTCTTTTTTTGATTGGAAAGAGAATACTGAGCCATCTTCATCCCTTCCTAGACCTCCATGCACGCTGCCACGGGATCAGCCCCCTCAGGGCAGTCCCAGCCCCTGACACTGTGCTCCCGCACGTGTTCCTCAGCATTGGGAAGACTGCTGGAGTCTGGAGGCAAACTCAGCACCAGGCCCAATGGGAAGCCTGCCAGGCCCCACTGCAGCTGTGGCAGAGGGACCACAAGGACAAGGGAGCCCCCAAGGCTGAACCATGACCATGTAGCTCTGCCAGCAAAGGTCTTCCAGGTCAGCAGCTCCCTGCTCCCTTCTATGCCCAACACCAACCCACCAAAGGGATACTCACAGAAACCCGAATGTTTCTCTTTTATCTGTCCATGCTCTGAAATGTGAAACAGAAATGAACACATCCTAATCTGGAGCTAAATCCCACTGAGCCCAGCAGAGTGGGAGAACTGAGTACCTCCTTCCTTTCCCCCTCTGGCCTTCCTGGGTATCCTACTGGCTACAAGGGCACCAAGCCAGCAGATGGATGCACAGCCCTCCTCCCACCGTTCCCAGGGCTGTGGGAGGTGACACCCTCCCCACTGTGCCCTCTTCTCCTGGGAAGTCAGAGATGTCAGCTGAAAAAGATCTCCCTGACATATTTCAGGACATCGTCCTCAGAGTTCTCCCTGCCTGTCCTCTTTGCATCAGCAGCAGCACCAGGAGGGGACGGAAGTGCCGGACCATGGTCACTGCCTCCATCCGTGTTGGCCGTGCTTCCAGGAACCTCCTTTGGTGTTGGTGGGATCTCCTGCTCCTCTTCGCTCCTGGACCGGGCGTTCTCTTCACCTTCCTCGCACTGCAGATTCTGACCAGAGGGAAAACAACAAGAGCCGGCCGTGCATTACTTCAGGCCGGGCGCACCCCAAGGAGCATGAGGACAGCCAGCCCGCCATCCCCGTGAGCGCCTCGCCAGGCCCCAGGCCCGCGGCTGTGCCCTGCGGCGCCCGGCAGGGTGCAAAGGACAGAGGGGCCGGGAAAGCCGTGCGGCACCCGCAGCCAGCCTGCCCGTGCTCCCGAGCCCTGCCGTGCTCGGGTCCGGCCAGGGCCGCGTCCCCAGCCCCGCAGCTCCGGCTCACCTCGGCCAGGACCGCCAGGGCCACCTCCACCAGCTCGGCCTCGTTCATGCAGTACAGCGCCGCCGGCCTGGGCAGTGCACAGGGGACGCTCAGCGCGGGCCGCGCCCGGGCTCGCCCTCCCGCCCGCCGCCCCGGCCGCTCCCCCGCCCCAGCGGCGCTACCTGCGCCCCGCCGCCGCCCGCCGCCGCCCGGGCCGGGGGGACGGGGCCGCCGCCGCCCGCCCGGGCCCCGCCGCCCCCATCCAGGCCGGGAGCTGCCGCCGCCGCTCGCCCGCCGCCATGGCCGCGCGGGGCGGCGCCGCCCGGCCGCCTTCCGCCCGTCACACCGAGGCTGCTTCCCCACCCGACCGGGCTGCTGGAAAAGCAGCCCCGGGCCGCCCTAAAACCCGAGTCACGACAGAGCCCCGTGTCTGATCAGGCAGGCAGGCAGTGAGGCCGCGCGTCCCTCGATCCTCCGTCAAGGAGCACACATGGCTCCGGGCCAGCTGCGGAGCACACGGCACGGCTGGAACGAGCCCCGGGGCCAGCCTGGCGGGCCCGGCCCGGCGCCGCCCCCGAGCGCGCCCGCCGCTGCCCTCTGCAGGCCCGGGAGCGCAGGGCAGCCGGGGCGGCGGCAGCCGGGGCTCCTGCAGGGAAGCGAGGAGAGCCCGGCCCAAGGATGGAGTAAAAGCCCCTCCGGGACTACAGCGTGTTGAGCGTTGTGGTAGCAAAACAACATGTTCATTCCTTCCCTCCAGGCTTCTGGCACAGTATCAATGCTGTGCTAATGCATCATTTTGCATAGCAGCCTTGGACTGGCACGTTTTTTATACTTTCTTTCCCTGTTTTGGGGGTTTTGTTTTGCTTTTAGTCCTACTTATGAAGCAAACCTGAAAGTAGTGTCTCTCCAGAAACCTCAACTGACCCTCTGTGGGGGCTGGAAGATAACATCTGGAAGAAAGTAACATCCCTGGTAGTGTTCAGGATCCGGTTGAATGGGGCTTTGGACAACCTGGTCTAGCGGAAGGCAGCCATGCTCATGGCAAAGTTGGAAGTAGAAGAGCTTTAGGTCCTTTCCAACCCAGAACATTCTGTAATTTTGTAATTCTAAATTCTAAAACCCCTGTGCAATGTAGTCAACACTGCAGGGCTTGGAATACAGCCACAATATTTCTTGGCCTTTTGAGAGGCAAACAAAGGCTCCCATTTGAGAGCTCTCTAAACTCTCAGACTAACCCCGGGAATTCCTGAAGCCTGTTCGAATTCAGCACTGGACTGGAGGGGACATAGCTCAGACTGGCATGAAGAGCAGCTGCACCATAAGTATCACATCCCACTGAGGTGGAAACCCTGTACTTAGATGTCAGTCTGGCAGGAGACCTGTAATCTTGGAGAATGGAAGGTGAGGTTATCAGATGAGCGTAGTCAGCAGGAGCAAGTTACTCCATGGACAACAGTAGCATGAACATGCCTGCAGTGAGGATTTCAGTATCCAGCAGTGTTATCCTTGAACAGCTGTCTATGAGAATGGCTACCCATATGGCTCATGAATGGCTGTTCATTTTCCAGCACAGTGTATGCTCTGCCAAGGAACAACAGTACCACAAACTTCCAATACAGGCCAAGGACATAAGCAGATGAAAAGTATCTGCTTAGTCCATTCAAAGCCTATGCAGTACCTGAGCACAGCACTTGCCCTGATGCTGGGGGAGAGACAGCTCCAGTGACAGAGAGCCCTATACAGGGCCACACTGGTCTTGGCCTCCCTCCCCCTATCCACCATCAGGTACCTGCTAGGCATTATGTAGCTTCTGAACTCCAACTCCAAAGTCTGACTCAGGATTTCTGCTCTGGTTGGTAGCAGTTACCTGTGGCAAGGTAACACAACACATCCAAGCAAACACAGCTGTTTTTGTTCCTGGATGGCGTTCACCATGGTGTGCAGATGCTGGAAGCACCTGGTGAAAACACAAGAGCTTTTCTGCATGCAGGAGACTTGGTACATCACTGCCCTCACCACCCTCCATGTTTTGCAGCAACTGCTAAACAAAGCATAGAGTTCAAATGCAAGAGAATATTTTCTTTTTACAGAAAAAAAACACAAATAAAAACAAACTAACAAAATCGTAACAACAAATGTTATACTCAAAGAATACTCTGGTTTCTCATCAGCCTTTTCAGTTTGAGTCATCTTACTATCATGCACTGTGCTGCCTCATGCTTGCTTCCTCCAGCCTCACCTTCTTCTGCAGAACCCTGACGTGACCACAGCCTTTTAGCCACATGCTACTCAAGACTCCCTAACAGAGGGAAGTCCAGCTGCCACAATGGATTAGTGGAGACTTATTTTTCAGTGCTGCCACTGATCCAGTCCCATACTGGCATTCTGTTGCACAGGGATTTGGCAAACCTATTTATCAAAAGGCAAAAGCTACAATGAGAAGAGGGACTTTGCTTTGCCTTCTCTCCCATGCAGTTTGTTCCTGTGAGTTAACACTGGTTTTGTCAGCTCTATTGCTCTTTCCCCCTTCAGTACTGTCCAGGTTAAGACTTTTGAGCCAGTAAGGTTGTTAATTTAATTTTGCCATCCATAGAAGCAGTGAGGCAGGTCCCGCAGTCCATGGCTGTGCTCCAATCCACTGTGACAACAGGAGCTCGGTGTCCTCCCAGGGAAAGGCAGCTCTCCAGAACCTTTTCCTCACCATTTAACTAAAAAGAAGGAAAGCAGAAGATTTTAAGGAGGTACATTTCTGCAGTGGGGGCAATGCACCCAACAAGAAAAGCCAAAGCCTGATAAAGACTCCGTATCTCTATGAGCATGCAGAAAGAGATACTGAGATGTGTGTAGCACACACAGGAAAGGAAGCTTCCAGTCTCACTACAGAAACATGTGCTCTCAAGCAGCTCAACTTTTGACATCAACTGAACTGCAGTAATTGAACAAGGCAGGCTAAGAGCATACACTGATGAGAAGCACATAAGCCTAAGCTATAGCTCATGTTAGTTCAAGTGCTCTGAGTGCCCCAGATGCAAAGTAAAAATTCCATCTAATCTGCCTTGCAAGAGCACGGGCATGTTATCAGCAACAGTTGTTACTGAAGCATAGAAATTTGGGCACTCAGAACCATTCAGCCTTACCCTTTAATTTCAGTGCACAGTAAGGGAAGAGGATCAGGCTGGCTCTAACAGAATCAGCAGGCACAGAAGCAGACTGAACATGAGCACCAGTCAACAATCGTACATTTTTCACTGAACTGACATGCATCCATATATTAAAAAAGTAGTTAAAACTTTGTCCTAGTCACTTGGACACTACAAGCTAGGCTTTAACAAAGAGCACCAATACTCGAGCTGTAGGACCCAAACACTTGCTGTACACTCACTACTCACTACACTGTTAAAATGCACACTGTGTGAAACTGAGCAGCAGCTTTGACAGAGCCAGGATGGGTATGTGCTGCTTGAGAACTTCCAGTGGCTGCTGTTGCACCCTTGTAATTAGTATAAGTTTGTATGGATACTTAAGAGTACTTCCCATCACTTCTCAGACTTACCTTAAAAATTACTCCCCCAGTAGAAGAACATGTCAACATGTAATTGCCCTCAGAGTCAAAAGCAAAAAGCCGTCCTCGTGGGAACTGGACTTGCTTGTAGCCACTGTACCCAGACAGAATAAAAGGACCTGTAGCTTCCCTGGGAAGGTCATACTCAGACACCTTCAAGCCACTTTTATGGATATTCCACTGAATAAACTAGAATGAGAAAAAGAGATGACAAAAGCTTATAATGAAATTAACTGGGATGCAAATAGAGTTGCCTTTTTTTTGCCTTTGAGCAAAATAGTGGGTATTCCTCACAAACAGATGGCATTTTGACATCTATACCTAAGTGGCTATATTAATAAAGCCCAGGATGCAAAGGCTGTAAGAGCTCTGTCTATCCAGGCAAAGATATGACCTGCCTTCCTCAAGCACTACTGCCTATGTGTCCTTCCACACCACATGCAGTACTTTGGTGAGAACTGGCTTAACTCCTCAGCCAAGGTCCCTCCCTGAGCCACACCCCTACTGCTGAAGACTGAGGAACTGCAGAAATGGAGGTGTTTATTATAAGCAATAATAACAATTACATTAACAATTATAAAGGGAGCTGCTGATGAGATTTATGCAAAATGGTCAAGGATATGCTTCCCTGTGAATCCCAGATCTCAAATGTTGTCATCTCAGGGTCAGAGAAAGGTCATCCTCACATAGACTATCTAGAAAAGGGATGTCACCAACAGCAGGATTTACACACAAAGTCAAAGACAGCTCCAACTATTAATCTATTTTTCAGCCACTCTCTCTGCAGATTGCATGGATCAGGGTGGTACTGCACACCTAAGACTGCAGTTAGCAGCCCATGTTTCATCCAGCATCTGAGCGTATTTTAATTGTCCCCACCATATAGAGAAGACTCCAGAAGTGACCTCACTGAGCAGCAGGAGGTGATCCATAGCCTACCTTGCCATCCTCGCCTATGCTGTAGACTGTGTTCTCATCATAGCTGAACTCCACGGAGTAGACTTCCCCATCATGTGCCTTCCAGCTCATGGCGCACTCGTGCTGCTGCATATCTGAGGGGAGAACCAGTACTGAACACTCCTTGTACTCACAAAGAGCTGAGGTGAAGAGAGGGAGGCCTTTTATGTTCCTGAGGTCTCTGTGCCAGCCCTCCAAACCAGCCTGGGGGAGCCCAATCCAGTCCCAGCTCCCTGTGCTTATACTCCTGCTGTCACTTTGGACACAAAAATCATTGTCTATAACTACTGGACTTCATGGGGCTGCTCACATGCTGTGAGCTGCAGGCATTCTGCATCCAAGCACCACTGGCCCTCCTCCTCCCCTTGTTATCCTGCCCATTCTCCCAGGTGCTGACAGCTCTGTCCTCCCAAAGACCTGGGACTGCAGCCTCCACCTGTACCAGAAGCAGATTCCCCATTCAAAGGTAGAACTGCCTTTATTGCAAGGACAGGCTGAAGAGAACAAAAACCTGAGAAACACAAATTGCTCCCCAAAGGAGGACTGATGTAAAGCCCTTGCATTTAAATGGAAGGTCTCACATTAATTGCTTTCCTCACAACTCAGCCTCTGCTGGTACTGCTATCTGGCACAGCACAAGACCACATGGCTTAAGAGCAAATTCACTCTCCTCTTAGCAGAAGAAAAACAACAAATCCAGCAGCACTACCAGGGTCTCCAGCCAATGTCCTCCAGAAAAAGTCTATGTCAATTCACTCCTGAGAGCTCCTGTGGAGACAACAGCTTCTACCTTAGTCTCCAAGCATATCCTATAGCTGCCTCCCTGCTATGGGCAGCCAGCTGAGGACTAGGGACCACCTCACTACTCATTTTCACAGCAACATTTAAGTTAGAAAAGACCTCCAAAATAATCAAGCCCAACTGTTACTTCAACACTGCCAACTGCACCACTAAACTATACTCTTAAGTGCCACATCTGTTCCATCTTTTAAATATTTCCAGGGATGGTGACTCCAGCACTTTCCTGGGCAGCCTGCGCCAGTGTTTGACAACCCCTTTTGTGACAGAAGTTTTCCTAATATCCAATATAACCCTCCCTTGATGCTGCTTGAGACTGTTTCCTCCTGTCTGATCCCTTGTTACCTGGGAGAAGAGACTGATCAACACCTGGCTGCAATCTCCTCGCAGGTACTTGTAGAAAACAGTAAGGTGTCCCCTCAGTCTCTGATTCCCTAAGCTAAAGAACCCCAGCTCCTGCAGCCAACTCCTCATGTGCTCCAGACCCTTCACCAGCTTTGGTTTTGTTCTTTGGACACACTCCAGCCCCACAATGTCTTTCATGCAGTGAGGGGCCCAAAACCCAACATGCTGTTTGAGGTGCAACCTCCGCAGTGCCAGGAGCAGGGGGACAATCCCTTCCCTCATCCTGTGGCCACACTATTTGTGATACAAGCCCAGATGCCAGTCTTGGCCACCTGGCCTCACAGCTGGCTATCACCAATACCCCCAGTCCCTGTGCACTGTACCAAAGAGACGAACAATCCCATCTGCAGCCCCGGTGACCAGAAGGTTGCCATTGTGGTTGAAGGCTGTGCAGTTAATAGCAATGGGCTCAGGCTCCAGGGAGAACTGCAGCTGGAAGGGAAAATCTGCATTAATGCTGAGAAATGGAGCTGGGGGTGTTGAACTCCAGAGGAAGAAAGAAAGATGGTATTTAGTAACAAGAACTCTGGTTTGGAGCCCTACACCTCTAATGACTACAGACTTCAAGGTCTGGCAGCGGCATTTTACTGTGACTCTAAACCAGCAATTCACCTCAGCCAAGCCACAGCTTTCTTGGCCATGGCCTCAAGGTTGCAAAACCAGCTTCTGGCAGGCATTAGCTTGAGTATGTTGCTTTCTCCTACATGTCAGGGACAGCACTTCACTTAAAAACAGGGAAGGCAAGGGAAACAGCAGCAACGAAAACCTTTCAGTACAGCTCAACTGGAGAAAGCCTCAGCAAAGCATCATTCAATCCACTTGGGATATTTCCAGTCACAAACTGTGCAGCCAGGATAGAAACAAGGCCATGGACTATTCTGAAGATTCCTCAGAAAAATCCCAACACACCAATAAAAAAAAAAAAATTCACCCAATCCAGCAGCTACTTACATTATTTATTTTTATCCTGAATGTGACAGAGGGGAAAGGAAGAAGGAGGAAAAAGAAGGGTGTTGAAAAGAAAGTCAGCATAATTTAGACAGAGGGCTCCTACACATTGAAACAGAAGACACTCATTCTCAGCAAGCAGACTGAGAAAGGAAAGAAACCCAGCAAGTACCTGCTGTTTCATTGTCTTAGTGTCCCACAGCAGCAGCTTCCCAGGAACTTGGTTCATGCTTTTGCCCCCAGAGTTGATTACTGAGAAGTCAATGTGGGAGATGGGGCTCTGGGCTGCTGCAGAGCACACGAAGGAGGCACCACTTGGGCTGCAGGCAAGCGAGAGGATCCTGAAACACAGGCACATGGTCTGAATCACCTCTCTCCTGCAGCTGCCTCAAGCAAAACACTCACCTACGAGCTCTCCCATTAAGAGTCTGCAAGACAGGGTGCACTGTAAAGGAGGGCAGATTCATGTGCTTAGTTTTTGAGTGTCTCCCATTTACCTCAACAGTTTTACACTGCTCAGGCAGGGACTGCCCTCTAGATGAAGGCTAGATAGTCCCCTTTGAATGTGACAGAGGGGAAAGGAAGGATAGTCCTGCAGTTGCAGAAAAGCAGCAGGAACATTAAGATGTTTACTATTAAAAAAACACCATTTTTTAATATTTATATAAATAAATAATCAGTATTCCAGAGTTACCTGGGCATATCCTCATCAATGCTGATTTCACAGAGATTCTTCTTTGCTTCTGTGTCATACAGACGAACTGTCCCAACGCCACTGCCAAGCAATAGCTTGAAACCAGCAAGGAAGTAGATGGAAAGAGTGTGAGTGAGGAGTACAATGATGCTGGCCAACAAGACTTCGTAATTTTTTTTCTATTTACGTATTCAGACAGTAATATTTATATTATTCCATTATGGTACATCCCGTCTTCCTGTGCAATCACACTGAGTAGGACTACCCCAAGGCCACAGAAGTCAGAGTAAAAACCCTGCTTCTCAGTGAGAAAAAGATCTAATAGGCACCAAGGTGGCATAAACACCACTTTCTAGATCACGGCTCAGCCCTAAGGGGTGCAAAACATGTATGGAGTCTCAATATCTAGGGGACCAAGGAAAGAGAACCTTAAGATTGTTAACTGTGTGCTAAAGAGAAAATCAAGAAGAAGCCAACTCTTTTCACCCATGGGAGGATGAAACCATCCAGAAGAGCTCACACATGCTTTATCAGTGGTGTTACAATTTCAATTAAAATTGAAGTCATGGAGAGATGCATTATAAAAAAAAATTGAGCAAGCCAGATCTTTGTCACTTCAGCGCCTAATTTGCTGGTGAATCCTACACGTATTTCAGAATGAAGAATCTTTCCATTAGCAAGAAGGAAATTAATTCTACAAAGCAGAAGAAACATCATCACAACAAAGAGCAACAACTGCATTGACAATTTGCTTTCCAAAAGTCAAAGAAGAGACAAGTTCTAGCATCAGCTCTTCACAGGTGGCATTTTGGGCTTAGCAAGCCACACATAGTCAGTGCCAAAATGCAAAAAAATACTGCCTCATTTGCAGGCCAGCCTTCTCATACAGCCCTGCATCTGCCAAGAGAGGGCATGAAACACTAGCAACAGTTCAAGGACTCAGAGGAATGTGTATAATTTAAGGCTCCTCTTTAGTAACAGAAATAGAGAAAAAGGGATATAGGAAACATTTAAATTGTCATGTTATTTAAACAAGCTCCAAGCTCCTTATGCACACACAAACCCTCAGCTCTTTAAGACACCAGTCTAGAAGTGGACATGGAGCTTTTTTCACACCTTTTTACACACAAGTAAAATGCCACCCCCACAACTCTGTTTCCCCTTCTCTGCTGCTGGCATATGAGTAAAGGTCCACAGCTCTCTGCTGCAGGCCTCCCACAGGCTGTTGGACTCGGTTGCCTCTGCCTGTCCTTACAAGTTGCTGTGTTACCTGTGTGAAGACAAGCAATTCTCTCCAAGGCACTACTTCTATCCTGCAGCTGTACCCACACTGCACTTCAGAATTTCCATTTCAGGGCAAGCAGTGGTGAACTCCTTGCTCAATACAAAGTGTACACTCCCCACTCCAGTTCTTTTTAGACCCTAGAGGCTTTGCCTCCCTGTGTCCCACTAAAAGTGGAAACTAACTGCTGCCCTGATTTTATCCACAGTGCAGCTGTCTAGAAGTGAACATGCAACATGTAACAACAGAGCCCCAAATCATCTGCTGCATTTCCACACGGAGACTACTCACCAGCCGATCACGCTTGGTGGCCCATTCCAGGGACAGCAATGGAGATTTGGAAATGGACGAAGCTTTTGTTTGCATTATGGGGTTAAAAGACCAGACTTTGATGACCCCATCCACATCCAAGCTGGCCACTCTCCGTCCAGAACAATCAACCCTGTGTGTAGAATGAAACTGATGGGATATTCTTCTCCCTCAAATTCTTTGATGCAACCCACTAATCCTTCTTTTCCTGGCCACACACCAACTCCTTCTGCAGGAATTAGAACTTCTTTTCACTACTTCCTGCTCACTTCACAGTAACTGGCACAACAAAGCGCACTAAGCTCCAGACATAAAGCATAATGCCCTTAAACAATACCTGCTTTCCAAAAGACTTTATTCCTGGCTAGCACTGCCCAATCACATATATCTCTGTCCAAAAATCCCTGTCCTTTCTCACACGTAGCACAAGCTACATGCTATTTTCAGTGACGCCAACTTGACAGCCCAAAAACTGAGAGTACATGTCCAACGTGCTGGCAGAACAGAGGCTGGGAGAAAGAGGGCAGACACAGCTGATCCTTCTGCAGAGGCTTCTACAAGACAGCCCCCCTCTGCCAGTGCATTACCTGCAGTACATGATGGATGAATGGTGCTCCCCATACTCCTCCTGGCTCAGGACGATGAAAGGCTGCTCCTGCCGAACCCCCACGGCCTCTGCACTGCTGCCAGGCATTTTGGTTGAAGTCTCTGTTGGCTCAGCATGCAGCTCTGAGCATGGTTCTGCCTCAGCTATGTTAGTATCTGTTTTCTTCTCAGTACTTTGGCCCTGAAGGAAGAAATCCTGTGTGAAATACAAGGAAACAGCTCCATATCAAGCTCCTCAGCTAGCCCAGCCTGCTGGGAGGGGAAAAAAAAAGAAGCTGCAACAAAAACGAAGCATTGTCAGCCCAGCACTCCTTCTGCCAGGGATCTTTCTGAGTACAAGGACCACGTGTTGCACAACTGCACTATTTAGTATGACTGGCTTAGTTGCTGAGTCCCTTATATCCCCCTCCATGTGCCCAGCTACATACTTTCCTGTAAGCATTAAAAGAACTGCAACATTTCTGGCATACCTCAGCCAAAATCAGAGGCCCATTTACATGCCATTAGAGCACAGATTCACAAGGAAACCAACATATTTCAAGGAATTCTTGCATTCAGCAATATAAGTTAATTCTGTATAATATGCAGTTCAGCAAACCTGTACAAAAACTTGGCTCTCAAGTCCCAGTAGATGGCTTATCCTCATTTGTCAGAGATTTAGATTGTGCACACTGGAGCTACCACTGCAGCCAACTGACTGATGACAACAGTAGAGCTGACACATGAGTCCAAAAGCTTAAAACCCAATTTGACAGGGCAGACAGAATAAAGGGAGTTTTAGGAAGTGACAGTATCTGGATAAGATCTGCACTGCAGAAATATTTGGAAACAGCTTAGTCTTCCCTTGCCACCAGAAGTTGAACAAGAAGCAGATACAGCACATAAAGAGGAAAACCATCTTCTAGCATTCTTTTGATAAAGCATCCTCTGAAAGTTGTGTCCCCAAAATGGTATTGGTATTGATGGTTATGAATTCCTGTTTTGTAACACATGCTTGCCTAATTTACAATAGCTTCTCATCAGGACCAATGGATCAAGCACTGCATAATCAAATCATCTGAAATCACAGAGCTGGAAAAGACTGGGAAATAAATCCAATAATTATTCTGCTAGTTACAGGGAATGACACTCATGTGAAAGAAAACAGTGCCACTTTCAGTTTCCTTTTTGCTCACATGCTTTGAGTACAAGTTAAAGAGCATCAAGCTTCCCCAAGAGCACAAGGACCAATCTTTACACAGCCCAAAAATCACTGCCTTAACACAGAACATTCTAGAAAGAGGAAAGTGAAAGGAAACTCACTGGGAAATCAGGCTTTGCATTTTCCAACCAATCTGAAAGTGTTTTAGATGAACCATGAATAAAAAAAGTTCTCTCAAGGCCTTGAATGCTGAGTGATAGAGTAGCCTCTCTTTAACCAGCACTCCCACACACAGAACAGCCACACATTGGCCAACAGGCAACAGTCCCTCAGCACTGCCTCTCCACAAGGCAGAATGTCTCATACAGACAAAATAACAACAATGAGATGCTGCCTCTGCTCTGTATTTTTTGACAACATGGCTGCTGAAAGCCAGACAACACACAGGTGAACAGAAGTAGTGTGCTGACCTTCAGCAGTTAAAATCCAGGACACAGTTTTATTATTTCATTAGATTTTAAAACAGGGCACACCCCCAGGTAAAACAGCAACAATAAAGTACAAAAACTCCAAAAAGCAAACGTTGCTAGGAAAGCAAGTTCTATTCCTATCCAGGAAAATTTTATATTAGTTTTCATTGTCCCACATAGAGCCTGTAAAAATCAGCATAAGAACCTACGGGAAGAGAATTCACTTTGGCTGGATGAGTGAGCCAAGCTCATTACCACTGAGAAATGGGGATTTTAACAAGGTATTTAAACACAATCATTAAAAGTGAATGAAACCTCAATGAAGCTTCAGGACCAGGCTGTTGAAAAACATGGAGACAATTTTCTTCCACCTGAAATGCCAATACTGATTAACCAGGGACACAGAAATAAACCAAGTGAAGAAGGAGTTGATTAACTACAGACACGAACCTTTGATACAGTTATTTCTGGCTAGCAATTCCAAAGCTTAAAGGAAACACTTGCACTTGTTTTACCCCACAGTTTTACAGAAATACAAGCCTTCTGCTTCCCAGCCCTGCAGTGCTGAGCAGTACCTGGAAGGTCCCTTTTGACAACAGTTCCTTCCTTTCTTTCCCGTGCTCTTGCAAGCGCTTCTGCCGCTGCTGCAGGGAGCTGGACTCGCCTGCCACTAAACCACTGAAGTGGCTCTTCCCATCCTTAGAGGTCACTGTTCCTTCTTTTCCTTTGGCACTCTGGAAAGCAGAGAAGTGTCTGGGCAAAGTTATGCTTCCAGTAGGCTGCAGAACAAAGAGCAAAAGAAGCAGCAAAGCAACCAAGCACCTGCAAGGGCTCCACAAGCTCTTAGACAACAATAGTTGTTCTTGTGCTGCATTCAGGCCCAGCATACATTTGAGAGGCAGGAAAGGACATTTAATTTTTCAGGTGGAAGCAGAAGCTTGGAGCAGTGCCATGGTGCAAGTTAACTCCTTGGAGACTGAGCAACTTTCAGCTGAGAATTACCTGGTGATTTGTTGGCTCTTTCTTCCCTAGCAGCATACTGCTAGTCTGCACTGGAGAAGCCCCACTTGAATGTGCTGGTCTGGAAGGGCCCTTTTTACTTTGGGAGAGAAAGGAGGACAGAAAGCCTCCCCGGGACTGAAGAGAATGTGCTGTACTTCTCTGATTGCAGGTCATATCACTAATGAAAAAACAAAACACCACCAAATAAGAGTATGAAAGTGCAGCAAGGCAACCTGCCCAAAGACCACCCAGTTGAGTGAAGTGGCAGCTGTTTGAACCACTGGAAGACAGATGCTCATTTCCAAGCCAGTGCACCACTATGCAGTAAAACCCTATTTGAAAATATCCTCTTAGTGCCTGGAGCAGGTCATTACAGTTACTGTAACCAAAAGCTCACTTCTCAGAGATGTCACTGAGACAGTGAGCTCAAACTGTTGCTGAATCCCCTTTAGAGCCACCTAAAACTCCTTCCACTCCAACTGGTTTGTTTAGAAAGACCCTAAGGGAAAGGCAGGGGAATTCAGATTGCTGTAGAACTTATTCAGATAGGATTCCCAATTCAAAGCATAAAACAGACCTACTTTGAGAGATATTCAGCATTCAATATTTCACTGAACACCCTTTGATAAACAGCAGGTTATGTTCAACAATTTTATGGCACAAGCCTTCCATATCTCAAAATCCAGACCCAGAGGAAATAAGAGAGCTACAGACCATTTCTATGATTATAAACACCTCCCTTCTCAGTCCACAATGCCAAGAGCAGCAGCTGCTTCCCAGAACATAACTGTCTGACCTCACTCTGCTACAGCTTCCTCTGAGAGCAGAGTGGCAGCAAGGGCAAGGGGAATACAATAATCTTCACTGTCTCTATCCACTCTGCAAGGATGGAATTATTCTACCAAAGCTGGGCTTTGGGTTAAGCAGAGACACAAAAATAAGCAACTGAACTGGTCCCCAGACTGAGATAAGCTGCACATGCAAGAAATGCCACTTCTTAGGCAAGTTTTTTTTAATTCAAATGGACAAAAATAAATACAGGAATAAATTACCCCATCCCTCATGTCACACTCCTCCATACATGCAGACAGCATCAGGGCTTTCCACAGAGTTAAAAAAACACATATCACTAAGCTCTGTAGCCTGTACTGTGCAAAGACTGCAGAGCTGTCACCAAGATGGTCCAATAAACACTTAGTCTATTTAATCAGACAAATTTTATATTAAAACATTCTGTGTGTAGTTCCTGCTACAACTTCTATCTGTCACTGGCAACAGGATAGTTTAATCAATCCTATTCCTGTCCTGGGGCAAAAAAATAACAGTTAAAGAAGCTGTATCACTGTGTATGTTGCCTAATTTCCAGAGATAGGCACAAAGTAGATGTAGCCATAAAATGCACTTTTAACTGCAAGTTCATGGGGAAATCTGAGCCTCACAGAAGAGAAGCTCCTTTTCCCTTGACTTTGCAAAAGCAAGAAAACATCTCTGTGTAACAAGAATCTCTTTGGGTCATACAGTAACAGTATCTACAAAACAACACAGGGCATTCACCTATGGCACTGCAGGCACTCAAGTAAATTGGAATCAAGAGCCAATCCACTTCATTTGAGCAATACTGCAGGTACTGCACTGCTGCCAGTGCCCTAGATGCCCAGAACACCTTGGTGCAATAATGGCAGCAGAGCAGAATCACTTCCATGTGTGCTTGGACTCTCACTGGTTTGCAAGAACCTCCCAAAAGATGGGAGAGACACCTGTCATGAATTCCATTAAACCTACTTAGGTTGCCATAGTGTCTGCCTGGATGTCTTTCTGCACTGAATCCCAGGGCAGGGGACATGGAAATGACCCTCCAGGAACCTCCCTGACCCAACAAAAGCAGCAGAGCCTGTCCCCAGCTCTTCTCCTGCAGGCACTCACAGCTCAGAGTCCCCCAGTCGATCCATGTTGGCCACATATGCAGGCAGCTTGTGATGCATTACTGTTTGTTCCACCTCCAGTTCCTCTTTCTTCATGCGGGAGGATTCAGCTTGCAGAGCAAACAGCTAGGAGAGAAGAGCCAAGTAAACACAGGGTCACCGGGATTCACCTCCTTCCCACTCACTGAAGTTGTTTACTCCTTTTATTTCAACAGCTCTAGAAGGGTGGGGAAGGAAAAAAGTTGCTCTGACTGGCTGAGCACCACATTAGTCCAATTAGTCAAAACAATCAGTACTTTAGACACATGAAACTGGAGCCTACTTAAAGCCCTTCATTCCTCTCCTGGGGTTGGCTGGCTGTGGGACGTTAGTGGTTCTGGGAAACAAGAGCTGGGCAGGGCAGAGCTCACCAGCCCCTCTCCATGCAGGCACAGAGCCTACAAGGTTATCTTCTTCCCACAGCCAAGGGTTTCTCAGCTGGCAGGGTGCACCAAGGTCAGTGAAACCAGGTCACCCTGAAATCCAGCTCCATACCTTGTGCAACTCCTTCCCAAGCATGACAGTGAGATTTATCTCCACATTATGGAGAAAGAAATCCATCTCTTTTTCTCTTTAGTAGAGAGGAACCTCAGGATGCAGTTTTCTGGAACAGATGTGGTTTATGCCTGGTTTATGACTCTTACACAAAGAGTTCCTCAGGCTTTTCTGTTTCTGTACATTTGTTTTTCAGCTACATTTATTTTTCTTTTTAACACAATATTTAAGGAAAGAAAATACAGGAAGAAAAGTGAGCTTTAGAAATCTAGCTCACTATTTATGTATTTGCATTGTTTCAGCAGAATAGATCAGAATCACTACTTAATTTCAGCTAGCATCAAATTCACTATTTATTGGCATCCTTTTTTAAAACCTGCATTCTAGAGGTAGCTGGCTCCCCCTCTGACCTGAGGAGTTGACTAAAAGGGAAAGTCTAGTTTTACTGCTGTTGATTTGCCAGAAAACTTTTATCCAGACTGCAAATGGTATCAGCCAACATGCAAAACACAAACCATAGGTTTATTCTGACTAAATGTAAAGAATACAAAATTCGAGGAAATAAAAGAGCTCTATTGCAAAACATACCTCATCCTCTGTCCCTATTCACCAACCATCTTTGCAGAACTCTCCTGTCAATGTTTGACTGACCTTCTAACTCCATACAGCACACAGTGACAAATCTTGGGCTTTTTCCTGAAAAACTGCCTCCTTTTTGAAATCAATTTTATTTTACTTCTATTTCTAGGACAGTGCTGAACAGCTATTAAAATAGTACAAACAGGAAACACAACATACAACATTTTGTAACACAGGACTTAAAGCACAAACTTTACTGAAGTATTTATACAGAAAGGGCTTTTCTTGTTATGTTTGAGGAAGTGAAATTAAAGTTCTGCTTACATGAATAAACCTTCCTACTTGTATGTGATCATCCACATGTGATTTATCATTTATATCTTAAACTATAAGTGATCTATAGTTTAAATCTTAAACTGCACATTTCACAAAATTCTCTAACAGAAGTTATACGTGGAAATGACTGACCCATGTTACACCCTTTCCCCAAGTATCTGCTGATAACACTTCAAACACAAGACATGGAGCTGGGCAACATTTTGTCTGAGCTAACAGACCCTTCTTATGGTTTACTGTAAGATCTAGAGTTGGGAAACAGACATTCACAACATTTCCACTAGTTGGTCTAAATTGTATATAGTATATATATATCAAAGTACATATATATATAGTTTGTGTATATATATATATATATTTTGATATATATATATACTATATACAATTTAGTATATATCAAACATGGTGAAGGGGCCATTTCAGAAGTAACAGTTTCTGTCTCTGCCAGAATTTACTACCCATTTCTATTGCTTCTATTTCTCTGTTAGCTAAAATCTGGAAGTGCCTGAATACTATTCACAAAATCAGCCATACTTCCTTTCCAACCCATTCTATAACTCTACAACATACATCCCTAACCTGCTACCAAGTTTCACCTTGTTTTGACTTTGCAGTGTAAAGGAAAATGAGTTTATATAGTATTCAGTCACCTGTCAGACAGCACAGGGAGGGCAGACAACCACCTTCAGCAGAGGGACAGGAATATCCTAAACACACATTTCACAATATGATCACAACCCTAACTTTGCTGGAAACAATTGAAAGATAAATCAAAATTCTTAAAGAATTTGCCTTAGAATAACTGCACCAAACAGAACAGTTACAAAGTTCTCAAATGGATGGAATCAACTTTACAAAACTCACATCACACAGTCAGCAGCTAAAGAGTGATCTCAGTTCTGACCTTGTGCCGCAACGATTCATTTTCTTCTTGTATGAGACTGGTCCTGAGACATTCAGCTTCAAAGTTCAGTATGACTGGAACTGGTAAGCAATGTTAAAGAAAATCAAGGCAATAACTTGTGTGCACCTGGCTTAATTCTAAAAGCCAGCACTCTGTACTGGCCATTTCTCTGTAAAAACAAAGCTGCCCAGTCCATAAAACTAGCAAAAAGTACATGCACGACCAGAAGATTAGCAGCAGCTTAACTACTTAAGTCAAGTTTTCACTTTGCTGTTGCACAAACTTTTTCATGTGGACTTTGCAAGGATTTTTAGATTATTTCTTTTTAGAGTCAGAAGTGGAGGGCAAGACAGGTTCTATTACTGCTTTACTGTACACTGAAGAAACAGTTCAAGATGAGCTGTATTCCAGCTGCAGCATCATCACCAAACAAGACAGAACTCTGTAGCATGGCGCTAAAAACTTATTCCTGCCAAAAATCAACTGCTCTATTATAATGAGCTGTCACTAGGCAATGTTGTGAACATAATGTACCTAAAGAAGGATCTAACAGAAGATGCCAGTACAGTTATGGATTATGACCCAAGGTTTTATGACTGTTTTGTACTATGTCAAGCAAAGAGTAAAACCATTTCAGAACAAGATGTGCACATGGATGATTCAGCAACAGCAACAACCACAATTGTTTTGCTCAGGGAATACAACATATCAGATAATTGAGCAGTAACTATTATTACTAGCAACAACACCCTCTGGTAAACACCAACTTTCTATTAAGTCTTGGCTGTAAAAAATCACGTGAAAGCAGGAAGTTCCATAGTATTATATCCTTGGCATAACTGTTGGAAGTATAACACCAGGGCAAGGGAGATTGCAGAGCTGCAAAGAAGGATATGCATGCACTGAAATAAGACGCTCAGGAAGTTGTGCAGCGACACGATAAATGTATCTGCCCACTGGCGTGAGAAATAGGTAGCAAAGGTGGGGTTGGAGTCTGGAGCAGGGAGGAAGGGCAGGACAAACCAATCCTTCCACTCTGCCTGGTTCTGGAGCTCGGAGGCCTGCTTGAGGAAAAACTCCTGCGCCTTGTCATTGCGGCCATTCTGAAACACAGCAAGAAGAACAGGGCTCACACTTCCATTAATGCCATCAGATTAGGTCGAGGAACATTTGCTTTTCGTTATGAACACAACTATTTTCACCACCCTGAAACAACAAGTGATTAGTTACAGATTCACCAGGAAACAAAAGAATCCCAAATACAGTAGGAGAAGCTCACAAATGCGCTTAATCCAGCCTTCCTTCTAGTCACCAGAATCCTGTTTAAAGGCTGAGACCAATCGAACCAAACACACTGGTTTCAGTTAAACCAGTGCAGAGTGCACTGACATGAGCACTCATACACAGGACCAAAGGATAATTCAAATTACTTAAATCTACAGCAGCTTGAAAGTGTTTCAACTGACACATCATTCAGACAGGACTGTCACACCTCAGGGTAAGCACATGGCAAAACAAACCATGAAAAAGCACACTTCTAGAAAGATGTATTAGATTTTGACTCCTCTCCTAATACCTGGATCTTCAGTCGTGGAATGGAACCAAGAAGAATCAAGGGGAGAATATACTCCATTGACTTTCCAGAGTTTGAACAGAAAAAATCTCTGTTCCATTTTAAGGTCATTATTTTCTGTTCTATTCAAAGCAGGCAAAAAGACATTCACTTTCTCTTCCACATTTCCTTGTTCCAGTTTGAACCTTGTGTTCTCTGCCAGTATCTAAGTTAACTGAGCAGGATTGAGCTAGCAGTACTGTTATCCTTCTGAGAGAAACCTGTCTTTATGTGAGTGTGAATGCCTTGCACCCAGCAAACCATGTTTCCCTACTGCCCCAGTTTCCCTACCCTGCACACAAGCTTGTCATGTGAGCCTGCATCAAACTCCACACCACACACTCCTGACCATGACACACGAACTGCTTGCTCCTAATCCAGCAGGCCTGGCAGAGGCTGACAAAGGTAGTTTACTGCTTTGGTTTCAGAGACCAGGACCTTGATAAAGCAGCACCTGAATAGCATGGACCAGGTAGTATCGGAATAAGCTGGTTTTCAGCTTGTTCACCGTGGGCCGGTACACGTCCTCCAAACGGCTGAAGAGGCGTCGCTCCAGATAGCTCCAGTAATCCCGCAGGGCGGCCAGGTCGTAGCTCTGAACAAACTGCTGCAGCTGCTCCACTATCTTATCCACCTAAAGAGGGCAAACAGGGGAGACTTCACTCAGGGGAGGGCTCTTGAGGCACAAGCCTTTCTGTAACTCAGTGCAGAAAAGCCTGAACTGCTTTAACTGTGCAATCCCTATGCATTAGCTATTTTCTAATCCTGGAAGCACTCTGCATTTTGCATTAGCATGCTTCCACTCTGCAGCACTTCGCAAACAAAGGAAAAGGAAATATGACAGAGCATAGCCAAACATATTTTGACAGAAATATCCAACTGATGGATTTTTTTGCAAGTAAGCAAAAGTTTCCACCTCCTTTAAAAGTCTGTTGATAATAACAATAAAAAAAAAATTAATGTGCTTAAATGTTTTAAACTCAAGTGCAGCACCTGAAAAAAAGTATTATTTTTAGACTAAAAGGAAAAATACCTGCATTTAGCCAACAGAAAGAGGAAGTCAGTTCTGCTCCATTGCAATTTTTGAAGTACCTTTATCCTCAGTAACATCATCTACTAACAAGGCAAGCATAAAATTCTGCAGGAGAATTTTTTTGTCATTATGCCTCTTTGGAAATAATTTCTGCAATATGAATAAGGCAGAATGGTGGTGTGGGAATGCATTTTTTGTTCAGTGGTTTCTGATGGCAAAGACAGGCATAAGAAAAAGAAAAAACTGCATCCCGTACAAAATTAAACTAAGGTTGTTTAATATGTGGTTTGCTCTCCCCTCATCACTTAGTATCTTGGGACATACCCAAATTTTATCTCTGTGGCATCCTACAGATACAGAAAACTGAATTTTGTGACCACAGCAGACCCTTCTTGGACAACAATTCAGATTAAGTCACCAGCAAAGTGTGGGCGTTTTAAAAAATAGAAGCAACATGCTTTATTAATGATAAAAGTAGTGCTTATATTGCTGGTCAAAGAAAAATCTGACTGTTCAAAGCACTACATTCGGTGCCCAAAACTGTTGCTACAGGACCACGAAGCTCACACAATGGACTGAAACTGTATTTTTGAGACTGGCAAATTCTGCGCAAATTTCCACGCATTAGTCAAGGCAGCCGGTACTCAAGACCTACAAACTAACGAGCGGAGCTGTAAAGCCGCTGGATAAAAATCTCATGACCGAGAAAAGACGCAGGCAAGGGAATGCCTTCCTGCCCTCTCGGTGCGCGGGTCCCCTCCGTTCTTCTCGCCTGGATCCGCGGGCGGGTGCCCCCAGGTCGGACGCAGGGTCCGCACACGGCCGGGCAGGCTGCCGGGAGCCGCAAGGCAGGCGAGGGCACGGAGCCCGCGCTGGAGCCGAGCGGCGGGGCAGCCTTCGAGCGGCTCCAGCCCCGCGGGGAGGCTGCGTCCCTCAGCGGCGGCCGGGCCGGGCCGGGCCGGGCCGGGCAGGGCAGGGTAGGGCGGGCCGGGCGCTCCGGGATGCGGGTCCCGCCTGAGCGGCCGGCCGGGCCCCGGCGCCCAGCCCAGCCCAGCCCAGCGGGGCCGGGGCGGCCGCTCTGGCGGGGAAGCGCGGAGGCTCCGAGGGCTGCCCCCGCCGCCAGGCCCGCTCCCCTCGCCCGGCCCCCGGAGCGCGAAGCGGCGCCCGCGGCCCGCGTCCTCCTCGGGGAGCCCCCGCGCCCAGCGCCCCGGGGGAACGGGGATGCGGTCGCCGCTCACCCGGAAACCCTTCTCCCGGTCCGCCTTGATTTCGGCGTCCAGCTGCTTCAGGGCGGCGGTGAAGCCGCGGAAGAGCAGATACTCCCGCACCAGCTCGTCCGTGCGCTCCGCTGCCGCCGCCATGGGGGCCCCGCGGCGCCGCCGGCACCGCCCGCCCACGGCGGGGCGGGGAGGGCCCGGCCCCAAGCGGGACTACAGCTCCCAGCGTGCCTTGCCCGCCCCTTCCCTGCCCCACGCTCCACCCCGCTGGCGCGCCCAGCCCGCGCTTTTCCCGCTTTCTGATTGGTCGGCGCCGGGCGCCGGCTGCGTGCCGATTGGCCGCCCGCCACGTGCGGCCGGTGTTGCCTGGCGCGCGCGGCAGAGCGCGGGGCGGGGCGCGGGCGGCGCCAATGGATTGATGGATTGATGGATGGATGGGCGGATGGATGGGCGGAGGGGTGCGGGGATTGATAGACGGAGCGAGCGGGCGAGTCCACAGGCTCCCGGCGCGGCCCCTCACGGGCTTCCCCCGGCCGGCCCGCGCCTCCCGACCCCAGAAGGAGCAGCAGGGGCGGGCACTCTTCCCTCTGGGCTGTGCTTGCGGTCGGTAGCGAGGCAGGGGCATTAATCCAGTGGAAAGCCGGGAAAGGCTTTCCAGGCGGGCGCCTCAGGCTGTGTCAGGCCCGGCTGGGCCTGGATCTGGCCCTCTCGTGCAAGAGTATGTCTGGTATCGTTGCCCACACCAATGTGTCACAGTTTATTGGGAAAAGAAAAAGTTCTGTGTTGTAAAGAAGCCTGTCATTTAGCAACGTCGGTGGGAGCAGCGGAGCCTTAGTGCTTTGTGAAGCCAAGCCCTGGGTTTTCCATGGAAATGCAACATAAAGCGTTGTAGGGAAGGGTGCAGGAGATGGGAGGCTGGCTTCAGCTGGGTTGCTTTTAATCGTTAGTGGTGAATTAGGTTTTAGTAAGTACTTAACAGGCAGGTATCTTTCAGGCATAGAAAATATTTCAAACTCCATGATTTTCTACAGAAAGATAAGCTCTTGTCAGGCAGATTTTTTTTTATTCTTTTTGTCTATCCACTGTGCAGGCTGTAAGAAGATTTCTTTCCCTTCACTTAGCTATTTATTCAGTGTAAATAAATGTTGCATTGCAGCTTTCAACAGGCACAGCTGGAGGGTGTAGGAAGACACATGCCAAAGTGAGTCTCAATCCCCTGAGACACCTGCAGGAGGCAGAACACTGCATGGCAAAGCAGCACTTGCCACAGGCACACCACTGGGTTCCTCTGGCAAGACTCTTCAGCAGCTTGCGGGGAAGAGTTTTATCCCAGTCAGACAGCTGTGCCTCCAAGGTGCGGAACAGCCACTGTTTCTCTCTGCAGCATTGTACAGCATGAGCACGCTCACCCCGGTCCAGGTGTAGGCTCAGTCTGTGTCTTTATGGGTGCCAGTGTGTGTGTAATTTCACTCATGCACCTCTCCTGGATCTCTAAAGCTGCCAGCTCAGCCTAAGCCAGTTGTCCAGTTTGTAGTTGCTGGGTCATGAGTTTATCATGTGCCTTCTCTGTGCTTTTCTTGCAGGCTTTTTGCAGCATTTTTATGGCTTTGCATTTTCTTTTATAGTATTTTGGAAACAAACCAAGGGGTCCCATGACGAGCTGATGTCACAGCATTTTGTTCTGAAATCAGAACAGTGAGTTTAGGCACAGGAGGAATTAGAGGGAAAGGAATAATTAATTCAGTGTTATGAGGTGCACATTGTCTTCAAGACAGTGGAAAAATAAGTTCAGGAATAAAAACAAGCACCAATACTGTTTCTTGGTCTCAACTAAAGGAAGAAGTTGCAAAATTAAGGAAGGAGTTAAGCAAAATTGTTTATAAAGATGAAATTTACTCAAAATAACACTGAAAAGACTAAAATTGCCATGCTCGAGGCAGAGGAGCAAACCTCAGGTGTATCTACTGATTTATTTAGTTCCATTAGTTACTTTCAGTTTTCCAGTTTGTAAAGTAGAGGGAGTAATGATTGTTTAGGACAGGAATTGCCCCCTGAATATGCTAAATATACCACTGCATGTGGTTTGTGCCTGCTGAGTCCCTTAGCCCTCATGTAGGTTGAGGTAAGAGTTCAGTTTGCCATGTTCTGAGCAAGATACAAGTTAACCTGAAGCCAAGACTAAACACTGCTTCCTTTGCCTGGTCTCGGGGGACTGTGTTCACATGCCAGTTCTTGAAATTGCTTTTTCATAGTGTCTTGTGACTCTTGGGAGCCAAGGTTGCTTGTAACCCTAGTGCCTGGTGCCTGGCTAAAATACCCAGCTCTGCAAGGTAGATTTGGATGGTCTCACCACGCACAAAAATCTTGAAATATTTTGGAGATGTGTATATTTAAATGCACTGGCCATATGTTTTTAGTTTTACTTGGTGTAGATGATGGAGGAATGATGTGCAGCACTGATGTTAATCCTGTTAATCCAGACTTTTGCCAGGAGAAGCCTTTGCCATGTTTTATGCTGCTGTAATCCAGGTTACAGCAATGTAGAACATGGCAGAGGCTTCTCCTAGCAAAAGTCTCATGGGAAGTCATTAGTAAAATCTTATGCCTTAAGTTGGTAGGCATCCAACAAGACTCACAGCATGGTATTTCTGGACATGCTCCAAGAAGAGAACGATCCAAACAAGACCATTTGCTGATGAAAACAGATCTGAGTTAAGTAGCAAATGTCTGTGTGACTGGGTGTTATGTGTATGTATTGCATAAGAGATACCCAAATATTTATATTCTATATTGAAATTTACTCTTTTATTAATGCTTTCCCGTTTTCATATGTATAAGGGTAGCTAGTGAAACAACACTATTTTCACAATATATTTTCACAGAGACATGGAAATTACTGAAGGTAGACATGGAGAAGCAAAGCAACAAAGGCATGTTAAAACATGAATCTAGTTAGAGCAGAGAACAATCAGTTCTGTTTTCTTCTTATGTTTAGTATCAGGTTTTGCGTAAGGCTAAGACATCTATCCAGAAGCTGGAGCAAACCTTGTGTTCTTTGCTGAAGATGAAAGGTAACTCTATGCAAGTATTTGCTTGGACAAAGAGCCTGGACTTGGTTTTTATGTATTTGTTAGAGACAGAAGTACACAGCTGGGCCCATTAAAGCATTGCAGCCAGCTGTGGCTTTAGTTGTAGCAATAAGTAAGGCACAGTGAGAAGTCTGTCCATCCACTGAGCACTGTATCTATCTCAGAAATCCCCTCTGACTCAGCCTTTCCTACCACCTCCCAGCCTGGGTGAAGAGGGGGAACAAGCAATTCCTGCTCTCCTGTGGCAGCAGGCCACTTGGCAGCTTCCCCCCAGCAGGTGTGGGGCTGGCGTGGGTCCCCAGGCTGCATCCCTGGGCTTCTGCAGGAGCTGTGTGCTCCTCCTGGTCGCAGCAGTGTGGCACAGTCACAGCTGTCACCCACACCCAGCCCTGCCCCAGCTTAGACTGCACCACAGCACGCTGTGGTGGGAGATAAAAGGATTTCCTAGGGTAGGAAATGGAAGCCTCTGGTTAAGAGTGTGCTCTGATGTAAATGTTAAGAGAGGTGCTGCAGTTTTGTTTTCTTTCAGCTTGGCAGGCCATTCTCAAGCCCTGCTCTCTTACAGCCTGTGACACCTCGGTGACACTGGCCAGCAGGTCCTGTCTGCATTGTGGCAGCTCCTGCTGCAGGGCCTTCTGTTCAGTGCTGCTGGCCACTGCCTCTGCTAGCAGCAAGCAGGACCAGGGGCTGATAGCATAGAGGCTTTGGACATGTTTTTTTGTCCCTTGAAGTGTCCAAATTCCTGTCAGCTAGAAAAAAAACCCTGCTATTCATGTGACTTGCACCTCCAGTAATTTGAATCAATTAGAAGTCTCAGTGCTTAAAATGAACAACCTCATCTGAACCCACATCCTTGGATAACCCATAAAAGTGAGTCACAGGTAGAAAGAATAGTTTGACAGAGCAAAACTGAAAGGATAACAAGTGGAGAGGCTGGTTGAGGGGAGTTTGAGGCAAGCCTCCCCTTGTGTGTACTTGCATATATGTAAAATTCACAGCTTGTGAATCACAGGCTGGATGTCAGAGTTTTTCACATGCAATTTGTTCATTATAAGATATTTTTTTGATTAAAAAAACTATTGACTAGTGCATGCCCAGAGTTTGATTTGCAGGTTGTTTTCACCATCAGTTCTGTAAAATCAATATTAGGAAGAAGGCATTGACTCTAGGTTCCTCAGTGTTCATAAACTCCCAGTAGTGCTAGTTATGTTCTAGGAGAGACAGATGTTTCTTCTTTCACATCATTTTTGCCTAATGCAAAGCTCTGTCTTGTGAAGAACCAGTTGTTGGCAGTATTCTGCTTGGTTGGGGCTGAGGGGGAGAGAGGAGCCAAAAGTGCCATTGATGTGACAGTGACCTTTCTGCTGACAACAGCAAGCTGCAGTCTGGAGGATGGGAGCCCATCCAGCTTGGAGGAAGTCAGGGAGGAATATGTCAGGAGGCAATTTGGCAGTCAGAGGTAAGGGCTTGTACCAGTCAAGAAAAGATGATAAGATATTGCACTTGCTTCCATCCCAGCATCCCTGAAACTCTATGTCATTGCTACTGTATTTCCAAGCAGAGGTTTTTACCTCATGAGGAAAGGACAAAGAGGTTTCACCTGTAATCCTATGGAGTGTACAAACATTCTAAGCATGATGTTGGTCTCATTTCCAGGCAGTGCTTGTATTTTTTTTCCCTTCCATGTAGCTGATCTCTGGCAAGAATGTCTCATTGCCTTAAAAGCAAAAGAAGGAGAAAAAAGCTGGCTTAGGAAGTTTTTAATGTGGCTTTTTTCCCTTGTGTTCTTTCCAGCACTACATCAGCCTCAGAAGGTATGAGTGAAAGTGACTCTGCCATCTGGTATTTGCTTCAAGAATGTGAAAAACAAACACTGGAAGAATATGAGAAGCCAGAATTGGTCCAGTTTTCAGACACTTTATCCCCAGATCTAGTGGAGTTTGAGCGGTAGGTGCACCCCACATTGCCTTCAGGTTTTTAACTTGTTTGCATTATCACTGTGCATGCAGGCACTGCTGTTCATGCAGCCCTGCTGGAGCCTGTGCCTGCCTCACAGAAGCCTTGTGCCAGCACTTTGGCCCTGCTGGTGATGAAGCTGATCACTCCTAAGTCCCTGCAGCTTGCACATGGATGGACTCTTAGAGTTGTAGCAGCCCCCAGCTTTCCAGGCCTTGGTAAATCCCAAGGATTTTTCACCTCTTAAGAAAAAGAAGAAAATTTATTTCAAGTGTGTCAGTCCCTGTGTTGCCACACTTCACCACTGTGTCCCTGCCATGGGGCTAGATTTTAGGAGGGTAGGAATTGCTGCACCAGATGAATTTGCCAAGAGTCTAGCTGCATGTGTTCCAGGGAGGTGAAGGAACCAGAGGTAAGCATGTTCTCTTCCTCACAGTGATGCTCATCCTTTCTCTAATGGCATTGTTATGAGGAGCTTGAACACTGTTGCCCCTTCCAGAAGCAGACCCTTAGCTCCTGGCAGCTTGGAGTACTTTTGTAGTGGGATCAGAGTAGGGTAAGGCTGGATTCTACCAAATAAGATCTTGTAGTCCTCAGCCTCTGGCCTGCAGAACAGTGGTTGTCTGGAAGATACCAGAAGGATTCTGCAACAATGCAAGGTTGTCTGCAGCACTGGGGAAGGGGGGGAACCTAAACACTTGTGTGTTACACTTAGAGCTAGTGGATGTGAGTCCCTTTAAGCTCCTAAATGCCTGATGCATGACCTAAAAGTCAAAGACTACTGTTCTCATGTCAGTTGTCCATGTATTTTATGTGGAAGTCATAATGGTAAAATTTTTTTCCAAAGTTAGTGATACCTTAAAACCGAGCGTTATACTCCATGTTATTCCCCTTCCTGTCAGACAACACAGGAGGTACTTAGAGGTTTTATCCTGTATTTCCAACAGGATAAACTATTATTTTATTGCCAAGATATGAGAAATAGATGCATGTGTAATCTATCCTGTACCATCAAGCAGTGAATTCCACCCTAGCCATTCCCCAGTTAACAACACGCAGTGCAGGAGAATCCAGAGCTGCAGCTGGCATCCTCTTCATGGCATCACCACCAAACACCAAAACAAAAACTTCTGCAGTTCCTTCTTCTCTTTTGCTTTGAACTGCTGTGTATTTCTAAAAACCCCTTTGATCACCGGGTTTTTTCCTGCAGCTGGACCAGCAGATGGCACCAGCTTCCCACTCCTGCTCCTGCTTTTGCTCCTGTTAGATTGGCGGGTGGCTGTAGTTAAGGTATTGTTTAGAAGACCTTGGAATGTGCTGAATCAAGATTTTCTGGGTTAGAAAAATCTGCTTCATCAAAGACAGAGCCGTAAACACCTGGCTTTCATGTTCTTTACTGACGAGGTAGACCAGGGCCTGCACTGTGTAGGCTCTGGCACTTATCCTGTAGTCCTAGGCAGATTGCATTTGGTTTGTAGCTAATTCTGGTAAAAAATGACTTTTTATAACAGGCATAAAATGACAAGGACCCTTCAGCAAAGAAAGTAAGAGCCTTTTGGTGATCATTTAATCGCATTATTTGGGAAGCATCAGAAATGCTTTGAGCTTCAACTGACTGGGTTTTTTCCCACGTTCAGCAGCAGGAGGTACATTGGTAGGACTTCACAGTACTCTGTCCAGTGCAAAATGAGGTTGTCTCCTTCCAGCTGGGAAGGAAGTAGTTGACTCATGCTTCAAACTTAATTTCTTTAGCAGAGCAGTCTAATGGCGGTTCATGTTCTTCTGCTTGAGAAATTCCAGGTCCTTTGTTTGGAGCTGGACATCCAGAAACCTTAGTGAGTGCAATACCTTACATGAGAATGCTTATTCCATTTCCTGTATTTTGTCTCCATCAGTAATGGAAAATGCTCCAGAGTGTGGAAACTTGGGTTTAAACAGGTTTATGTGTGCCTACAAAATTTTTTATATTGGTTTGCTGGAACAAATATTTACAAATAGAAAAGAACTATTTCTTTTGAATTACTTTTCTCAACATACAATACTGTTCAGTTAATCAGGAGATGTGCTCATTTGGGACATCTTCCAAGGAATCATTTTGAGCCCAAACATAGTAACAATGACTGCTGTTTATAGAGATCTTGGTTTATACTACTTTGATCAAAAGATTTTTGTCTGAGACTCTCTAATCATTTAATTAATATAAAATAACCTTCAGTGTTCTTTCTGAAGTAGACATTATTATCCTTGGTTTGCTGTGCCACACACTGCTAACAGAAGAAGCAGGCTTGTTCTGAGATTTAGTCACTGGGTTGAAATGATGACCCCTGTGTTCCACCACCAGTTTCACTACAGACTGCATGGAAGTCAGTGTTAGGGATGTGCTTCCTTAGATGTACAATGGAGCTCCCATGCATAAGTTGGAGCATCCAGACCTGGAGTAGTGTCTTTCTGTCTCTATGTACAGTACCTAATGCATCAGGGTATGACCTCAGCCAGGGCTTTAAAGTGCAGTGCAATGCCAGTAAATGTATAAAAAGTGACTTACAATACAAAAGGTTCAGGATACAAAGGCAAGTAACTGAAAATGTATTAAATTCCAGAATGAGGTTTGCCTGTGCAACTCCTACAGCCTGCAGTGCCTGGGGCTTCTGTTGTGAGGCAGTCCTGCTGGGGCTGAAGCTAGAGCTTTTTGCAGGTGAAATTGTCAGTGTTGGGCACCATTCAGTAATTGTATGGAGTCTGGGAGGCAGAGTCAGTGAAGTAGTTATGGATCAGAGCTACTCCCCAGTGTCCTGCTGATTTTCAGTAGATGGCTGCCTCAGAGCCTGCTCTTAAGAGATACTCCCTTTCCTTTCCTTCCAGATACCTGTATTTTTATAAGCACACAGTGGACCTGCTGATAGAGCATGGAATTGTTTGCACTGGAGAGGTGCCTCTTCCTGAGGTCTCCACAGCTATTTCCCATCTCTGGCAAGAGCTTTCTGAAGAGAGCAGGGACAGCATCTTGCAGTACTGTAGCCAGAGAGATTTCCTCATGGATCCCAAGGCTGCTTGCCCAGAGCCTGCTTGCACTGAAGGTAGTGTGAGGGACAGCGGAGGTAACAGTGAGGAAGCCAGTGGTTCCTCAGTCTCCACACCAGAGGAAGTAAGTGCCCAGCAACATTCATAGTCTGCCTCTGAAACTCCAAGCCTTCAGATGCTAATTGGCTCTGCAGCTTTTAATAGCAAACATGCAGTAGTAGTAACTACATTTTCTCAAGATCACTTGAATGTGTACATGGAGACAATAAGCATCTTTGAGTAAATGTCTGCACCAGAAATTCTCTTGGTAAGATGCCTAGTGAGCTACAGAAGTGCAGTGGTAGTAATCCTGCTAGTCTTCACTGACTTGTGGAGTTTCTGTGCTAAGTAACAGTTAAATTTGCTGCTACCTTGCTCCAGGGACAGTTACTGTGCTCTGCAGACTCTCCAAAGAGCACAGATGATCTAAATCCAGAAGGGATACCTAGTTTGCCAAAGCCTGCTGTGTTTTGGGTTGGGTGGGTTTTTTTCATCAAAGCACTTGGTAGCAAAGAGAAAGTATGTTTAGACCAGTCCCAGTGGTACAGGGCCAATGACTGCCTGTACCATGCACCTCTGCAGAGCCAAGAAGCCAGTGACTGAGTAGACCAGAGCATTTATTAATAAGAGGCAGAGCACATAACAGCCAGTTCTATCAATGCTTCCTGGAGCACTGATTGCTGAAGTAACTAGCTGCTCAAAGAGGTCTGTGTAATTTCATTAGCTGCAAGGAAGCTAATGTGAGTAATTAGCTTTAGCATGTGAGTAAATGGCACTGGTGTGTTTTTTCTGAGTCACAGGACACAACTGATATTGCTCATTGCCTTAGGAAATGTCGTGGGAATGCTCCCTGTATGGTATTTCTGGCATAGAAAGTGTGTGAACTGCATTATGGCAGAGTGAACTAAGGAGTTCAGTGGTCTGGCACAAGGAGCATCCAAACTCCTTTGTCTGACTGGAGTTAGTTTTGGAGAGACTGGCTGGTACAACTGAGTTCTCCAGCCATAAGCAGCAGTCCACAGTTGAGTCTCTAAAGCACTGATACAATCCATGGTTTTTACTGATTTTTTGGGAGATGTAATGTGAAGTCTAATTCCTAGAGGTTGAAGCACAGGCTTAAGTGAGTGGACTGACCTTGTGTTCCTAGCCATGAAATACAGTTATTCCACATTATTCCTGCCTCCACAAAATCTCTTGGTTTACTCTAGCTGTAACCATACCTGTTAAATGTAAAGAAAGAATATCGTGCTTTTAAAAACTTAATTATTAAAAATTATGCCCTAGGTAAAACTTCTTAGGTGCCTAGATATGTTAACATCTGAAGTGATTTCTCTGCTAGGTGATGTTTGAAGATGCATTTGATGTTGCTGCTGGGTTCCTTGACAGAAGCAAGGCTCAGGGATTGTCCAGCCAGAGGTAAACTACACACACCCCTTTTGGTAGACACAGTACATTCATAGCCCACTGTCAGCAGTCCACAGCAAGTGCTCTGTGGAGTAAGACAACAGCTCTCTTTTTTAATAAATGGTCAGAACAGCAGCCTCCAGCAACTGTGCTCACAATAATACTTCCTTTTAAGGGGAAAAAGTGAAACAAGTAATGGTCATTTACAGCAGAATCAGTAAGAATCACTTACTAAGAGACCCATGACTTCAGGATAACTGGGGTCCTGATTTTCTTTGCCTCTCTGCACAGCTTTCTGTCTTTTCAATTTACAATACTTGTAATGCTTTCTTTTTCTCTCTCACCAGCCTGTGAGGACCAAGAGGCATTCCCTAATAAATCAGCTAATCATAAGCCATACTCATTTAATGAAACAAAAATGAATTTTTTTTAACATTTTCTCCCTTTTCTTACCCTAATTCAGCCACATGGAGGTGATCAGGTTGAAGTGTGGTTGACCTGAACAGTAACACCAAAGAAACACAGGACCTTTTAAATAATCCTCTTCAGTTCAGATGAATGACCTAGAAGAGAACATGTCAGATACAAAGCTGGCACTGCCTTTGATTTTTCCCAGTAGACCAAAGAAAGAAAAACGTTGTTTTCCTCAAGAGGAAAATCACATTATGATTCATCTTTTATGTATTCTTTCTACTTAGTCTTTGTTAAGATTGTTTCTCTTTACAAATAGTGTTTTTAATCCTTGGGGTTTTAATCCCATTTTCTACTTATATTTCAACATTTAGAGTGATCTTTAATGTGAATCTCTTCCTTTCACCACAATTCCAGGCTGCACTTCCAGAAGGGAATAAATTAAAATAAGTTTGTTTTGGCTGATGATCAAAATATACTTGAAGGGATGAAAAAGCATAACAAATTTTTATTTATTAAATAACATTTATTAGGTCACAATTTCCATTTGCTTTTAAAATAAGATTAAGTATTCCTTAATACTGCAAAGTATTACTATAATCTTTAAAGTCTGTTTTAGGTCCCAAATCAGTTTGGTATTTCAATAGTCAACATTTATTCTTTTCTCTTTCTTGCCTGTTGTTCTGCACCTTGTAATTCTGGACAGAGGTGTGATGGCAGAACTTTGTAAAACCCCAGGAAGAACACAGAGGTGAGGTCTAGAATGAAAAGCTTAGCTTTGTGCCACAGTTACCTGAGAACACACCTGCCAGGTATAGCTAACATGTCATTTCATGATCACAGGTTACTGCATTCACTCAAAAACTTCACAGAAGTCAAAGCTGTCCCTCTGAACAACCCTACCAAATACACTCCCAAATAACCATTGTTGCTGTCTGTTTTAAATGGATGTTTGCTTTTCCCCAGAACAGTGTTACTATGCTGTAATATATCAGCAGATCTCCTTTTTGTGACTCCCATTTCTTGTATCTCTGTTCTTATCTATCTGCCTTGCACTTGGCAAACAGTATCTCATCAATGCATCCATCACAACTCCTCCCCGTCTTGCTTGGCTGTTGTCTTTAATATGAGAACCATCTTGTCTTTAATATCAGAACCATCTTGAAAACAGTTTGATTTTTTTAAAATTTATAAATAAAATATGGAGGAGAGAAAGTAAGGAGAACAGAACAGAAAATTAAATACAGTATCTGATTCCATTTTCAGTTCAGCACTTGCAAGCTGCACTTCTGAAAATCCAGAGGATCACCAGAGACTCTACGTGCAGGTCACTGGCTTCCTAAAACACCTCTTCTTCACTAATGCACAGTTTTGCCAGGTAAGCCTTGCCAAAGCATTCCTTATAGAAGGAGCAGTGTATTCATTTCAGGAGCAATGTCAGAAAGGGATTTTTGTATTCAATGCTTCTGATCATATTGCCCAGAATGATTCCAAAAAGAACTTGGAGTTCATAATTTTAGATGTGTCATGCCAAAAGGTCAGTAGGATTGCCTTTGTAAGAAGTTAAGTGTGAGTGAACACTGCTTTGAGTATTATTCAGAATGGCAAATTACATGAGGAATTGTAATTTTTTAATTATTATTATTATTATTGTTTGCATGAAAGTTCCTTGTGGAAAAGCTTGAATCTCCTCTGAGCAGGTAAAGCTCACTTTCCAGCTCTCCATCAACCCCCAGCTGCTTCATTCTGAGCTCAGTAGAACCACCTTCTGCCTGTCTGGGTGCCAGGTTCCCTGCCCTGAGCCCTCCACTGGCAGGCCCTGGAAGCAGAATATTCGTGTTCTTGAAAGAGCTGATGAAAAGCTCCTGAGCTTCCCCCTAACTTCAGCCTACTGTTGCAGGTTTGCTGAGCCAGAAGTCTTTGTGTTTGCATTGTTCTTCCTCCCCTTCTTGTCTCCCTGCCATGGAGGTGGCTCAGAGCTTGCCCACGGGTAAAGAAATGACAGGGAGATACCCCTCAGGCAGAGCGTGCTTGTTTTGGTTCAGAGTCAGTGGTACCTCCACAGCAGCCATTGGTTTGCTGGTTTCTATTGCCTAGTTCCCACCTGGCCTTTGGGACTTGAGCAGATGCTCCTTTGAAGGATAAATACAAGGTTTGTGATGAGGGCTAGCTGAGAGAGAAAACAAAGCAGAAACTGGTGTTGCACCACTATCTGAATCTGTCAGAGAGAGACTGCTGTGTGCCATTTGGTTCCCCCATCCTGGAGAGAGTAGCACTAGAGAAGGTGCAGAGAATGGCAGCAAGTACAGTAAAAGGCATTGAACACTGTTAAGAGTAGGGCTTTTCTACAAAAAAACCCCAAAAAAACTGAGGGGTACTGCAAGACCATTTTATTAGTACATGGTGTGGATTCAGTACACAGAATGATTATTCATTGTGTCTAACACCAGAAGAACTAGAAAGCACTAAATAAAATGAACAAACAACATATTAAAAATATTTCCACGTACAAATTACCACATTTAGACTCCAGGGTCATCAGTCCATGGGCAATTACTAAATGAAGGAACAGATTCAATTTCCAGTGCAGGAGGGCCTCACACACAGTTTGCTATAATGTATGAGCATTTATTGTAAAACAGAGCACACTGTGTGCCCAATTCTTGCACTTTTTTCTAAATTTCTCCTGCTGGCTGTTGTCAGAGACCAGGCACTGATCTCCACAGCCCTTTGGTCTGTGAATAGCTATGCTCTGTGTAAGAGCAGAGCTCTTCTTGTGTTTAAGTAAATGACTATGAACTCAGCAGGCCTAGAAAAGAAAGAAAAGCTTTAGGCAAGATATGGCTTTTTCTGGTTTTAAATTTCTTTTGTGAGTGTCATGCCTGACATGGTCTCATCTTGTCCTAATGCTTGGGGCTGCCTCGTTATGTGTGAGCCCAGGTCCGTCTCACAGCTCCCAGATGAGGTGCTATGGGAAGAGGGAGTGTCTCTTTCAAGGTTTAAAGAGGCAGATTTAAAATAAGACTGGGAGTGATGGGAAGACAAGCAGCAAAAGAGCCCAAAGTACTGCAAATTGGCAGTTGACTGTACTGTGGAGTTCCAAAAGGAAATAAAAAGTTGCAAAGGGTCCTTTTACACAGGAACTTTTAGTTATCTGTGATAAGACAATAAAAAGGGACTTTGAGCAGAAATCATCCAGGCTAGATAATGTGAAGGTCACAATCAGTTTTGATTTAGAGTGCAGAACAGCACATCTAGACAGTGCTGCCAAGAGGCAAAAGAGTAGAAAAAAGAAAATATGACTGACAAGATCTTTTTTGTTTTGAGAGCAGAAATTCGGATCCATCTCAAAGCAAACAGATTGAGACAGTTATGAAAGTGGTTGCAGAGCAGGGATAGAAGATGTTCCAGCTAGCTTGAAACACACCAACTCAGGCAGCAGCAGAGAGATCAGTATAGGCTACTCACCTTACCCCAGAAATTGGGCTGCTCAGAGCATCAGAGACTCCTGGACTTGGCAGGGAAAGGAACCCGTCCTGCTTACCTTATGGGTATGACTGAACCTCTGCAGACCATTCCCCTTCCCCTGATGTGGTACCTGTGCTGGTGCCGTGCTAGCACAGGAGTTTGGGCAGTGCTGGCATAAATTATCTCAAGGATAAAGCAGTGTCCCAGTGCACTGTGCACACACCTTGTAGGAGATACAGAGGTGGGAAGCAAGGACAGTAAGTACCAAGGTAAGGCACGTGATGTGACCCCACTGAAATACGAAAGTCAGCCCGTGGTGTCCTTTCCTTTCATCTGCAGAGCTGATGAGGTGATGGATTTTATTGCTGGTCATTCATGCCACTGCCATGTTCTGTCATTTCTGGTTAACTGTGCAGGTACAAACTACAACTACTGCTGTTGGACTGTGGATGGTCACTGTTTCAGAGTCACAGCTCCTCTTGAGCTGCTGCCCTGACTCTCAAGGCTGCCAAGGGCTTGCACCCCACTGGAATAAAAAGCTTCAGAAAGACTCACACAAGAGGAGGGGGAAACTAATTTGGACAAGGAAAGGGAGAGCTCTTAAAAGGACATAAACCCCAAAATGAGAACAGGAGCATGCTTCCACAGTATATGATAGAGAAATGTTTCTGAGCATGAGATTAGTTAAGCAGTCTTGTAATTTTTCAAGAGCTGTTGCCTTAAGGTCACATCAAAAGAGAAGCTTTGCAGCAAAGGCAGTAAAGAGGTAATTTAGACTGAGATACAAAGGTTTTACCTAAATTATACTCAGTGGGGTTTTTTTCTAAATAGTACAGAGCACTTTTGTGTCTTCAAAGGCACACTTTCTTTTAAAATTATGGATTTTAGATGAGTCACTTAACAAGCAAGTGGTATTTAGTGCTTCTTAAGCTATACATTTTCAAACAGCACCTATTTTTAAAAGCAGTATTTCACTGAAAAGTCTTGCATCAATGCAGAAGGTAAGCTAGATGGACTGCAGGCATGAATACTTTTATCTTCTAGACTTTGATTTCTCAAGAGCCACTTGTTCTCTGTAAACTGGTGAAAGACAAGACCCTTTCCTTCTGTTGCTAAAAGTGGACCAAAGCCTGAAGTTGGTAGAAGTTAAGGTCTCAAGGAAGCTCTCATACCTTCAGAGCCTGTTATGTGACAAACTTGTTACCACAGTCAGCAACAGCTGTCTAGATGATGTAAATAGACACAGGGTGGAGCCTTGTGATTTTAGAAGGAAATTGGCAGAAAATTTGAGCCTTTTTCCATCAGGCACTTCAGGAACTCATCAAGTGCTGATGACTGATTCAGAGAGGAGGGAGGGCTCATGCTGCATTTCCTGGTACATCAGCTCTTGACCAACTGACTGTAGATTTGAAATTCAATGAATTCCTCTGGTTTTTAATCCTGCTTGACTTTGGGGGGGCTTTCAGGCAGAAGATCTTCACTACGATCATGAGACCGTGATGCTGCGGTGCACTGAGACCTTCGATGATGAAGATTTCTAAGCAGTGTCTCCCCTAAAGCTTTGCCAAGCACTGCCAGGTACAGCGGGCACGGGAGGAGGCCTCACCTCCCTCACTGAGCTACCTCTGTAAGCAGAGTGTGGAGACACTGTGTTGGAGTGGTTTGTTACCATTGACTTCTCCTTCCCTCATTTGTATTTCTTGATATATCAGTTGAGTAATTTATACTTTTTAAAGGTTTTAAAGGTCTTAGCTATTTATTAATAAATGTTTTTACCCATTGCTATTTAACGTTTAGCCTTGCTTCACAAAGAAACAGAGGCATGTACAGTTAAGTGACCTTGCCTAGCATAATGTGTGGGAAGAGCAGCAGGGAGGCCAGATCAGTGACAGTGTGCACACTCCCACAGGATGCAGGTCTCAGACTGCAACCTGCAAAAATCACCTCCTGGCAGTGATTACTTTTCCGGTGCAATTTTTCATCTTGGTCTCACAAGGAAAGAGGGATTTCCTCACAGAGAGTGGAATGAGGCTCTTCTGTCTCTTTATGAGGACAGCAGCAGTGAGCACCCACTCCCCAGTCACCCAAAAAAGTGCAGGCACAGTAATACATTTTGGATTATTTACTTTTTGAAGTGTGTAAAGCTGAGTGATCAGCCCTGTGCTCTTCTTCCACATCTAATTCTTGGATGAGTAGTGCTGCTCAGATAGTGTCTTGGAATTAAAAGTGCTGTGAAACTGAATAAAGTCCTTCACATCTCTGAGTTATCATTAAAGGCTCTCTGCAGATTTGAACAAACTGTATTCTGATAGTGGTTATGTTCAGGTTGTGCTGCCACTCATTGCAAACAGAAAGGATGGAAGTTTTATTTTACAACCTAAACTAAAGCTGGTGTGCCTAGCTATCCAACTTCAGCTATCTAACTTTTAGACTGAGTCCAAGAGGCCTGGACTGTGGCCCAGCATTGCCTTGGTGCATAAAAGCATGATACATTCAGGCAAAAACACGTGAGCTGAGTACTGAAGTACAAGGGAAGAATGAACACTACAGGGCCCTTTCTGTCCCTGCACTTGAGGCTGTGGTGGCACCCCCAGATGAACATTTGCCACACTGCTGTTGAAAGTGGGGTTGCAGGGGTCCTGTTTGGCTTTAAGAGCTCTTCAGAGTTCTCCAGGGCGCAGCCTTGCCATTCCCTGACGTTCCCAGTGTGCTCCATTTATACATGCTGGCATTGCTTTGAGGCTAGAAGCATTGTAATGACATTAAGGAGAAGATGAACACGTTACTTGGGTCCCTCCTCTTGCATGATCATAGTTCACAAGAGTTCAGGCCTGCAAGTGATTCTTTGAATACCACCTGCCACTCACTCCAGCAACCACCCTGAGAAATACCATTACAGTGTACATGTTATTATTTAATATACTTACAAAAAGCAAGTATAATCTCAATGAAGGAAACACAAGCTTATGCTACAGCAACAATTTTATTACACAGCACCGGCAACCACAGGAGCACATGTGATCACATTGCATGTGGCCCTACAGGTTAAAGCTAATAGGGAATAGGAGCAATAACCTGCTCACCTGTTTTCTAGAGAAGTGCTTATCACCACACAATCACCACACTAGACCAAACAGGTACAGCAAGGGTACACAGGACACAGCAGCAGCATAGGGATGTGTAAGATTGTGAGCAGAAGTGTTTTCTCCATTATATTTTATGAGAATTCCTTCATCTTTGTAGGGTTGGGTGCCCTACAGTAAACTGGTTCTCCTGAGACTCCTCCCAGCATTCCAAAGGTGGGATACATTTCAGGAAGCTGGTTTTTCTGTTAGGTCAAGAACCTAACTAAGGTCTCTAGAGTCCCTTGGTGGTCTGAGGCAGAAGAGACAGGTTCAGAAGACAAACCATCCCGTTAATTTTAGATGCCTCTCTTACAACAACATTCATTTGACTGGCTAAATTATGGGAATTTGGAATGAGATAAATCATGACCTAGAGGCACCTGCTCCTTCCCCTTGGCCAGGATGAGGTATACAACACAAGGTGCTTTAAGGTGCTGGGGACTAACCCCAGCCCAAGGGATGCCTGAGAGTGCTACAAGGCCCATATCAGGGAAGCTTCTTCAGCTGCCAGATCAGGGGACAGGAAACCTTCTGCTTGAGCTGAACAGCTGCCCCTTAGTGTGCCCAAGGGTCAGTGCAAGAAGGAAACAGAACTTCTTTCCTAGGCATTTCTTGGGCTTTGGTGTTCCCCGAGGAGGGATTGGGTCCTTCCTACAAGTGAGCAGGCAGGAAGAGAGAAGGGAAAAAATTACTTCCTCAAGGCCATCAGTGGTGCAGTCAGCAGAGCTGGGAAGAGGAAGGTATTACCCTTTTCCTGCTTCCCCCCTCTAACAGCTGCCAGCTCATGCTCAGATGATGGGGGCTGTAGACATACTTTCATACCTCTGTTTCTGAGATGAGTTCTCTTGCTGGTGAAGTGCTTATATCCTTGTATCAGCACCAATATGAGAGTTTCTTTCTAAGCTTGCTTCGACACTGGTTTTCTGCCCAGCAGCCTTCAGTTCATCCATTCTCTTGTCACAAGACGGTTTTCTGGGGCACGCAGGGAGATAGTGAAACCAAGAGACATTGCAGTATCTGGTGCCTATGCCAAATGGGAGATCATAGACCTTGGAAACAAGCTGAGAGCTCTCCATCCCTCCCTTGTGGCTTTGCTTCCATGCCAGGAGCCCCCGCTCTTCCTGTGTTCCTGCAACAGCAAAGTCAGGTTGTTGTGTTTGTAACAGCAGGTGTTTCAGCACAGAGCTGCTTTGTGTGCCTCACACCCACTGCTCAAATCCCAGCAGACACAGCACAAAATACAAATCCCTTCTACTTAAACCCTTCCAGCTCCAAAGAGCTCTACAAATATTCACTACTGAGCTTCCAGACAACACCCCTTTTCCTGCAACAGCTTCCAGATAAGCAGCCTTCTCCACTGCTTTCCAGGGGAATCATGTATACCAAGAAGTTTTCACCTGCCATAGGAGATCCAAGAACTGTTCAAAGGGGAGGTTCATGCAGTGCTGGGAAAGCAAGGCTGGATGTTAACAGCCCAGACACTTCAGAGCAAATTTAGCTATCAGTTACTAGTCAGCCACAGGTATTTACCCTAGCCAAAGGAATTCCCAAGTGCCTCTAACTGCTGTGGCAGCAAAGAAAAGGGAAAGCAGTGAGCATACCTGTAAATTCTTGGGAAGGGGAGCGAGCATACCTGTAAATTCTGCCTAAAGAGGAGCTGATGATTGAAGGCTGCAGGAAAATTAATAAGCCAAAAGGAGATTAGCGAGAAGCCTCAGACAGTAACAGAATCTGGTTAAGAGAGCATCCTTTCTGCTCTTTTCGTGCAGCAGAAAAGAGAGGTTTCCTCTCCTATTCTTATGCCCTCCCTCCCCATGCTAGATGAAAATCCAAGGCTCTTTGCTGCCTGTGAGAGCCAGCACCAGTCTTTCCTACTGCTTTGGCTTTAGTTCAGCCTCACTTTTAGCAGCTCCCATACTGGCACACATTGGCTCCTTCCACTTCTTGTAGCTGCTTTCCTCTCTGATTTTAACTAGCAATATGGTTTTAGGCTGGCATTTTCCCTGAAAGACATATTTGCCAAATAAACCTTTTCCTCAGCCTGAGTTGTTCCTGACAAATTATTTCATTTTTGATAAGCTGCTGTTTTCCAGCCAGAGACCATTTCGGTGATGTCTCCTGTTCCTCACCCTTCTCTGGGAGGAGAGCAGTCACACAGTGTTTCATGGTTGCTAGCACAACTCCTATCCATAGAACAGCAGTCATGAAGAATGAAGACAAAAAGTACCAGGGAACAAACCCTAGAACAGGCATAAATTAGCAGCTCATTTCAGCAAATCCTACCTGGAATGGTGTTATCCAGGATAAAGCCCAGAAGTCCACCCACAAACATGCCAGTGGTGAGAAGCACCAGGATCACTTGGTCAAGCTGGATGATTCCTAGCAAAAAACCCAAAGATTTATATCATGGTGTAGGAAGAGCATTTTACCTGTTTTACCAGCAACACTTCTGGTGCCAGGAGGCTGCAAGCTTGCATGCTTGCTTGGACTAGGCTTGCTTGGACTAGGCTTGCAAATCCAAAGCAGAGTGTAAGATTTGGGAGTGGGAGAATGATCTCACAGTCAGTTTCAGACCTACAGTTTTACTCTACGTGGTTTTTCACAGACCCACAGTGGGCAGGAGATGGCTTATAAATACATTAAGAGCTTATTAACACTGCAGACCCCAGCACTGTCTGACAAAAAGCCACTTTCTGCTCTAAACACATTCAGCACCTGCACAACAGAACACCTAACAGATCCCTACAGGAGCATGAGCTTCAGTTCCCAAAGAAATGTGAGTGTATTTAGCATGGGATTTCACCACAGATCATCAGGTGTGATGTTTCCCCTTGAGGGCTGATGGCCATGAGCAAAGCCCAGTGGCACTGAGCATCTGACAGAGCATCTATAAAGCATGGGGTTTGTGGGCCCAGCTCTTTAATCAGCTCAGCCAGCACACCACATATGCTTTAAAAGAGGACACTGGCCTTTGTGATGAAGACATCAGTCATACAAGACACAGTGAAGGGCCAACTGTTGGAGAACTGAAAATTTCAATAAAGTGAACTTGATGGAATTTAGTAGAGGAGCAATGCTCTTGCATTTTGAAAGCACAACATTTTATTGTCTATGAGCACATAAGAAAACCTCATTCATAGAGAACCCAGTCACTGACCAAAAGCAGAGATTTCTGCACCAGAACTATGCATCAGAGCAAAAGGCAAAAATAGCCCTCACAGAAAGAAATGGGCAACAGTCAAAGCACATTTCAGCATTTTATCAGAAAAATCTATTTAAAAATATTTCTCTGGTCAGCCTTTCCTTCTGTTTCATGATGTAGAAAATGCTTCTGATGTCACTTCTTACCTGTTTCCAGTAAAGCACTATTTTTGCTTGCCCAGTTGGGAATTGTGAGGCCAGCAAATAGAGAAAATCCAAAGATAAAGATGTTTCTTGAGGAGTTCATATCTGTATACTGCAGAGAGAAATGTCTTACATTACATGCACAAAACTCTGGATTACTGTTGTGTTCATGAGACATGGTGGGATGCAAACACTGGAATCAGGAATGGACCCAGCCCTGGTGCTGCTGGGGCATTTGTGATCCTGCAGTCCCCAGTGCCAGCCAGCCTTGCCCATACCAGGGAGCCCTTTGTGATTTAGCCCCTCTGGGTACAGCCCCTTATCTTTACCTGAGGCATCACCAACATAAATGTTTGCATTTGCTGCAGTGTGGTTATAGCTGACACAGTCTGTAAGAAACTGACTTGAAACTGAGGGTGTGTGTGCAGTTTTGGGCACCACAATATAAGATATAAAGCTATTAATGAGTGTCCAAAGGAGGGCCACAAGGATGGTGAAGGGTCTGGAGGGGAAGCCATATGAGGAGCAGCTGAGGTCTGTTCAGCCTGGAGGAGGACTGAGGAGAGACCTCACTGCAGTCTGCAACTTCCACATGAGGGGAAGCAGAGGAGCAAGTACTGATCTCTTAACTCTCATGACCTGTGACAGCAAACAGCATAAAGCTGAGTCAGGGGAGGTTTAGGCTGGATATCAGGAAAAAGCTTTTCACCAGCCTGACAGAGCTCAAGAAGTAAGTGAGTGAGAAGTCAACAATGTTCTCAAGGATATGGTGTGACTCTTGGGGTGTCCTGCTCAGGGCCAGCAGTTGAACTCTATGGTCTTGATGGGTCCCTTCCAACTCAGCTTACTCTATGATTCTCTGTTTCAATGAAATGAAGTCCCCTTCAGCAGGGATGCAGCAGTGCTCACACAGCTGTTACCTGCAAATTGGAAATGCCCACTGCCGTGATAACTCCGAACATCACAAGGAACATGCCTCCAATCACAGGGATGGGAATGCTGGCAAGGATGGCCCCAACCTTCCCGAAGATGCCGCTCAGGAGCATGGCACAGGCACCAGCAATGATCACCATTCGGCTCCCTACCTGGGCAAGAGGAAGAGGAGGCAGTCACACACTGACCAGCAGGGAAAGGCAAGGGGGGCAGGCTCCAGTGCCAGCCTGTCAGGTAGGTGTTGCAGCTCTGGCCCTAGCACTGCCTGGCATGTTCAGGAACAGGTCTGGATACAGCTGCTGGTGAGCTGGGATGCTGACACTGAATGGGAAGCATCAGTATTTGTGCACCATAAATATTTATAATAAAAGGCACTCTGAAAGCATCACACCTATTTACTCAGTTTTGTCCTCTCTCCTACTATCAACAGAACTTCAACAGTTTGCTATTGAACTGAAATAACTTTTTTAAAGTTAAATTAAGAGCACAGTAATACCCACTTGTTCTTGCTTTAGCCTAGAAATATCTTGGCATACACACAAGCCTGGCATTGCAACCCTCCAGCCAGTTAACTGGACAATCTTTCCACCAGGGTTTGGATTGACATCCAGAAGTGGCTTTCAATGAGGTATCCCACAATGATCCCTCCATTCCCTAGAGACCAAGATTTCAGAGACCAGGTCTGGCTGGCTGCTCCATCCTAAGCTCTGGGATCTGATCCTTTCTATGGTCAAGAAATAAGAAGTGAGGAAGTCTTTTGCTCTGTACCTATCTGTCATCACCTATCTATTTTAAGTCTAAATATTTTAAGTCTTTCTTGATTGTGAAAGATAAAAAAAAAATATTTGGTGTGGAGTTTCAAAATAAAATTATGCATTGCCTTCAGGTGCGTCATTGCTTTTTATACTCTGGCTTAAAACCTTGGGACATTATTAGCATCTAAATGTTAATCAATAAAAGTCAACAGATCTATTTGTTCCAGGATTAGAACAAAGACTCAAAGTCTCACTTTGCTAAAATGTTGAATTACCATGTATATGGAGTTGGCCTTAAAGGCAAAAGACCTAATCCAGTGATAGCACTGTGACCATATTCTGCTAAAGCCACTAGTTTGGAGTTTGCTTCAATTATGTCAGGAGAACAATAAAATCAGTTTTCTTTCTTAAGGCTGAAGATACTGCAGGGTTCCCCCCAACATGTGGTGACTCTGAGGTCTCCTTAAAATCCTCCTTTTCTTGGAAAGGAGTTCTCAGTACTGGCATACTGGGCCTGATCAAGCAATTTAAATATTAGTGCCTGGTGCCCTGTAAGATTTTGCATTTTGGCAGCTTCTAGCAGCTTCTCCTTGCCTTATCTGTCAGCCCCTGTATGTATCTGAGATCTCCAAAGACCTCTCCGGTGGTGCTGGACATCTCTGTTTAAGAGAGGAAACAAGTCCCTTGTGTTTCCATTTGTTATGGAACAACGTGTTTCCCACATAAAAAAGAAATTAAATCTGCCTTGTGCTCTCAGCACCTCCATCTGTCCCAGGCAGATGTTTACACTGATTTAAATTGACTGAGATGACACTCCATTTTCAGCTCTTTCAAGTGTGGACAGAGTGAGCAGAGGTGGGATCCAAAGGAAATATCTCTCCTGAATCAGCAAAAATGGCATGTCCTCCTGGAGGACGTAGCATACATTGTGAGAATACATGTCCTATAATCTGGTAATTATGAATTTGGGCAGCATCCTATACATACAGTGCATGCAGCAAACTACACATCAGGAAAGAACTGGCTCAGGTAGATGGTTAGTATGCACAGACTTCTTAAGTGACAATGCACACGTGGTGATAGGCTGAACTGGACTCCATGCAGACATCCATGCAGCCCTTGGCGCTTGAGGCAGCCACCTCAGTCCAACACTAACACTGCATTGTGTGAAAAATGCTTGTGGTGAGTGAGGTTTGTAAAATCCAGTGAAATAAGCAATATTACAGAGTGGAAGCTGTAAGGAAGCTGCATTTATTTACTGACTCACAGCTCTTCTGGCATGACATTGCTTATTTGGCAATGATTTGAAAATGTTGTCCAGTTAGCAGCTAGATATCTGTCAGCCTATCCTATGGTTGCAAGGCTTAGTGAAAATCTTTGATCTGATTGTCAAGCTTATCTCTGGAAATTTCTTTCCCTGATAAGTGCAATTAATATACTCAAGGGACTCACACACAAACCTTTGCAATCACATTTTACAACCCTGAAGAAATAGTCTACCTTTCACACGATTGCCATCCTTGGGTTATAGAAGTTGTGGAATTTGAAGCCTTATTAATATTCACCCTTTCCCTTTCTCTCCTCTTCCTCTCTGCATCCGTAGAGGTTAGCTCAGATGCACCATAGTCTCTTCAGCCTTACCTAGGCCAGGTGTCTGAGTGAGTGCACAAATTCCCTGTGCAGGCCAGAGGCACAGAAAGGGAAGCACTGCCCACCTCTGCTAAGTCATTTGTAATGCTGCTGAGCCGGTCACCAACGTGCCAAGCCACAATTTTCCCGTGTTCTAAGTTACATATAAGTTATAAAACTTCTGGGAGGTGGCCTGAGATCACTCCCCTGGTCCAGCACACAGCCTCCTGTACACGCCCCGGCGGGGGAGCGCTGCGGGAGGCGGCGAGGCTCACCTTGGTGATGCCCAGGGCTCCCACATTCTCGCTGTAGGACGTGGTGCCGCTGCCCGTGCCCCAGGCCCCGGCCAGGAGGCAGCCGATGCCCTCCATGCCGATGCCGCGGCTGATGGCGTGCTTGGGCGGCGGCGGGGCCCCGCACAGGCGGGCACAGGCGTAGTAATCTCCCACGGACTCCAGCATGGAGGAAATCACCCCGGCTAGGATGCCAAAGACCCCGGCCAGGCTCACTGTTGGCGTTCCCCACTGGCCTGCAAGTAAAGAGCTCGGTTTAGGTGGAATTTCAGGGTTTCATTTGCCCTGAAATCCGCCCCGGGGAAGGAAGAACAGCAGGAATGCCTGTGGGTGTTCGCCTGATTTTTGACATTTCATCTCCTCCGGGTAGTCATAGGTGGAGGTGCAAGCCGGAGTAGGCAGGATGGGGAAGGGGAGGCAGTGGTACCTGGGAAAGGCAGCCGAAACCAGGGAGCCTGTGACAGAACGTCCCCACGGCTGTCTGTCCGGGCCAGGTGGCCGTAGGCAGCGGGGGCCGCAGGGAGGACGCTGGTCACTGTCAGCACGTAGCAGAGCAGCCAGCTCAGGGACAGCCCCAGCAGCACCTGCCCATCACAAGCAGCAGTGGGGTCTGGTTAGGCCACGGCTGCGTCTGCAGCCTCGTGGCCCTCTCTTCTTCTCTCCTTCTCTCCCTCCCTCCCTCCCTCCCTCCCAATAATTAGGGCCATGGGGAGCTTTTTCCTGTCTGCCCCTCACCACACAGGCTCAGCTGGGAAGCACTCACTCATCTGGACACGAGTGGAAAGAGCCCAGGCAGCCCGGGGTGGGTGAGGCCAGTCCCTGACACAATTCCCTGGTATCCAGGATCCCCAACATACCGGGAAGATCTGGAAGAGGTAGATTGGAGAGGAGTGGAACTTCTTGCCTCTCTGGTAAGACGGCAGTGGCACAGCAACATGTTTCAAGTACTGAGAGAACAGAACTATGAAAAAAATAGTCCTAGAAGGAGGGGAAATGAGACCATAAACAAAAGGATGCCCAGCTGCCCACCTGTCCCCAAAGAACTACCAAAGAACCCAAGACTCCAGAAGACCCATAAAAACAGTCTCTCAGCAGCAGAGGGTGGCTCCCCACTCCACCAAGCCAGACATGGAGCAGGCTTTCCACCACAATCTACTGAGAGCTCCGCATATTTGCAAATAACTCTTTTACCCTTATTGTTTCAAGACTGACACCACAGGCAGTGCATCTGTGAGTACAACACAGTTGCAGAAAGGTTACAAAATGCCTCATAAGTAAAAGAAAGACCTGAGAGACATGCAAGGTTCAGGTTCTGCCTGTGTAATTCAGATATACTAGAAATACAGGATTTATTCTTTCCTGATTTCTGGTTTATCTATTTTGCTCTTCAAGGGGCAAAAAGCTCCTGTAACACAGAGTAAAAGAAGATTGGGTTTGCCCGTGCAAATCTCCTGTGCTGTTTTGAAAGAAAAAACCATGGTGGTTCTGTGGGGTTGCACATGGTGCCCTCAGAGCCCTCCCAGCCAGCCAAGAAGAGCATGACTCTCTGTCTGTGAGCGCTGAGCGACGGAGGGGTCCCCCATGGCAGGGGTGTTCCCATGTGTCCCTGGCAGCACCCAGGGCTTGTGCTGAGGGGAGTAACTGCAGCTGCTCCTCTCCCATCCCTTGTGTAGGACACATCTGGGAACAGCAGCACATCTGGGTGCACTCAGAGCCTGCCCCCCATGTGCCTTTTGCCCAGAGAGGCCAACCAGATCAAGCTGGAGGCTACCACATGTGGAGAGAGGGCAGGGGCTGGGCATCCCACTTCGACTGCTGAGCTGGTAGAAGACCATGGACGTTTCCTGGGTTAGCCAGGCCTCTGAAGGGCTCCTCATTATTTTACAACAAATCTAAATTTTATACAGGGAGTGAATTAATCTGGATAGGATTTGGTGAGAAATCAATTGCACCAGCTGAAGTGCACTGACTTCACTGGAAAGCTGGTAGTTTTCTCCACGTGAAAAGGTGACAAACTGTAGGTGCAATAGTCAGGGACAGGCAGAATTCCAACAGTGCAAAGAAAACTCTGTCCTCACTTCTCTGCAAAGACACTCCATGACATACGCAATTCAAAGCACTGGATGACTGGAGGAAGAAAGTCTGAGGAGGAACTGGTTTACATTTGTGGTTTCTAATGCTACAGAGTCCAGACAGACTGCGTGAGAGCACACTTTGTTCATTTGCATAAACAAAGGTGCTCAGCAGCCTTACGACTCTGGAGAGAACAATTCCTCCTACTCATGTGAAGACAATACATAAAGCACCAGCTATTTCAACACAGAATACCTGAATGCTCAACTTGGTCATTTTAGGAATGTCTTTTAAACTTAAATAATGGGTGTGTAAGACTGTGTGTATAGACAATGGTGATGGAGACTGCACACACATGGGGAAGGCTTGTATCTCTACTGACCCAAGAACTTTGTATTTTTACAAAAATCAGTGTTTTTTAAACTCATTTTTGGGTTTTGCTTTGTTGCTGAGGGCTTCGCCTCCTGGGAGTTGGAGGAGAATGACTGTCACATGGCTGCCTTGCACAAGCCTGTCACATGTTAGTGCTCAACAAATAAACCTTGAACCCAGGGGAACTCTGCTATGGACTGTGATGTTTGGTTTCATATTAGAGGCAGGTGGTTTGTGTACTCTCATCTTTCCCGCAGAGATGTGAGACTTACAGGAATGCTATGCCCCAGTGCTGCCCAGCCATATCTCCAGCCGACTCAAACAGAGGTAGTGCAACCAAGGTGATAGTGGGGGCAATTGTCAGGGGGCCGATGAACCTCATCAGCAATCCAATCAGGCCAGAAAATCCAACGAAGATTTGAAAACAAGAAGTTACAATGATAGTTCCTTGCACCTGGAAAAACGGAGGATGAAAACAGAGGTTGGAAGGAGCTCCAGCTGTTGAGCCCTTTCTTCAGGTCAGTGCAAATCCAGCAGGAGAGCCAGGCTCAGTCTCGAGTGACAGACTGGCATGGAGGCCTCCTGCTAACAACAGTAAAACCTGGCTGAGAATTACATGTGGGAAGGACCACCAAAGCAGCAGCACAGCAACTCCCGCCATGGCTGATGGATTTAGTCCTCACCAGGGCTAATTTTGTTCCAGAGATCACCTCTTCCCTGTCCCCTTGGGCCACCCAAGCATGCATCACCTGCCCTGCACTCTCCTGCCTGCTCCCCCAAGACAGGGGAAAAGCTCTTTCCCCAAAAACAGGGGGAAAGCAGGGCCATAGTATCCACTGATCTTCCTTTTGGGAAGGGCTTGGGTCTCTTCAGCACACTGCTGAAGCAAGTGACTCATCACAGCCTCTTTTTTTTTTCCTGAGTATCAGTTTCACTCTGGGAACACATTTATCACCCTGAACTTCCCAGTGTTTGACAATCACTGCCAAGGAGCCAGCAATTACATTCTGAAATGCTGCTCACTTCAGTGTCAGCTTCAGGCAGGGGCAGGGCTGCTCTCTGCCTTCTCAGATCTGGTGACAAGCTGGAACCTCTGTGGTGCTGAGCACCTTCCTTTCCCCAGCTCCAAAGGGAAGAGAAACACAGGCTGGGTGAATGACCCAGGCTGAAACGAGATGTCAGCAGTGCCCTTGTGATAGATTTATGTATATCAGCAGAGAGCAACCTGTGCTGCACAGCAAACCCCTGGTGAGCTTTCAAAAATTCCCAAGAGGTTTGGAAAACACACCAACAAATGGATCCACAGAGGCAAATTTAGTCACTTGCTCTGATAAAGGCAATTGATGTAGAATAAGGCAATTAAACTCCTCCCTTCTGATTACTCAAGAATGTCCTTTTCCTTAATATTTACAGTAGGTTTTGCCTTGCATTTTTTACTAGGCTTCCTGTGCTTAGACAAGGTTCTTTCCTTGAAAATATTCTCGCTCCCTTTCTTCTTCTAGGCTAACCATGCTTTATAGAGAAGGGATCTGACTGGACCAGTGGAGACTTTGCTGGGACCATAAATCACTTGAGGAGGTCTGCATGTCCCCTGCTCAGCAGCAGTGAAGCACCTACTTTTTTGAGAGAATAGATGTTTAGAAAGCTGTAACAGCTTGAGGGCCAAGGTTCATTGGGAATAGAAGTTTCTCCAGCTGTGGTGGCCATGATATGGTCAGGGACTTTACTGAAAGCAAGCAGCCCTGACACAGAGCAGGTGCTGCTGAAAATGCAACATACCTCTCGCATCCGTGTCTGCCAGACTTGGATGAATTCTGGTGAAGAGGCATTCACCAGGGTGGCGTTGTTTGTCCAGGCTGGGCACTTCCAGTTGGGGAGAGACAGCATTGCCAAGGTGGGGGTCAGGAATGTTAAAGTCCCTCCTTGAACAATAGGCAGCCTGGAAGGAAAGCAGAGGGGAAAAAAATGACAAGTGAGAGTGCTAGAAACTCTGCTCTATAAGGGAGGAAAGAAAGGAAAGCAAAATAATTTTAAAAATCAGTCTGCCTATAGCTTCTGACAGTATCTTTTGAATTGTTGTGGCAGGTCATTGTCACTGACTATGGGGAGGAATTGCTGCCCACTGCATGCAAGAGCACTGACATGGGGTAAGAGCTGAGGTTCAAATACCACCAATGGAGGGGCACATCAGTGCTACAGTCAACCCTGCTACCCCATGTTAAGGAAGAAGTAGTGCTTCTAATGGCTGATGAGACCACAGACCTGCACAGAGTAGGAAAAATCTGGCGGAGGGAAGAAGACCAAGAAAGAAAGATGGTGAGATGCTGAAGAAAAGCTCAGTGTCAATCTTGCCAATATCCAGTTGCTTCCTCTCTCTCCTTTGGCTGCTTTGGTTTTCTTCACAATGTGCTCATGCACACAAGGGCATGCACTAGCTACTCTCCATGTCACAACGATCCTCAGTCTGAGAGTGATAGAAAAGGTGACTTGGCTTTTAATACACTGGGTTTTAATGCCAATTCCTCTTCTGCATTTCCACTGAAACTAGAAAGGAAACCTGCATGGAGGGGTCTATGGACACTGACTGGGTGAGACCTTGGTTCTCCCCCCGCACCACATGTCTCCTGGCTTAGAGTATCTCTCCCTCTGGGAATCCCTCAGAGTAGCAAGGAGGCTGTATTTCCAGAGCAGTTCAGCACTGGCTTCATGCAGAGATTTACAGAGCAGAGCAATGCTCTTTTGAGCTGCACCAGCCTCTTTTACTATGCATGAAGAAATGAAGACAGAGACCTAAAAGGCCTGACTGGCTCCTCAAAACCCTCACTGCAGTGGGAGTATTTTTAACCATTCCTCTACTGTGCTTGAAAAATCCTAAGCTGCCTGAGGGTGGGGACAACATCCCTGAAACAGCCAAGGGAAATCTCCAAGGTGCCTCTGTTTCCTTCCTTTAGGAAGCACCCCTAGGAAAACCCCTAAAGCAACCTTTCCTTGTGCCAGGAGCTCTCATGGCACCTGTTCAGAAAAGCCATGGGACAGCAATTCAGGTGACTGCTTTTGCAGGGCACAGCTTCCCTGAAACCGAGGAATTTCTAACATTCTTTAAACAAGAGATGGCGTAGATGTAACAGACCATGTCTCTGTCACCTAAACCAAATATTTATACTAGTCATGCACAACTGAAGCACTGTCAAAGCTTTGAAACAATTTTGTTGGGCAAGGCACAAAAAACAAACCAAAAGAAACAGAGAAGGCCCAGGGCCATGACTTAGAGTCCAACAATAGATTTATAGTTCCTGTTGTGTTGGTCCCTAAGATATTTCACCCAGTGTTGCCATGGGTAGGCTCAGAGGAAAACAGGGTGCCAAGGTGATGCTCATGGGGTACACTGAACTCTTTCCTGTGAGGTTTGCAAGAGGGAAAGCTGCAGAAATAGGGAAGGCAATACTATGTGTTGATATTAAGTATATGATGTCCAAGCATTTACTAAGCAAGACTCACCATAAGGGCAAATGACCTGTGTCTGCCCTCAGGAGCCTCACAGTGTCTCCAGCAACTGTCTGGGACCCACTGCTGCCTTTTCATGCTGTGTAACATGACTGAGTTGCAGGTTGCAGTGGGTCAGCTTTTCCCTTGGCTATTGCTTCATGAATTTCCTCATGCCTTATTGTTGGGGTCAGCAACAAGGCAACTGCACCCTCAGCATGGCAAAAGCCATTCAAGTTTATCCCATGGGAACAACTCCTTACCACTTAATTTGATCTGTTGTACCTCAATTAGCTATTCATCCATGGGAGAGAAAGGCTCTCTGCTACTCTTTAATCCCCAGTTAACAGAGAGCAGGGGACATTACAGCTCTCAGAAATGCACCAAGGTGTTTGGAGGGTGCCTGGGAGAGCTCAGAATTGCACCAGCAGCGATGGTCATGCACTCCAGCCTGAATTTAGTTGGAAACCCAGTTTCTCTGTTTTTTGTGGTCAAGGTGCTCCTCCTTCCTCCACTACTCCTGTAGCAATGTAGGAGAAGGGGAGCACACCTCAGGAAGTTTGTCTACAGACACTTCCTAAGACTAAGAGAGACAGAAAAGTTTCAGTAGTGAATGAAGCAGAAGGAGGAAAAACATTTTGCGCAGCTGGCAGTTGACAGTGATTAACCACAGTCCCTCAGATTCAGAAGGCACAGAATGGATAACTTTTGTCTTTGAAGCAAAAAACATGGGTTCCCGCCATACTGGAGGAAAAAGCAGCCTGTGGAAAGAGAGAGACAGCCCAGAGTTATGACAAGGGGAATAGAAGAAATTTTTCAAGGTCAGCAAAGATACAGGATCTTTCTGGAAAGGGGGAGTACTTGCAGTACTCTCATTAAATACTTCTTTTTCTGGGTACTGAATGGCAACTCCATGATCATCTCACTGCTAGCTGCTCATCAGCAAAGGATTTACCTTTTATGCTACAAATCCCTGAGCATGGGAAGTGGCACAACCTAAGAGGATGTGCTGCTGAACTCTTCCCTGAGTCCCTAAGTGGTGGCACATGGACTTCATCTCTAGAGTTTCCTGTAGAATTTGTGCTCTCTTGACCCTGGGCCCAAATCAGAAGGCTCCTGCATCAGCTGGAAGATCCCTGGAGTAAGGAACAAGCAGGTACTTTTACTGCATGTTGCAATGCTCTATTATTTTGAGGACAGATTCCTTTTAAGCCCAGCAAAAAGTATAGGAAGTATCAGGAGATGCAAAATTCGGAACAGCAAGGTAAGCCTGCAAAGCTCTCAGCAGTTTCAGGGTGCTTTGGCATGGACCCCGATGCCCAAGGGTAACAAATAACTGATAAACTCTTCAACAGGGTGGTGGCCTAGCACACAGTAATTGCTCATGTTCTCAGCTCCTGCATTTAGCCTACCTTACTCCAAAGAGGACTTGCAGCAGGGTGCAAATTCCTGAGACAAAGATGATGGTGCTGATCAGGTGGCTCTGGGTCAGTAGGTCATGCTGGAGGCAAAGGCCTTTGGAGAGCATCAGCGGAACGGCTACAAGACCTCCTATGGCTGTCAAGAAGTGCTAGGAGCCACAGAGAAAGACTGGGTGAAGAAGGACACAGAACTGGCTGTGTGTTATTACCATGCTGTTGAGAGAACTCACAGATCTGTGCTTGGGCAATACTAACATTACCCATTCTCTCTCCTTTTTTTTAGGCAGCTTTAATGCTCTGTTAGGAGCTGTTGCAAAGCACCTACAGGAATTGCAATGCACCCACTGAGCTGTCTCCTCCTTTACACGTCCAAAGACCTTTTGCAGTGCTGTGGACTTCCCAGGCCACTGTCAGACATGACCAGTTTATCCCCAGCATCTGCACACAAAGCTGTTGGACATACTTTTCCAGGAAGCTGCGGACCTCCCAAGGTACATGGAGAGAGCAATCAGGCAAAGTGAATGCAAATATTTCAGTCCATCTTATTTGCACCACAAAGGATGACATAAAAAGTTGGCAAATTGGAGCTACACGTTTTTTGCCATTAGTAGCTTTTCTCACACAGCACAATTATGGATAACTATAGAAAGTGAGTGCCAAAGAATGGAAGAATTGGGCATTGTATTTGTCAGAAGAGGCACAGACATATTTCTGCAATGACCTGTTGTAAATGACTAAATCTGAAAACAATTTTTAAAACCTCTTTTTGTTTTCACTATTAACCTATGTTGTTCACTCTCACTTTGGAGCACAGCACTGCAGTGGCACTCAGAAACACACTTTATTCATTACAGGCATGTTTTATTAAAATTATGATGCAGATGTGTTGGGTTGATACACTCTAAATTTCCCTTTAAGAAAACAAAGTACAAAATTCCACCAACCTCCAAGCACAGTCCATCATTATCTTAAGACTCTGAGGTCTCTTTTCCCACAGGCTGCCTACCCTGCATGGCATTGGTGGCACTGGGTCATTTAACACACCTGGGCACAGACACCAGCCAAAACAGATGTGGCCTGCTGCTGAGTTTTTGTTGCCATGGGAAGGCAGAAGTTCAGAAACCCCTTACACATTTGGCTGCCTTCAGCCAAGGTAGCCAAAAAGTTCTTATTTACTGTTTGACCCCAACCCCAGGACACTGCCTGACCATTTGCACTTCCAAGAGTGTAATGTAGCTGTGGTCATGATGATAATAGTCAGTGCTAAGGATGTGAACTAAAGGACTTGAGCTCACTAAGATCCAGCCTCAGAGCTCCAGTCAAGCCCTGCGGAAGTAAAACACTCCCAAATTCAGGTTTCACCCCAGTTAACTGGCTGAACAGCCACGTAACTTTCACCTACTCCCAGCCTCCACCTGCTTCCCATCTCACCTGAATGCCCAGCAGGATGCACAGATACCAGGGAGGCACATCTGTGACACTGTAGCCAAGCTTGGTCCCGCTGTGGCTAGAGCCTCCACCCTCCTCTGGGCCCCAGGCACCACGATCTGGTGAGGAATGGCAGTGGCTCCCATGTTTACCCTGGACAACAGGAGAGACACTTTGTTAGCCAGAGCCTGGCCTTGTAGATATCCAGCAACCACCTCTCTTGCAGCCACGCTCCACGTCTGGAAGGAATACCCCCTGTGTAGCTTTCAACAATATGTGATCTTTAAAAAAACAAAACCAAAACAAACAAGCAAACAAAAAAAACAAAGGACGGAAAATTAAAACAGAGGCACAAAACATATATGGAAAATTTTTGTATGTGCTGGTGTGTCTAAGCCTGAAGAAACACTAGATGGTGTCTCAATCTCAAAGGGACATCCAGACAAAGTGAGTAAATATCATTAAAATCTAGTTAAGGATGAAGAAACTGCAACCAGAAGCAAGGAAGAGTGTGCAGTGGGCTTACCAGTGAAAGCTGCACTGTCCTCTGGTCTCTGTACCTCCTGACAATTCCACCCAAACAGTATTTTGTATAAAACATGCTAAAATACCTGGCTGCCGCTAATTACTGAGTAGAAGCACATTTTATATTTCATCTCCTGGGTCTTCTCTTTCAGACTCCTTATGCTCACCTTTACCAGTATTCTGCCTTGATAAAGACACCTCCCTTTTGTCCTACTAGAAAACCCTGTTCCTCCAGAGGAGCTGGGTGAAATACAGGGACACCAGTAGATGGGAAATCCCAGCATCCATGCCAAAGGATCTGGCTGAAACTGCTACCCAGGGAGGCTCAGGTCTCCCTCCCAGGCAGCCAGAAGACCGAGGGCTTCCCAGGGAGCTCTATGCCTTTCAGTGTTTATTTATATAAAGATGCATTTTGCCAAGGAAAGCAAAGTAGTGCTTTGCTTCATTTGCCACAGCTTTGAAATTGAGCAAATTCTCCTAGTTGTCCATGCCTCCTTTCAGCCCACTCTGACCCCTGTGCACACACACACACATAGGGTGGAAAGAGGCTGCCTGGGAAACCACAACATTTAGAGCCAGATGCAAAAGCTAATTAAGATCCCAAGATCCCAAAGCATTTGTTTCATTGGCCTGTCTCCAATCAGCAAGTCCTCAGTATCCTGGCAGCAGAGGGCTTTTCTGGGCTGAGATGCCCTACTCTATCAGGCAGGGACAGAAACCTACTGTCTGGAGAAGCTTAATCAGTTTGTCTGCACCAAACTTTTTTGGGTTTGTTGTTTTTTTGATTTTTTTATCCTCCAAGTCCTGCAGAAGCCTCAAGACACCAAAATACCCAACACAATAGCAAAGTGTCTGCAGTAACACTCCTGGCATACCTACTGATGGAGACAAACAGGTAGTGCTGTGGTCAGGAACAGAGATGTAAAATTAATGTTGCATTCTGTTGTAAATTTTGCAGGTGTGGCAGATTATTACCAAAATCATTTGCCTGAAACCTCCAGTTTTGCATTCTCTTGGCTGAGTCTCCAAAGTCCCATTTTAGGTCATGCTGTTGAAAACAGACCATGTAATCCCCAAGACCCAGACCCTAATATTGTTATTGAACTGTTGTGTGAGGGGTGGGGAACTCAGGTTGTAAGGGTATAATTGAATTAATTATGAATTTCTTTGTTCAAGGTCCCTCCCCAGCAGCACCCAGCTTGAGCTGTTTCTACTGCAGTACCACTCGAATAAACAACCTTAATCAACTTAAAGCCCAAGACTCTGCTCCAGGATTCCTACAATGGAGAAGCCTCTTTAACAAACACAGTGTATTTATCCAGCCTAGGCAAACTAGGAGCATTACAGATACTTCAAAATAGATTGGTGAAGGCAGACTTAATTCAAACTGGACTCAGGCATGAATTTCAAGAGCAAAAGTTGTTCCTTAATAACTCCCTGTGCAGACATTTTCATTTCAGAATAAGAGAGCCTGAGCCATGGATTAACAAATGTACAGCAAGGTACTTAAGACTGCCCATGCATGGAGTTATTTGGAGACAACTACTCCTGAATAACACCATGTGTAGACAAATGCTAAGCTAGGCAGACAGCAGTAAGCTCCTTTCTTTCCACTGCAATTTCCCCTGTATTAACCAGGAGGCATATTCCAGGCAGGCAGAGCCTGTGCCAGTAAGAGCCCCGCATGATCATCACATGAGAGCCTGACCCTCCCCAGGAGCTGGAGGGGAGTGAGCAGGGCTCATCAGGAAAAGGATGGAGTGGAGATATCAGGATGAGAAAGGAGCAGAGGCACTGGACTCAAACTGAAATGCAGGAGTTACCATCTTAAAATCTGAAAATATATTTTGCTGTCTGAGTGACCAAGCACTGCACAGGTTGCCTAGAGAGGTTGTGGATTTTCCATCCTTAGAGGTATTAAAAACTGTCAGAGTGACCAAGCACTGCACAGGTTGCCTAGAGAGGTTGTGGATTTTCCATCCTTAGAGGTATTAAAAACTGTGTAGACACAGCCCGAGGCAGGTGGCTCTGGACAGCCCTGCTTGAGCAGGGCTTTGGAGAAGGTGATCTCCAGAGATGCATTCCAACCTCAGCCAGCCTGTGAGGCTGAGATGCTGGCAAGAGGACAAGGCAGGAGCAGTCTGGAGCAGGGAAGGGAAACCACTGTTGGGGGTTCTGAGCCCAGCTGCTCCCATGAATCCAGGGGACCAGTACACCTTCCATGTGCCCTCAGGCTCCAGACACAGCACAAGAGCCCTCAATCACATCTTAAATAAGTGCATCAGTCAGGAACTGAACTGCTCAAACCACAGGTAAAAGACCTTTGTCTTCCACCTTCTTTAGGGTGATTCAAACCATAAAAATTCACAAGTCTGATATGTGTTATGGCAGAACAAGTTAAAATGGAGGGTCTGTTAAAAATAATGAAAGAAAACTGACTGACTCTGACAACTTCCCTGAGGCTTTGCCCACAGCTGGCACAGCACCTCCACTGCACGTAGTAAGCTCACCCAGAGCTATGCAAGAAATGTGGGACTTGTACACAAGGAAGTTAAATGCTTCCTCCAAGGTAGCACAGACAGGTGGTCTGTATCACGGTAGCAAGATTTTTGCAGGACCCCACTCCTTCACATCTGTTGACAGAAAATAAGCAAAGTTTTTGGTTTCTAATGGAGGTGATCCCTGCTTTGGGATAGGAAGAGGGCTGTCATGTCCCAGGACCTTTCCCATTACTGTTATAGCTAGCAGCATTCTCAGTGTACCACACACCCCTGAACTGGCACATCATTTACAGCTTTTACTACACGTCTGTAATTCTACAGGGTGCCCTCCTCAGCTGACAACCAAATCCCTTCTTCGCCCACCTTTCTAACAATTCACCTCACTGGAAATAGGTCCAAAGGACAAAGAAACACAGTCTTTACTAGGCTAAAATTCTATTGAAATTTTTCTAATGAATACATAAAGTGCTTTATCCAGAAATACAGCCACAAGCTCACCTGTTTTTCAGTACAGATACACGTGCACTGCCATTCATCTACACTATAATTTTAGAAATAGTGGAGGGAACAGAAATTAACAGGCTACCAAAGAGTAGAAAGTATGCTGATCCTGCAGCAGCAGCAGGGACTGTAGTGAGGAAATCATTCCTCAGATTCTTGTCAGTGAGAGCCGAGACAAAAGCCCGAGCTCCCAGCTTTCCCCTTCTTCTCCTTCCACAGGGTTTGCACCTCTTTATGCAAGAATGACCCTTCAGAGAGCAGACTCACCGCAAAGCTGGGGTTACCTAGCCCGTTGATATCTTTGTCTGAAGAGGGTGTCATGCCTTCTGCTTGCCTTCACCGACTGCCTTGAAAGAGAACCAGTCAGAAGAGGAAAGCCTCCCAAATTCCCACTCCTTTCAGCCCAAACAGCCCCAAAGAAACGGGGTGAGAAGATGCAGAAGCTGGATTTCAGGAGCCAAGCAGCGCTCAGTCCTAGCTATTCATGTGAGCTGTATTGCAGAAGTATTTCCTTTTCTTTGGCTTATATAAGTGACTCCTTTCCTCCAGCTGATTAGAGGACTGGCATTCAAATCAATCTGGAAGGCAGCCCTTCCCTGGAATGAGAGAATCAGTAACTCTTGACAAAAAAACTTCATCCACAGGTAAGGATGCTGGAGGATATCAGAGAGGCATCCCACACAGTCTTGGAAATTGTTGCTTCATTACTGCTTCAGCAGCAACTTGCATTTTTTTGTGTGGGTTGGGCCTGTTTGAAGATCTTTGTCTTCATCTTTGGGACATTCAATTACCAGACAGTTTCACTTATGCAAACTTATATGCAAAGTACTGTATGTTTTGGCTGACATACAAACATTGTCATCTTGTAGGATACTCCTATTACAGCCTGAAAAGTATGAAGCTTTTACTGTGAATTTATTTATGGCAGCAACCAATGACCTAGTGTTGACATATATTTGTTGTTTAGCTTAAATAAACTTGAAATAGAATGAGTCATAGTTGTAATACTGTGTGATTTAGAATAATGTTTGCTTAGCTTTAGTTGCTTAGCATGAGCAGCTGGACTTCCTGAAGCCTTGAGCCACAAGCTGTGGACTTTCATAGAGATATGCTTTTGACTGAAATACAGTTAATTTTCCTAGTAACTGGTACAGTGCTGTGTTTTGTCTTTAGTTTGAGACGAATATTGATAATACACTGATTATTTAGCTGTAGTATTTATCCTGAGTCTAACTCTTTTTTAGTTCCCCATGTTCTGCCAGTGAACAGGTGCACAAGAAGTGAAAAACAGAAGATAAAAATGCTACAACCATCAACTCAGTAAAATAAGGCCTTGGCCTACCTGCATGAAGACAGAGTTCAATAAGATAGCAGAAGACCCAGACCAAAAATCACCATTGGACTAAAAAACTGCATTAAGAGCACATGAATGGCAAGTGTGTAATCTTAAGCATTTTAAGCATATAATTGCCTGGGGATTTCTTTATTCATGGTCCCTCTCCAAAGGCATCCAGCTCAAGCTGACGTGCTGCTGTACCCTCTATTAAATGGGCTGGTTTGGAAGAGACCTTAAAGATCATCTAGTTCTAGCCTGGAATGGCACAATATTCCTCTGGGGCTGGTCTATCTTCTCAGTAATTTTTTATTTTTATAAAAAAAAAGTCTCCTACCTGTTAATTTCAGCCCAGCATCTGTTCAATGACTCCTCAGTCCTGCCATAACCTTGTTTTCAGATGAGACCCAGGTATTCAGTAACCAAAGCTTCTTAAACAATTTAAACTTGTTTAACATCCAAAAGGCTTGGGTGCATAACAACATCTGTGTCACCCTAAACTAGCATGTACAACTGCCCACACAAAAGAGTGTTAAGTGAATAGGATGAGAAGAGCAAAATAATAACAACAATCCTTTTCCTCACAAAATGCTGGGCAGAAAGCCAGCTTCCTCACCTGGGAAATCCTGCAGTGCAAAAAATGCACTTTTTTAGAGTACCAAGACTGTAGACTTTAATATAAAACATGATAAGTAATATAGTACATAGTATGATAGCACAGAGCCAAAAGCCTGAACATTAAGCCTGTTAGGAATGAAGAGTTTAACAATGCCAACCTCTGGCCAACAGAAGGTTAATAATCTGGAAGCTCGATGAAGGTTATGAAATAGCACAATGTATATGTCAAAACAGAAATTTATGAGGTCCATGTGAAATGCCCCAGCCTGGAATATCCTGCCTTTGGAAATAAGCAAGAAAAATAGGCAGTCTCTGTGTATATTTAAATATTGTATATACAACGTATACATGAACATTTATGTGGATATTTAAGTGTATATAACAAGATTATCAATAAATTACTGAATTGTGAGTTTTTTTCAGAACAAGGTATTATTCAATTAGCAAAAATGCATGTTTGAACAGCAGTGTTGTGAACTACTGATTATTGATGACAGTCAATTATACAAATGACTTTTAAGTATCAATTGGAAGGTACACACCTTTTCAAGTTATTCACAATATTTTAGGAAAGAAAACAAAAAAATACAATACAGATTGCTTTAGATTTGTGTGTATGGCATATCTCTTGCTGTCAGTCAAGTGACCTGGCCAGCTGCTCATGACAGTAAAGGCTGGCTCAGTTTATGCCCCTGAGAGAAGCATAACTCAAACTTTATGCCTCTGCAATGCAAGCACTGATACAGGAGCTCCCTTTGCCTTCAGTGACTACCTCCAAAACTTCCAGTGCACCTTAAAATTGGAGTCCCAAATAGGATAGATTCACAAAATATTCTGAATTAGAAGGGACCCACAAGCATCATCTAGTCCAGCTCTTAAGTAAATGGCCCATACAGAGCTTGAACCCACAGCCCTGGTGTTATTAGCACCATATTCTTTCCCAAATGATAAACCAAGAGGGACTGGCACAGGTGAAGATGTCTAAAGCTGAATGAGAGGCATCCCTCCATGCAGGGCTGTGCACATCAAACCCGGGGAGGTGCAGACTTGCTGAGGTGTGCCAAGGCCCTTGCTGAGAGAGCAGGTTCATCCACAGTGCTCTCACAAACCTGTGGCACCGAATCCCAGCTACTGGGGTTGAACAAAGGTGTGTTTAAAGGGAACTCTGGGCTATGAAATAAAAGCAGTGCAGTATAGAAGAGGCATGTCATGGAGACTTTGTGCAAAAAAACCCAACAAAACACCAAATACTGCAATCATCCTTCTGAAAAACAGCTTGTTCTTCCACAGCTCTAGCCCTGTTTGGTTTGCATGAAGGATGGACTAGCAAGAGAACTAAGCAAGTGACTTGCAATTACTAATTTAGTTACAAAACACCTCTATGTACTGTCTAGAAAACCTTCTGCAAGCAAAGAGGATTGCCCACAGTCTCTGACTTGAAATTAGTACCTGTGTGTTCACTGAATCATTGAGTTGGAAGGGACCTTAAATGTCACCTAGTTCCAAGCCCCTTGCCATGGACAGAGACACCTTTTACTAGATCAGGCTGCTTCAAACCCCATGCAATCCAGCCTTGAACACCTCCTGGAACAGAGCATTCACAATTTCTCTGGGCATCCACAACTTCTCTGTAGTTCAGAATTCAGTAGTGGGAGTGTGGGAGAGGGACACTTTTGCAGAGGGAAGATTTAAAAGGTTCAAAGAGGCACAAGAGAAGGAGGGAGAAATGCCTCTGGTTCATGAAAGCTTTTCCCCTCAGTGCATCCCCACCAGCCAGCAGGGAGATCTGAGTGCAAACACAAGAGACACTTGAGTCAGCTTTGAAAACCATCAGCTGAGCATTGCCTTGCAGGCTGCTGTGATGGAGAAGCAGCCCTTGAAGAAGGTCACCCACGGGGAATACACAGCAAAGGTGGGCAACACCAGCCAAGAGTGTGGAGCTAGGAGAGCTGCAGCCCCGTGGCTTCCCCTCTAGCTCCTCCTTCCTCTTAGCCTTCCTCAGTAGGAAAGGACTGACCTGGGGCATGGACATGCTCCTCTCCTGAGCCCTGGAGGAAGTTGCACTCTCTGCAGGAACAGCCTGGTGCCCTGCTCTGGTGCCCAGCTCGATGCAGATGTCTGCCTCTGGAAAGCAGAAACTGGGAACAACACTGAAATCCCACTCCAGCAGGATATTGATTTTGAAATAATAAACCCCTTTATCTCCCTCAGCCGCAGGCTAGCTCTTAAGAGCATTAGCAAAGGGTTAATCCATGTCACCAACTCAGCATTTTGAGCACAAATGTGGTTATTGTGTCACGGGGGTTTTGCTGAGCCTGGTCATTCCCTGGCATGCATGACAAGTCAGACTCCTGCTGACCCCGGGCTGAGGACCATGCTTTTGGCATGTGCTTGGCCCACAGCTATTGCACATCTGGATGCACCCAGCAGTGGGGAGGGGCACTGCCCCAGGCTCTTCCCACTGTCCGCAGGTCCAGCAGCAGAGGGACCAGCTCGCAAGCCGCGGCAGGAGAAGGTGAACAGATCCCAGGCTCAGGCTCAACAGAGGGACCACTTCAGGGTCGGTCCTGTCCAGAGTGATGTATCCCCAGAGCCCAGGGGGCTGCCTGTGCTCCAGCTTCCAGGAGACAATGGGGTTTGCACCCAGGGCATGCCCCAAGGCAGGCTCCTCTGCTGTCAGCGTTACACTGGCACACAGTCCTGCATCAAAACTTTTACTGCACGAGCAAACAGCAAAATCCCTGCAGTCAGAGAAAAGAAAAAAAAGAAAAAAAAAAACCCGAACAACAACAAAACAACAAAAAACCTCCCAAGAAACCAGCAATATTCACTGAGACAGGGAGGAACATACCTCCTTGGTCTGCTCTCCAGGGGGAGCCAAAGAAAGGTCACTGTTTAAGAAGGATTAACCAGAAAAGTGAAGAAATGAAAGTAGTTTCTGAGCAAGATCATTGAGTCATGGGAGGTTGAAACAGGTTTTCCTAAGGAACCAAAAAAATCCCTTGGAGAGAAGCCCAGAAATACCAGCCCAGCAAAAAAAAAAAAAAAGGGCTGAGAGACGGATGGACAAACAGAGCAGGATTAAGGCATTCCCACATCCAAAATCTCACGGAGATAACAAGAAACCTCTCTGCAAGTGCAAGGAGGGCCAGAGTACTGCTGAACTACTCCAGGTGGGAGCAAGAGCAGGTTCCAGTGCTGGGAAGGAAGGCAAGAAAGGTCCAGCCACTGCCTGGCCCCACAACTCCCCTCCACTCAGCAGACACCCTCATCTATATCCCTGTGTTGGGATGGGATGTGACAAGAACTTGATCCTGTCTGACATTTTTATTTCTCCTTTATGCACGACAGTAAGTCACACTAAGATGGTAAGACTACTGCTGGGTTTTAGAAATAGAAGCTGCTCACACATCCAAGGCAATATTACCACCCCCCTCAGAACCCACTGGGGCAGCCATAAGCAGCCCAGCACACTGACTACAGATAAAGACCACAGATATAAAAGAAAAATGAACAAAAACTGACCCATCTCCATGCAAAGCTGTATTTGTGCCAATGCTATTAGTGAACAACAGCCTCCAACCCTTATACCTCCAGTAAGTCCCAGGACACGCAAGAATTCAGTACAGGAGGGGCAAAGGAGACCCACAGAGCCAGAGGAGCTCCAGGGGGTGCAAGGAGGGGAGAAGACAGACACAGCAGGGGATGCTCCAAAAGTCACCTCAAAGTCCTGCTGGTCACACAACTGCTGTACTGGCTGCTGGGGAGAGCCCTGGCACAAAGGCATTGCCTGCTCCAAAACATCTGGCTCTCAAGCCCTCAAGGCAACATGGAGCATCTTTTCTCTTCATGGGTGCACAAAAGTGACCAGGCAGGTGGGGTAGGTAAGAGCAACATACATTCCAGGAGGATTGCTACTATAGCCCCTCCACCTATAAAACATCAGAGCCTGAAATGACAGGCAGAGAGATGCCAACCAGAGAAAAGGGAAAGGAAAAACAGATTTCTCTCCAGTTCCAATTCTGGCAAAGCCAGTCGAACTGCTGCTATGAAACTCTTTTGATTTCCATGGCTCATATCCCACTCCACTGCTGTTGACAGAAAATCAGCCCTAAGTTCTGGCAGGAAGGAAGAGACAAGCACAAGAGGGTCTGCAGCATAAGAGTCTCAGCAGTGAGCTCAAGCATGGATTTTGGCAAGTGGAGGAGGAGGAGAAGGAGAAGGGCTCCTGATGTGCAGCTCCAGCACCTGGAGAGATGTTAACAGCCAGTCTCTGCAGATGGGCTGTAAAGGACGGATCCTAAGGGTTTGCTCTTTGTCACTCCCTTTCCCACACCTGTTTTCCTTCTCCATGGGGCTCTGGAGGCGAGTGGCCAGAGCAGGGCTGGCAGTGCTGGCAGCAGGGACACAGGGCTTGTGCCGGCACGCAGGAGAGGCAAGTGCCGGGGGAAGAGCGGCTGCTGGCTTTGCTGCTCGGGGCTTAATGCACTAAGAGCCCAGCTGATTCCTGCTCAGACGCAAAGGGAAACCGCAGGCACTCGGGGCGGCCGGGCACCCAATGGTGCTGTGTTTGCCCAAGCCATGACGGGACAGAGGCTCGGGAAATGCATCGTCCTTTGCCTGCTGCCCTGGAGCTTCCTGAGCTTTGCCTGGAGTGATGCTGCTGGGCCCGGGACCGCCTCACTCGGTGCAGGACACGTCAGAAAGGGGCTGTCCAGAGACGCTGCCAACGGGACCGATGTGCAGAGCAACATGTCAGGTACTGAAACGAGCGATCTCCTGCCTCTCCCTCTGCGGGCTGCCTGGGGCCCCTCGGTGCAGGAACACATGGGGAAGAGCACAGGGACGCAGGGATGAAGGCATGATGGTGCTTCTCTCGTCGGACACAGCGGCACTCCCAGGGCATGCCCAGGGGCCACAAGGCTTTGTGTGGTGGCTACAGCAGATTCTGTGATACGGGAGAGATGTGTTGCACCAGAAGCAGTCAGGAGGCACAGGGAGGAACCTCGACAGTTAATGTTTTCCTTTGAGAGTGAAGTCCTCCTCCCTGTTAACATCTATGCATGTCACGATGGACCAGCTGTCTGCTCAGGGTAAGGGATGTGCACTGAACACATTCCTATCCCTAGAGGCTGAGCTGCAGCCCTTGGGAAGAAACGGAGATTTTTTTTTAAAAAAAGTAGAAATAATCTCCAGCTGCTGAGGGTGATTATTTTTCTTTAATCCACTTTCCAGGGCAAAGCACATGCCATTTCCCAGTGAGTGAGATACAGTCTCAGGGCTGCTGTGGGGTGACCACCCACCTGGGGCTGGCAGCAGCTCAGCGAGCCCATGTCATACTCCAGACCATGGTGACCATTGGCAAAGGTCATAACAGCCGGTGCTGGACAATGTAATCACACAGAAGATCCAGTCCAGACACTCAGCAGCCTCCCTGGCACCGCTGAGTTAACTCATACAGACATCTGCACTACCTGTTAATAGCACTGCTGAAATGAGATAAAGATCTTACTCAGCCTGATTTGTTTCTTATCAGCCCCACTGGACTAGAAGCCTACACCATCTCAGTAAAAGCAGAGGGAAACCAGACCTTTCTCTCACATTAGCTTTACTATTCCACTTGGAATTCCACAAAACTTACCCCTAAGCTAGATAAAGCACATTTCTGCCTGCAGGTTTTAAGCTTGGTTAAATTTGAATTGATGAGAGTATTTTCCTTTAATTTAGGATATTGATACCCATGATACCTGCTACCACAGTTTCTTTGCCTTATGGTAGAATATCCAGGTGGGGGAGTTGGCAAGCACGTGTCAGACTGCCATTCTTTTTGGAGCCTACCTAACTTTTGGCTCTCCCTAGGTATTAGTACAATGCAAAAGAGACGGTCTAAGCAGGATAATTAGGTAGCTCTAAATAGATGTGAGTTACAAACTAGTTAAAAAATTAAAGGCTTGGATGAAAAAAAAGCCTCTCTCTAGCAGAGAGTAATATTTCTTTGGTTTGAGTTCCAACCAACAATATTCTCCCAGAATACTGTGTTATTAAAAAACATTCTCTTCCTTTTCCTTTCTGCATACTCTCCGCAGCCTGCACCTTTCCAGTCTCACTTCTGCTGTTCAGTAGCTGCTCACACTGGAGAGTTGGCAACTGAAAAACTTATTTTCCAGATAAAGCTGCTAGACTTTCTAATGTATTTCCTTTGGACCATGCAAAAAACCCACACACACGTTAAAAAAAATTAAAAATCCCAGAGGCCTGCAGGTCCCACAGGAGTGACACAGGGGACTAGCAGCCCTTTCGACAGCATCACTGGAGGGGTGTTTGTCACCACCTACGCTTAACATGTCCCCTTCTCCCCCAGTGCCATGCACAGCTCTGCCCCCACCGCGCTATGGATACTACTACGTGGACAGAGGCTCAGGCGTCTCCTTGGGCTCGGTGCTCGTGTACTGGTGCCAGGAGGGATACCAGCTGGTGGGCAGCGAGAGGCTCGCCTGCCTCCGCCAGGACAGCACCTCATCCTGGAGCCACCCCCCTCCCCAGTGCCAGGGTAAGGAGCGCTCGGGCGGGATCCAGCCCCCGGGGGCTCGGGGGCAGCGCTAACGCGGGTGGGGAGGAGCAGCCGCCGGCCCTGCCACGGGGGCTTCCTCGCTCTGACCCAGGCAGCGAGGGCAGCAGGAGCGCGGGTGACCCGGCCACCCCAAACGGGGACAAGGAAGGTCCAGCTGGACCCAGTCGGTCGCGGCCAGCACCGCTCAAGTGCCTGCCCCAGCAGCAGCAGCACTGCAACAGCGATTCGGGGGCTGCAGGAGGCAGGGGCTGCCGGGGGGTGAATTCACCTGAGATCAGCTCAGCACAGAGCCAGAGCCTCCCTCAGCGCCAGCAGCTGCTGCTCAAGTCAGCAGGCTGGGTCAAAACCTGGCACCGGCTGACACCCGGCTCCTGGTGCCAGGCACAGGGAGCCCAGGGCACTGCCAAAGCTTTCCCAGCAGGAGGAAAACTGAACTGCACAGTCACCCGGTGCATGCTGAGCACGTGCCAGTTGCAAGTGGCTCTCCTTAATACTTTTTCACTTTTCTTTTAACATTTTAACTTTTTTTCCCCGTTTTTAGGTGTTTCCTTTTGCCCTTTTACATTTTCCTTTTTTACATTTTTCAACGTTTTTTCCTTTTGAACTTTTCTCCCTTTTAAACTTTTTTCCACTCTTAGCTTTATTACATTTTAACTTTTTCCTATTTTTCTTGTTTAATCATTTTCCTTTCTATTTTTAGGGCTTAATTTCTGCTACCCTTATGCTTTATACAAGAAACATCAAATGCTTTATATTTCCTGCCCCGGAAATATATTGTTATTTTTATAATATTATTATTATTTTTATTATAATATTATATAATTTTATATTTTATTATTCTATAACAATATAAAATAATATTATTTTATCTTATAAAATAATCTAATTTTATATTATTATTTATAATAAGATAGAATGTAATAATTTTATATGATTAATATAAAATAATATTAATTATCTGAGAAAAATATGATGTGTTAATATGGGGTTTTTTTCCCCATCAACTTTTCTGGTGTATTGAGCTGGCGCAGCATCACCCACGTTCATCATCAGCTTTTATAAAGGTTATTAATAAATATTCTCTGTTCGTCACTCTGGGGTTACCTGCAAGGCGGCCGGGAGTGAGGGGGGTCCCTTTCCCCGGCGCCGCTCACCGCCCTTGCCCGCAGCCGCCCCGCAGCCCTCGGGCACCGGGTCCCGCATCGCGGTGGCCGCCTCGCTGCTGAGCGGAGCCGTCATCCTGGCACTGTCCGTCTCCTTCGCCGTGTGCTGCTGGCGCGACAGGGCGAGCAAGAGCCGCGGGGGGTGAGTACGGAGGTGGTGCGGGGGCGGCGGGGTGGGTTCGGCAGCAGCGAGGAGCGTCGCTGCTGCCACCTGCCGAGACACGCGGGTTGTGCCCACTCGGGACCCACTTGTGCCCTTTCACAGCCCTCCTGCTCACACATCTGCAACTATCCGGCATCAGAAAAGTTAAACCACTGCTCCAAAGCCAAGGTACTCAAAGGTAATAAAAGCCAAGGACTGTGGAAGGGGTTTCCATCAGTGGGAATGCTGCTGCTGATGATTGCAGCTCCTGTAACATGTCTGAGGAATGGGATGCCATACAGTGGGACCTGGACAAGCTCAAGAAGTGAGGCCATGGAAACCTCAGGAGATTTAACAAGACCAAGTGCAAGGTGCAGTGCCTGGGTCAGGGCAACCCCAGGTATTAATACAGCCTAGGGATGAACAGATCGAGAGCAGCCCTGCTGAGAAGGACTTGGAGGTGCAGGTGGATGAGGGGCTGGACATGACCCAGCAATGGCACTCACAGCCCAGAAAGCCAACTGTATCCTAGGCTGCATCCAAAGCAGGGTGAGAGAGGGGATTCTACCCCTCTGCTCTGCTCTGGTGAGAACCCACTTGCAGAGCATTCAGCTCTGGGGTCCCTAAAGTAAGAAAGACATGGATCTGTTTGAGTAAGGCCCAGAGGAGGCCACAAAGATGATCAGAGGGCTGGAGCACTTCTGTGAGAAAGGCTGTGAGAGTTGGCAAAGGCTCCAGGAAGATCTTACAGCAGTCTTGTAGTACTTGATGAGACCCTACAAGAAAGAGGGGTACAAGGTTTTTAGAAGGGTGTGTTATGATAGAACAAGGGGCAATTATTTTAAGGTGAAAGAGGACTGACTAAGGTTGAATATAAGGAAAATGGATTATATTATGAGGGTGGTAAAACACTGGAACGATTTGTCCCAAGAGGCTATAGATGCCCCATCCCTGAAAATATTCAAGATCAGATTGGATGGAGCTCTGAGCAAGCTGATGTAGTTGAAGGTGTCACTGCTCATTGCAGTGGGGTCACTTGAAAGGTCACTTCCAACCTCAATTGTTTTGATTCTGTTAGCTTGGCGATCTACAAAAAGCTCCCCATTATCAGAGGAAGAAGGGAACAGACAGTACCTGGAGGCTGGTTAATAGGAGTATCACTTTTCTGAGGCTAAATTCAGTGCAACTGTCTGCACATAGCCCAGGGCTGTGGAGGGAAAGGAGGAGCACTCTTCTCTGGAAATAGCTGGGAGAACAGTCATGGTGGGAAGCAGGACTGGACAAACAGAGGTAGCAGGACCACAGTCACAGAGAATCATCTCTGCAGCAGCACTGCCCAGTTTTCCTGGCATACACCTACAGTCCAGCAAGGCCTTTTTTGTATCCCGGGCAAAGGATTACAGTAACAGGGACCATGCAGCCTAGGAATACACCTTAACCGAGAGCCTAACTCTTTATCAGAAGTGCACAAGGAGAAACAAAAATCCCTGCAAGCAAGAGAGAACATCTCAGTCTTTCAACAGGCACCAACCATACCTCTCCCCACAGGCCTGCTCTTCCCTAGGTGCTGCAACCCTGTTCTGCAGGGCTGAAACAGCACCAGCCCTTTCCTCTGGGAACAGCGGAACAGGGTAAAAACCACTGGGTGACAGCGTTGCCTTAGGATGCAAACATACAGATCTTTCCATGTGCGAGCAAATAAAAGTCAGAGCACTGAGCACCAAGCAAGCACCTGCATGAGCATCCCTCTCTCACCGCCCGCAGGCAGCAGCAGCAGAGAAGGAAAGTCAGAGGACGGAGGCGCGACCCCTCCACCGCCGAGAGGGGCAGGAATGCTTTCGGAAGACTCAAGCACTACCACCGGCGCGATTACCACCTCTCGGCCGTCTCCAGCTCCGTGTTCCCAGGCGCATTCGCAGGCTGCAATAACCGGGCTTTCCAAAGGTACGCTTCAGCACCACTCCCTGCCGCTGCCCTCCCAAGCTCCTCACACAGGGCCGAGAGCTGCTCCCAGCCTGGCCGGAGGCAGCAGCAGCCAGCTGTAAAACAGCTGAGCAGTCAGTGCCCTGCTTCACCCTCTGACGTTCCCCCCACAGCAGTGAAACCCTTGCACCCGCTCTGTTCCAAGGGGAGGGAAGCCGGAGGCCCAGGGCTTCCCTTTGCCCCGCCTCAGCATCACCTGGGCACGCTGCAGGCTCCTTACCATGTCCTGTCCCGCTTGCCTTTTCCAGCAGCCCATCCCAGCAGCCGAAGGTGCCCTTGGAAAGATGGCGCTGCGAGGCTCAGGCGCTGCTCCAGCCGGTGCTGCCGGCCGGCCCCGCCCCGGGCAGCGGCCCGCCCGGCCACCTGCCCTCAGCCCGCGGCCCGCCCGGCCCCCTGCCCTCGGCCCGCGGCCCGCCCGGCCACCTGCCCACAGCCTGCGGCCCGCCCGGCCACCTGCCCGCGGCCAGAGGCCTGTCCGGCCACCCCTGCCCGCAGCCCGCGGGCCTGCAGCAACACAGGCTCTGCAGCAAGTTTGGAACGCCGGCTTGAGAATTTAAACTGCCATTCCGCTTCCTTTTTTTTTTTTTTTCTTTTTTTTTTTCCCTTTTAACGCTGTTAACTCCTTGAGCTCAGGAAAGCATTTCAGAAGAGGTAATGACTGCACCTGGGTTTTCAGATGGAGAAAACCTGACACTTCATGCCGAAAGACAATTTTTAATATAATCCTTTTATTTCCCTCCCCTGCCCAGCAGTGCACATTTCAAACAGGAGTTTCTGGGTTATAAACTTCTTAATTGATCATTGATGAAAGTCAGGTCTGAGCAGCCCCAGCTTAACCTGAAGTCTATGGGTAGACTTCTAAGTTTTGAACGTGAGTCTGCTTTTCTGTTTAGGGCTCTTTTAAAGGTTGAAAGTGTAAACAGTTACCAGGAACAAAGAATAAGATTAGATATCTGGAAGCATTTACAATTAATTGAATATAGATGGAGACTTAAAGGGTTTTTTTGTTGGCATTCAGAAGTCACCATATCCCCCCCACTTCTATATGGACAATCTTCAACTTGGAAGATGTATTGGCAAGAGTGCAAAGCTAGCCAGTCAAGGGGAAAACATGGATTTATCTTTAACACAAAGAACCTAGCACATCTGAAAACAAACAACACCCCCTCTGAAAGAAAAAAAAAAAAGAAAAGAAAGCAAAAAGGAAAGAAAAAAAAAAACCCACCCCAACCCAAAACCCAACAAACCTCTTGGGGATTCTTCATCTCTTCTCTCCAGCACTGGAAATTCAAATCACATGTATCAGGACCCATAGCAGAACCCAAAGAGCTAACTTAAGCACCATCAATTGCATTCAGAAAGCAATGACACTATATTTCTATCCAGCATCTCCTGGGTGGAAGTCCAGGGGCGTGTTCCAGGAGCATATGCAGAGCCTGGCCAGGCAGCAAACACCTCACCCTGTTTGCACCCCAGGACACAGTTATGCCCAAGGCACTCTGGGCACACACGGGGCTCGGTGAGGACTGTGGCATCAGGTCTGCACAGAGACACTGCTGGTGTTTCAGGAGGTGCTGCGGTGTCAGAGGAGGGGCTGGCAGCCCCCAGAACCATGCATGGGGCTGGCAATAAGAACGAGCACCCCAGCATGCCCTGCTGGCTCAAGGATCCAATGTGATACCCATACAGTCGGGCTACAAAGGCTGGGAGTTTTAGTCTGCTGACTTCATTTCTGTCAACATCTGCATCACATTTCAAGGAAAGATGTCTTAAAAAGATGCAATTTAGCACTTCCTTGTGATAAGAGGAGGTTTGATGGTAGATGTGGATACCACTGCCACTTTTCCCTGGAATGAGGGCTAGGGACATAGTTTTTTTCTATTTCTAATAATAAAGGAATCTATTCCAATTTCACCTATGTCACTTCTTTTTTCACATGACCAAGCTATGGGAAGTCTGGAAGCGGGTGATAAACTTTTACAGATCCCTGGAAGATGATGATGTTGACAGTGCCATTTACCAGCAACTGCACGAGAAGGAAGAAAAATCTTTCATTCTCTTAAGGCAACTGATGCCTTAGAAAGGACAGGGAAGGATCTGCTCTGAGCTTCCCTTCAGCTCACATCCTAACCTTACCTTTCTCTTCCTTACCTTTTCCTCTCTCTTCTTCCAGCCAAGTCTAATGCACAGGGAGGGGAATAATCCTGTTTCAAGGTAAACTGTTCAAAAGAAAAATTGAATAGGATAGGAGAAGTCTCATTCCTATCTATGTCTTCCTCTGTTCCTCTCCTTTGTTATGTTTTAATGAATCCAAAAAACCTCACTGCAATCTTCTCTCTCTCCAAAGAGATTTTTGTTCAAAAATACATTTGGGACTCAGTTTGTTCTTTGGATCTGAGTGAGGCTTTAAAACCAAACATGTCATTTTTTGCTACATAATATTAGAGATTGACACCTGCTTTCACTATAAACTGAAATGATGCACATCGCAGATATAAAAATCTTTTGCCAAACATGTCCAGAAAGTTGCTGATTTGTCAGCAACTTCACATGAAGTGTCATGACAAAAAGCTGGCATTTTCAGTAAAAAATTGACACAGTAGTTTTTCGTACAGAGAAAACTGTCAACTTGAAACAAGCATTTCATGCAATTGATATTTTAAAAATTATTTACTTGACAAAATTCAAAAGTTTCCTTGGAGTAACATTTTCCTGACTTTTTTTTTTTTAATGCATGTATGCAAAGCTCAGCTTCCTAACAAAACTCTTTGATCCCAAATCATTGTCTTAGCCAAATTTCTCCAGCAAGGAAGAGCACACAGCCAGGTCTTCCACAAAAGTCATCTCAAGTAGCAGAAACCAAGAAAATAAATATGGGTTAAGGGCAGGAAGTCAGCTTTACTACAAGTATCCCTATCTGTCCTTTAATCTTTGCCTCAGCTCCTTGGACCAGCACAGCAAGAACTGAGTGAAAGTGTGAAGAGCCACACTCAGCTTCAACTCAGGAAAACACCATCAGTGAGGCAACAAGAAGCACAGTTTGCATTTATTTACCAAACGAGGAGGAGAGAGGAAGGCAACTATATAGAAGCTTTAAGTAATTTGTAACCTGGAAGAAGAAAACCTCTTAGACTATAATCCTATGCATCCTTGCCATGTTACACAGAGGTTCCTGTTGGAGCCAGCATTCACTGAACCACGTATATCACCTTTTTTTTTTAATTTAAATTATATACATTCAATATCCTGCAGAGAACTGAACCTTGGAACTGAAGGAAACCATCTGAAGAGGGATGGAGATAGCTGCAAGGCCAGCTCATTGCTCATTCTGCCCCAGGCAAACCTCACAAGCAGTAGCTTTCTGCTGAGTGTCTGAACAAAGCACTCCCAGTTGGTTCTTTTTTTTTAAACAGGATTTTAAGCTTCAGACTCCACACTGTAAACCTCAGCCTGCATGCTTATTTTGAAAGAGCTAAACAAGTTTTGGTCACAACTTTAAATTCTCCAGTGAAGGTTGGTGTACCAGCCTCCCATGACTGTTTAGCAGTCTCAGACTCTCTGGAGATCTGGCCAAGATTAATGCTGGGACCTGCAACATCCAAATGCTAAAGACATGAAATTCTAAAAACACATTCATTGTGAGCTTGAAAAGAATGGCCACCTTCTGGCAGTACAAGCTTTCTAGAGTAACATTTTAAGTGCTGGTAAGTAAGAAGAGTAAAGAGCTGAGCAAGTCTCATTCTCTCTCCATGCACCTCAAACACACACATTATTTGTCAATTTTAAGTCTCAGGACTGGGAAGAAGAAATAGCAATCTAGCAGGATTTCACAGGAGACAACAACAGTAACTATGTGATGCCTCTGTCCCACTGAAAGATTCACCTGTGTTGCAGGAGATGGATCCTCCTGACCATCAGATATTAGGCAGATCATTCTCCTACAGATTTTAGATTAAAAAGGACTTTTCTGTACTGTTTTCCTCTGCAGTGATACCACCTCTGTTCAAATGACTTCCACACCTAAGTCACTGCATCAGACCACCCCAGACCAGTACTTTTCGTCAGTAAAGCCAGTATAAAATCTCCAGCTGCCAGGTCACCCAACTCACCTCAAACCCTCACAATGCAGCAATTCTGAGTGCCACAAGTCCCTCCAGCTCTCTGAACTTGTATGGCAACAACTTTGTATGGCCATTTCCATCTGAAGAGCCCTCAATTTGCCACAGAAACATAACTGCAGTATGTCTGGGGCAAAGGCAAAGCCCAGAAAGTAGGGAAGATGAACACCTCGCTCATTAACAATACTCCTGCATGTAGATCACAGCATCCTGAGGCTATGCCTTTTCTTACATTGCAAAGCAAAGCTATGATGATACTTCACCTTTTTACTCTTTAGAAGCTTTATTTATGGACTCAACTATTAAGAGAACTCAAGAGCTCCTTCCTATTGCTGCCTGGAATCAAAATACAAAAACTTTTCAAACAATATTAAGAGTGGTAAGAGAAAAAGCAATTCTTCAATTAAAGCTTTTGGGTGCACAGATATGGCTGTATATGCACCTGTGATGAAGGATTCCTATAATTTTTATAAGTGCAATTACTCAGTATATCTAGCAGGTACATCCACTAGGAGGTCAGTGGCCCCAGTAACCCACCCTTAGGTCACCCCCTTGAAGTTGGTCCAGGGGCTTCTTTACCCTATTTCTTGTTATGTCTCAAGTTCTGATGGAAAACAAGACAATGTCAGAAGTTCTCTTTTCAAGAATAAGACTAAACAGAATTTCAAGAATGTGTTCAAAAGGTTTAGCTTATTGTTCTAAAACATGAGGGCAGGAAAACCATACAACTGTATCTTAAAAATTTACAATATATGAAAAACCTATGAATCTTTAGGCGTGGCTATCAGCTGAACATTCCCAAAAAGGAAAAAAATTCTGAGATTTGGCAAAGAGGAAGGAGCGCAAGCTCTTTCATTTCCTGTATCTGCATTCAGGTCAAACATGACCATACACCAGTGACGTGAAAAGTACTTCCACAGCTGGCCATGCAGCCACACACTACTGGAGATGTAAAGCAAAACCACTCAAAGCCCAGCTTCATGCCAAACACCACTTACACAGTACATGCTCTGGCCACACTGAGAACTCCAGCTGGACTGGAGGAGAGGTCATCCCCCTCAAGACATTACAAGTACCTACAAGCCCTTCAAGTCAGGCCAGTGACAACCCCAGTCCCTCAACCAACCCTTCAAGCCCTGTGCCTGCCACCTCTCAGTTTCTTGACACACCTCAGCTCTGAGCAGTGAGTTTTTACCCCAGCACAACAGCTTTTCCCAGAGGGAATTAGCCCCAAGCAATGCAACACCTGCCGTGCGATCTTCTGCAACTTCCACACTTTCTGAGGAGAGGGATGAACAATAAGCACCCAGGTATCACAAGCTTTTCAAGTGTATTTTTCTAAACTCCCTTACAAGCATAAGGATGGAAACTGATGCATGATCATTTCTCTCTCACCAGAAGAAAAAAAAGCCAGAAATCTCAGCAGCATAACAACTTTACCAAACCATAAAAAACTCCAAACTAGAACAGAACGAACAAAACCACAAAGCCAAAACCATCCTCCATTTTCCCTAAAATCCAACATCTTCAATGTTTGTGATTATATGAGCATCTCAGGGGAAAAAAAACCAACCTTACTGGACAACAGAGTTCATGATGGAGGAAAAGAGAAACAAAAGCTGAGTTCAGGAAATCCCCAAACGGGGACAAGGAAGGTCCCGCTGGACCCAGCTGGTTGCGGCCAGCACCGCTCAAGTGCCTGCCCCAGCAGCAGCAGCACTGCAACAGCGATTCAGGGGCTGCAGGAGGCAGGGGCTGCCAGGGGGTGAATTCACCTGAGATCAGCTCAGCACAGAGCCAGAGCCTCCCTCAGCGCCAGCAGCTGCTGCTCAAGTCAGCAGGCCGGGTCAAAACCTGGCACCGGCTGACACCCGGCTCCTGGTGCCAGGCACAGGGAGCCCAGGGCACTGCCAAAGCTTTCCCAGCAGGAGGAAAACTGAACTGCACAGTCACCCGGTGCATGCTGAGCACGTGCCAGTTGCAAGTGGCTCTCCTTAATACTTTTTCACTTTTTTTTTCCCAGCATTCTTTTTTTTTTCCTTTTTAGTGGTTTTCTTTCTCCTTGTTTTTTTTCCTATTTTAAGTGTGATTAAAACAGGTCTGTCAAGACACTGCATTTACAACGTCACCTACCTGCTGACACTTGATTTCCAACTAGGTTTTAAAAGAAAAAATTCATGCAATGGCTCTTCACCTCAGCCAGAAGGTGACACTTTATTCATTGCTGTATCTAAAAAAACAGAATTCCCTTGTTTGATACTAAAAAGATGGTGGGGGAGGCCATAGGGCAGGAACCCTTACTATTAATCCAGAACTGCTCACCCTCAAATTAATACACCTGAATTGTAAATTCATTAAAAATGCCACACAGTTTCTTATACCAACACATCCGTAACCAACAATCCCCTTCCTTCCCTCAACACACACTCATACACATTTTGGAAGAGAAGTCTGGCCCATCCTTTACCTTCTCCAGACATTATCTACCAAAAGTGTTACCAGTCCTGGGTCACCAGCCTTTCAGTCAAGCACTGTTCTTCGCTTAACACATGAAATACCTGCAAGTATCCATACAATATAAGAACCAACAGACCATGAACTAAGACCATCACAGTGGTGTTCTCTTCAATAAATGTTCCTGTACGTTTCTCGTCATAGGAAAACTTCATCAATTAATTTTAACAAAAGCCCTAACAAATCCACACCCAAAACAAACACCCAACAAAACAAAACCCACCTTCCTCCCCCCAGCCAATAACCCCAAAACTTCAGGAGAAAAAACAGGTGAGCTTCACACAGTTGAACAGAGTGCAACACCAGGTTGGTTCCCAACTGAGGGGATGCAGAATCCACATCAGACAGTACACAAAAATAGGCTAAATGTAACAACAGCTGCACCCAGCACATATCAATCTGATCACTGATACACCTTACTGTTGTAATGCCAGTATTACCCACCAAGAAGTCTTGGGAAAGCAGCATCATGAGGAGAAGCCATTGTAGTTGCAAAGCTTTTCCTGAAGGCTAAGGGTTTGTTGGTAGGCCAACCACACCATCTGCTGCATGGCAGCAGGGAGTGAGTGTCTCCCAAGCAGCTAAAGCCTGCTTTCCAGTGGCAGCACACCATGGGCACAGGGTTGCCACAGCACCTCCTACACTGCAACGAAGGGGCAAGTAAAAAACTGAAGAAGGCAGCAGCTTCAGAAATTGCTATGGTACATAGAAAGCAGTTAGAGCTGCTTGGGGAGCCTTGCTAATTTTCAGGGTCAGGAAGGGCACTCTTCTAAAACAAAATGTTAAAGGTGGAAAAATGCCTAGCAACTGTGGAAGGAGACAAAAAATTCCAAACCAAAGTTCATTTATATCTTCACTAGCACCTCCAGCAGACAGTTCCTGCTGGACTGCACCCCCAGTTCAGGGGCACCAGTAGGCACCGCCATAGATGAGGCCATTCCAGCCTGCAGCACTTCTCTTCCCACCACCAGCAGTTACAGGAGATGGCTGGGTGACAAAAACATAGTTTACTTTTTGGGGAGCACTGGCATGAAAGGGTGTGCACATTCCCACAAGTAACCAGAGTACATGACTCATCTACAGCAACGCTGACAGTTCAGAAAGAGCACATACAGGCTCGTAATACAGAGTAATAAACACAGCACTAAAATGGCAATGCAAGTGAGAGAAGAGCAAAAGTATGTAGTTTCCAAGTGCTGCTTTGCATAACAGGATATTTAGAAATACATCATGCAGATTGAAGACTTTGCTCCTCTGTCCAGTGGCTGATTCAGCATTTGTCCCCACTTCCAGAAAGTCCTCACCCCACCCCATCCCGCTTTTGGCTTGATAGTTCATCAGTGGAAATTCCCTTCCTTGCCCCTGCCAGCAGCCAACATTTTCAGAAGGCTGCCAGCCTGAACTGTACAGCTTACACCAGGCATCCTTAGAATTTCAGGCTCTTTGCCACCCTTGTAAGCTACATCAATCAGCAGGTCAGCCACAAGGCTGCAGGCTGTAAATATGTCTGCTTGCAAATATAAAGTCTTACTGGAGGCCTTCTGCCCATCAAGAACTCTTCATGCCCTGTTGTGCAAGGACAGTATTTTACACCTTTATGCAAGGCTGCTGACAAACACAGGGAGTCGTAACAAATCCTCTGCCATACTTTCAGGCATATTATTGCATGCTATCTACCCCATGTGCCATGGCATTTAATTCAGAAAATATAAACAAGATTTTCGTGCTTCAGTTTAAAAGGATACCACCAATAACAGTTACAGACTGACTGCCTCAAGATATTGCCATCAGTAAAGACAACAGAATCCCTTTAAAAGATTTAAAGTGTTATGCTTTTTCCACCCTTCAATACAGAAGTTACCATACAAAGCAGTATTTCCAGTGATAAAGTAGTTCTGGTTTAGATGAATAAGAAGAAAATCCCAAACATGCAATGGCATACATTTTTTACCAGATGCACTAATTAAAAATCCAAGGTTAAAAAAAACCAAAAAGCAAACATGAAGTCATCATCAAGTTTTCTGTTTTATTTAAGATTTTAGTTTTAATTCTGAAGAAAGAGGTACATTTCCTTGGTTTTAGTTTTAGCGTCAGGTTATAACCATGTTTATTTATCTGTTTCTTTTTTCCTGTCTTTTCAATACTGCACAAACGTCCAGAAACTACAGGGTTAAGTAAAAGCTGCAGGCAGAGGAGGTCAGAGGTTGCTCCTGATGGTGATCATGTGGCCCCAATGCAGTGCTATCCCAGAGTGCCCTAATCAGGTGAATTTAAAAAAAAAAAAAAAAGAGAGACTGACAGAGGAGACAGAAAGACTGAAGTAAATATCACTCGTGCTTCAGCTGCTTATAATTATATTACGTATACGCTAGGTATTAAATCTGTGAATACTTTTAAAACATTAAAGTTTACTTGAAATCTAAAGCCAAAATTAAAGAAAAATCTTATTCTCCCCTCTTTAAACCACTCTAGCAACATGCCAGTTACTCATAGCTATAAGTGTTTTGTCTTTCAACACACTTCATGTCAAACTCTGACTGATGCAATAAAATCCCCTGCTTTAAAAAAAAAAACAAACAAACAAAAAAAAACCAACCAACCCCAACATAGCAATTTCCCTGTGTAGTGCCACACTGAATGCAAAATAAATGCTGGGCCACTGCTTGCCCCACATGTTCAGTAACTTCATTTAAATTAAATACCTTTTTTATGTTCTTGCATTTGATTCTGCATTGCACTTTTCCCCCTACTGCAGATTGACACTTTTCCACTAGGCAGAAATACTCATGTGCAAAAGACGTAAGACAGTAATGTTCTCCTTAAGCATTGAGACTGCATTTTGATTTCTCTCTTTTTTTTTTTTCTTAGAATGGTTAGAAAGTATTTCAAACAGTGTAATTCAAACACTGTTTCTACAGAAACTTAACAAAAAGAATGGTCATGACCCTGTGATGGCATTGCATTTGGGGGGGGAAGTTTGATCAGGAACTGGATTCTTCAGAAAGAAAGATATGACAGGGAACGGTAGGTGGGTGTGGGGAGGAGTCAGGGTGGGACACTTCCTGCATTTCTAACGTTTTGGGTCTTATTTTTCTTTTTTTCTTTTTCTTCCTTTCCTAATGACGATCCAGCGCTGAGCTCTGTAGTAGATCTGTGGGGGTTTTACTGGGGGGTCTGAAGGCTGTCTGAAAGCCTGGAGGGGGGGAATGGAAGCTGGTGGGGTTTGAAGGAGGAGAGTAGGGATTCCAACTGGCTCTGTGCAGAGGGATCTGTGTGCCGAAGGGGTTACTGTGGTGCGTCTGTGATGGCGCTGCACTGGGGCCGTCCACCTCTGTGAGGGCCTGAAGAGATTTTAGCCAATGTGGAGGATTGTCATCTTGAAGAGTGTCTAAACTGTTTCCTGTGGAGGCTGGGATACCTAAAAAAAGAAGAAAAAACAGGGATACAGGCAAGTCAGAGGAAAAGCAATAGGTTGACCATGAAGGAGGTCAATTTAACCTAGCAAAAAGCAATAATGAAAAGACATGATTAGTTTGTACAGAAAATGCATTTGACATTATGTATAATTACTCTGCCCATAAAAATATTTAACATTATATTGAGATACGAGAAAGTTCACCCTCAGAGCACTTCTTCACAAAACACACATTTTTCTATCAAACATTCTGCTCAAGAACTTCATCCTTGTCAACATGACCTTACCACACCAAGCTGCCAGTACACTACACACTTCACCTTTTATTCTGCCTACTTGAAACATGCTTCAGCCTCTCTAACAGGGAGACACAGCCAGACAGCCTTATAAAAGAGAGCTTTATAAACAAGTGGAGTACGTCCCTTTTTAAATAACCAAGTCCAGTGACTGCCTTCAGTGCCTCAGGACCAGCGACGCACATACCGGACATGCCATCCAGCACAAGGGACACCTTACAGATTGACCCTACAGGAAAGCACTGATGCACCTGACTGCCTGCAAAGGTCCTGGGCATGCATTGCAAAGGCCTAAGTGACGCTCTATTATACCTAGAGGTTCCACAAAAATTCCTGGACCCTTGAGATTTTGTGGATGGAAGCTGGAAGAGACCACCGCATACTGACTTTTTCTTTTTTTTTTTTTTTTTTCCAGATGTAAATCAGTTTGTGCCAAATACCCATTTGATGGTTTGCCAGTGGAGCTGAAGGAGTGAGAAACGGTTACCTGTGATGATTGCGGGGTCCATCCAGCTGCCAGGGCTGTCCCAATTCAGGCTGTCGGTGGTGGCAGTGTTGGACGTTGGTACACTGTGGTTGGCGTTGGAGGGGGAAGAAGCATTGGGCAGTCCACCAAAGTTGATGTTAATGTTCGGTAGAAGTGCCCTTAGCCCGTCCTGCCATTCCTTCATATTTAAACTCTCTACAGAACTGCTGTTGTCTGGGAGATTTACCAACAAAAAAAAAATGAAAGATAAAAAAAATAAAAAGCTGAAGTTAGAAACAGATGTTCTTCTTTGGTGGGGTATGGGATTTTGCTTTTACTTTTTAAGCTAAGCATTAAATACTTTCTCTGTCCAAAACCTAGGGTCAGTGTTTCCATGACTGATGAATTACTCAGAGGGGCTGGCAGGTTTTAAACAAAGTGTAAGGGAATGGGAGAAAGATATAACTCCTCCCCCAATATGTATTTTCCCATATTGATTCAGAGACTCAAATAATCAAGGACACAGTGGCTCTCGCTCTATTACTAAGAGGGGAAAATCTAGCAGGTACTTGATGAGAATACTTCTGCTGCAATTTGGCTGCTTTACTGATGGGCAGCAGGCTCAAAAGGGTTATGCGTATCAAAATGAAGAAAGGCTAAGTAGGGCTTTGCAATAGAAATGGAACGTGAGAAACCAGGGAGGCTGAGGAAAATCACAGATGTCTTTTGTTTTGGTATAGCTTGCTCATTCACAGCCCTAGAGACGTTCTTCTGAAGGAAATGGTAATGAAGTTGGAGGGAGTGAAATTTCCTCTTGCAGTTGAAGAACAGTAGAGAAAATTCTTTAAAGACCTGTCAGAATAATTTCTGACACAGCAGTATCCTCAAAACTTTGGTAACAAGCAAACCAGCCGGACACCAAAGCAGTCAAGTCTCAACTATTTGCCTGAACGTTTCAAGACATATTGATAAAGGACAACAGGATAATGTGGCTATTAGCACTACAGCAAATGATCCCTCGACACAAAAGTCACACCATGATATCTAGAACAGACTATCCGGTTCTGTGATCCATCTCTCGCTTTAAGTATCTCAAATAAGGACAAACCAGACATGAGCACTCCAGCTCCTGTATCCAATACAGCACGTCATACTTCATTAGCTTGTGGTCAGTTATATTTGGAAAGGAAGTGTTAGGCACTATGTTGCCACATGCCTGTCTTTTCGACAAATCTCTAGAATACCCTTTTTATTTTTTTTTCAAACATCTCTGCCTGTCCTGATTGAATAAAGAACCCCAACCTCAATCAGAATTGTTATAAAGAGATACTTTCATAACACTGCTACTTCATCAAGAATATAACATATTTAAGTCTTCCTGGAAAATTAGAGGATATCACTAACTCACAACCTGATTTTGAAGAGTAAAGAAAGCAGTCTTAATTGCTATCAAAACCTGCCCTGGCAGTTTTTGTAAAGCTGAACGTTCAGGAAAAAATAGTGTCCTGAGCAATTACCTTTTTGTAACTAGAGGGGAAGAAAAAACCCCCAAAACCAAACAAGACAAGTACCTGAAATACTGTCCTTTCACAGCTCCTCCTTTTTCCTTTGCAATACTAATGCACAAAATAAATGTTTTTAAATAATTCAGTGCCACATGTTTTTCATCAAAACCTACAATCCTGAGATTAAAAATAATAAATCAAAGTTTTAGAACGTATTAGTAGAAAATGCTGTCAAGAGATATTGTTCACAGCCTTCTAGAACATCCATAAGCCCATTTGAGACAAGTTCTAAATTAACTTTTTGGAGCAAAAGTAGCCAGCTCACAATCACAGAAATAACTGCAACAAATTCTGCATTGTACACCATTAGTTTCCACTTTCTTTTCCTCACTGCTGCTTCTAAAAGCTTGTGCAAAGAAACACAGCTCTGTTTAATTATTTACTTCTACTGCAACACCATAACCACACAAAAAATGCTTACCGGGTCTGTGCATGAGCAAACAGACTCATCTCAACACCTGTGAGCTGGGGATCTGCAAGGGTCTCAGTCACTGACTTTACTAACCCCCAACATGCCCTCAAAGCTCTGTGCAAGAAAATTAACCTGTAGTAAACTACCTGCAACATGTCATTGAGGAAGACTAAGACAAAGCCCACAGGATGTTATAAGGAACGGGATAGGAAAATTAATGTCATAAGGCATTAGGCCTCCTTGGGCTAAGAAAATATGTACATTTTTGTCCTGCTATTCTCCATGTAAAAAGACATAATACAGCACACATAAGGGTCAAGAAAGCTAGCGAGTGTTTAGACACAAGACTCATGAAATGGAAAAGGCTGGCACTTTCTGGTGAGGAGACACTGCTGCCTGAGGCAGGCACAGTGCACCACTGCTAGGTACCCTCTATAACACAAAACAACAGGAAATAATAAACTGAGGGAGACTGTTCTTTACCTCAATTGTCTGAACAAAATCTACTTGGATACATGGAAGTCAAGAGATGAAAAGCCTAAAAGGATTCAGTATCTACCAAAATGGTGTTTGCTAGCTGAAGAGAGTCAGTTTGATACAATCTTATGCTCCTAGGTATAAAAGTGACAAAATAGAGAATTACGAAGAAGTTACTGTCTTTCCCAAACAGGTGTGTTTGTAAGGCTGCAAGGCAAGCTAGGACAAAAACGTTGGCCCCTGACACAAAAAAACCCAAGCACCATCCAAGCACCTCTTTGCTGAATTCTAGCAAGTTTTAAACAGCCTAAGTGAAAATGCAAATCCACCCCAGAGACGGAAGTTACTTCTACCGAGAAAAGTAATTACTTCATAAATCATTACTCATCCCTCAGCTGGTTTGTTCTTCCTCTTAATACATCTATGCTTCATGATGAAGCTAGGACCACAGTTAAAAATGAGAAAAAGCTAGCTCTCAGTTAATGCAGATGTATTAAAAAGGGTATTTGCATATTATCCTCCCCTACTTCTAAAGGTAACTGGTTGGAAGGAGTAATTTTCTGACTATTAGCAGACTTCTCAGTTGGACATTACAACCTAGGTGTATGAGAACCATACAACAGTTTCCCTCTCTCAAGGAATAAAAATGCTGTCTCCTTCCATGGGCTAATCTTAAAAGGCATAAAGCAGCATGCCCACTGACAGTGGGAAAACACAGAAGAAAACAAGGTAAAACTCAGATAACTGCAAAGAAAGTGTTTTACACACTAAGATAAATAAGAGATTCCTCCCCTCATGCCCTTTGTCTCCAAAATAGAGAATAACCTCATGAAGCATCACTGAAAGCACCACTACTCACATGAAAAACATTCTCAAACACACAGCCTGCACTCTGGTCTTCCCTTGATGTACATTTCACAATCCTGTCTGGTCTAGTGGAAACTTGTGTTTACAGGGGTGAACAGCTCCCACACTTCTAGGACTGAAATTTTCCTTTGTCTGAGGTGGCACGTCAATGTGAAATAAAAGCACTTGTATGTAAAATTTGCAAAGTCAACCACCATCTTAGAATTAGAAAAGGAAAGAAAAAAAAAGCTTCATCACAAATGCAACTTGTCCATCCAATCTAAATACAAAACATTTGAAGTTAACTTAAGAAAAATAAAACATCTGAGAAGCCTGAACATTAATTTGTATAAAACTAGTCACTTAATGAATTTCTAAATAAAATCATTGCCCCATTATCACATCCTACCAGACAATGAAGCAGTTTTACCTCATTCTCTACCTACAATGCCTTAACACTATTTATTCAAATCAGGCAAAGCAGTGTTATTTGGGGGAGAGGCTGTGAAGAGGATTAATGGCCAAGCCAGAATACTGTTCTGTTGCACAGAATCAGTACTTTTGAACATGTTTGCACAAGTGTCTGCTGCACTGATATGGGCTGTTCTGTGACTTCCAAAATTCTGAAAATGACATGGCAATGAAGACCCAAAAGTGTTTCAGATTTGGCTGTGCCACTTTGGTGACACTGACACACTCAATCTTTTATATTGATGGCACAGCAGAACTTCTTGGTGTGAGACAAGCCCACTCGAATATTCCACAATGACTAGACCATTTCAAATCACTGCCCCAATTCTGATACAAACCTATGGTAAAATCCAAAGAAAATTCACCCAGTACATGCTTAAGTAAATATGACCAATAGGAAAGATCACAAGACTGTTACATTACAGGTAAAGCAAGAGCATTTCTCTGCTCTACCTAACTTATATTCCAAGCCATTACAAAAGCCTATTTTCATGCCAATTGAGTAAAAACATTAAATACCTTCACACCAAGTCCTAAATATTCTAGTCCCACTGAAAAGCAAACAGTCCTGCAAATCATGGTCACAATTATTTATTTTTAAAGAACCCATCAGTATGTCGTATGTGTGACCAAGACACATGGTGTGTCAATTACAGAAAATTATCAAATAAGCAAAATAAAATCAGAGGAAAATCATCATATGAGAGAAAAATAAACTTCTAGCCCATGTCATATACCTGACTGCAAAAAGTGGCAACAAAAGAAGCAAAGAGACTATCAAGGTGTACTCAGTAATAGAATAGCTATTTCAACAACCTGCCTGTAAAAAGGCCCTTGTGAAATCTTCAAAGATACTGTACAATAAATTTTGAAGCCAAAGAAAAATTAGAGGAAAAAAAAAAAAACATTAGGAAGGACTACCAGGAGTTCACAAAGAGTCTGTCAACTCAATTAGAAGCAAATGGAGTCACCAGAGAAGCACACCCTTTCAAGTGACATCTCTGGTCCCAGTCTCTGCCTTGTGCCACCATGTTCAGAGATTTTAAGTGCTTTCCCTGAAACAGCCTATGCCCTATTCTGAGAAGTGACTGGGGCTTCTCTATTTTGATCTCAAAATAACTTTGCACTGTATTCCTGTTTTGAAAACAGTTGTCCAGTACTTCCCTTTGAGGGGGAGAGAGAAAGACAGGACAGTTTATCATATCCAAAAAAAGAAATTATGACCATCACATTACATAAACTCAAAAGCTTTTAATTCAAAGGTTGTATACTTAAACATCAACAAAACAGCTACGATAAGAACTATACCTGTTTCATTTCAGTATGCGTAATAAGCTGTTTGCTCATGAAATTTTTTAAAATAATGAATAAAATCCCATTTAAACATCTGTGACCTGAAGGATTTCTCTCTCAGCTTCATTGACTCTATGACTCCTAGAAATCCTACAATGCTTAAACGAAACAATGAAGTTTCATCCATTCACAGAGACCTGAGAATGTTACTGGCAGATTAGAGAGGATGGAAACTGTCTACATTTAAACAGCAGTGCTACCCATGAGGAATACAAGTGGCCTCTTCATCATACTAGAGAGCCATCTAGTGACAGAGCACTAGAAGGTAAAGCTGTTTGCAGTGAACCTTTAAAAGCCTCACAAACATTGTCTACACATGGGAAACAAATCAACAATTCACAAAACCCAGATCTGTAAGTGTCATTTCACAGTGTGAATTTCAAATGAAAGCCTTACAGTCATGAGCTCTAAGAGCTGGGGAAACAAAAGATGCACATGTACATATAATTTATGTACATACACACACCTACAAAATTGGCTTTGGTAGACAAGAGACACCAGTCTACGATCAGCTTTAAAATACTGCAAATAAAGCACATTTTACCTCTATTCCATATTGATTTCCATGGTTATAGTAATTCCACTCAATTTAAAAGACAGCCAAGTAAACAGAAGCACACTATTCTTCAATGTCAAATAAATCCAACTGCAACTTAACTTGCCAGTTAGCCAAACTATCAAGTAGAATATACTAATTCTAAAGTATACACTTAAATGGGGAAAATAAGATTTTCTACATGATTTTTTGATGATGATCTGACAGTACAACTTTTCTGCTTTCTGTGACTAAGTAAGTTATGAGTCAGAAAATGTCATTCATTTTCAGAGGAAATCTCTTCAACATGAGTATGGGGAAAGTAAGAAGACTCATATTTGCCTGCATTTATAGTGTCAGAATTTTATTAGGCTTGAGAAAAGCTGTGTTACATCAAGTATTCTGGAGAGTTCTTGTGATTGACTTACACTTACCACAGCTCAAGAGACCAAACCATAATTATAGCAGCCAGCAACCCAATTTTAATCTATAAACTAATTTTAAATGGAGATTCCAAGTTGCTTTGAAAAACATCATTGACTTCCTACAAAATGTTTCCAGAGCATCCCACATTTTTTATTACTGACTCTATAAGAAAATAGTTTTTGGTGCTGATAATCTTTAATATTACCATAAATCTAAGTGCACAAAGACTTAAGATACTGAAACAAATGAAATAGATACTTGAATCCTACACACAGAACAATTTGATTAAAAAACTCAGAGAGCATGCAATTCCATTCATCTGAGAAACAAAGTTCATTTTAACCTAAACTGCTTCCTCTCATGTCATGCACCAGAGTTCAATCTCACCAGATTACCCTGCTTGTCAATAGAACAAACTTTGACTTCAAAAGAAAAGCCCGCGTGTACAAATATACTTGTGAGTACACAGATAGATACACGCATAAATAAAATCAAAATATTTGAAATTTGCCCTATGGGCAATGCAATAACTAGAAACGGCAAAGAAAAACCCCATGATCTTTAAAGCTATAGTAACAATTATCAAGAGTCTATCATGTTACAGAGATTCTGGATTCCAGGAATATCCAACCAGTCGATCAACCCTCTGATTCAGACTGCGAGACCAGCATTAGCACAATGAAATCATACTCTGGCAAATGATAAACTCATTTTTAATCTTCCCACATCTGCAAACAATTAAGGCTGATATATATTTGTAGATTATTTCAATAATGATGGGAAAACTAATTGCAAGAAAGCCTAGTTTTCACCTTCTGTGTCACCTTCCGTGACAAGAAATTCATTCTGATTACTAGGTGCTGTCTTCTAATAGAAGTGACCTATTTGTTAAATAGATTTTTAAAATTCCTCTGAAGACAAGATGGAGTTCAAATGAGGCTGTGTAGAAGAAACCAAAAGATGGCAAGGGATGGGAAAATTTTTTTTATTTTGCCCTCAAATGTGATTTGGCAGTACTGGGAGGAGAAACACTATTTGCAAAGCTGCTCTTTCAGCTGCTGCTATTCCTTCAGGATTCATTTATGCTCCTCCCCCAATACAATTTTCAAAAAGACTGTATTTACTCTCTCAGTTGCTTTTCAAGCTGGAACACTCAGAAAAAGTTTATGCAGAAAGCCTTTGAATTATTTGTACTTTTTGCTGAAATGCACCAGTCATTACCGGTATTTTGTTAAATGGACTCAGAAAGAGCCAAAGTTTCAGGCCCATGCCAAGACACAGCCTTTTGTTAGACACTGGGGTGGCAGTGCCAAGTGCACTCACTTTCCAATCTTTAAAAAGAAAATGCCATGTTTTTAACATCACTAAGACAGCTGCACCTTTTAACTCATGCCAGTGACCTAAGGCATAGTTTGAAGTGACTTCAGAAAAGCGTCTGAGAGAACACAGCATCCAAGGCTAAGCAGCTGCCTGCTGGAAGAGGAAGACATGTAAGACAACAGAACTGCCTCTTACACTACTGCAGGGCCATCCCACTGTCTTACCGGTTACCTGGGAAAGGAAACAACCTTTCCATGTTTTGGTGAACCAGTCCTAAGAGGTTCTATTAAAAATAAATAAATAAATCTTCCTTCCTTAAAAGCCAACATCTAGTGTAGCTGAAGCTCCTTTGCTGACACTACTACAGACAAAAAGAGTCATAAAATTTGATGTGAAAAACCACCAGTCTGATTGTTTCTCCCTGTTTCTGGAAAGTTACCAAAAAGGCTGACAAGACTAACAGTCTAGAAGGCAGACTGGGTCACCTACTCAGCCAACCCCACATTTATTTCAAATGCAGTAGTGTTAATGTGACTAGTCACTCCTCTGATACATTGCAGCCAAATTGGAGGATTTTTCTCTCACTTTTTTCTTTGTCACATACATATTCTTCCAAAATAAAATTACACATTTAAAAATAGGCATCTTGCTACCCAAAAAAAAAGCAGGATGCCTGTCTTTCACTGTCATGCCTAAAATCTTGCAATCAAAGATTTAAAATAAGAGCTTAAAACCAAGCTAGAGATGAAGACATATTTATGTATCAAGTCTCATTTGAAACAATATCACCTATATAATCACAGGAAAAATATTCAACAGGATTTAGAAAACAGTTGCAGTATTAGCACTGAAAAGGCACTGGAAG